>NC_057868.1:34371988-34687135 GCF_019740435.1 Gambusia affinis | reverse complement strand
TATATATATATATATATAGGGCGAACCAACCAGACATAGTCGTGGTGGATAAACAACAGAGGAAAGCTGTTGTGGTGGATGTGGCAATACCAAGTGACTGCAACATCAGGAAAAAGGAGCATGAGAAACTAGAGAAATACCAGGGCCTACGGGAGGAACTGGAGAGGGCCTGGAAGGTGAAGACCACAGTGGTGCCTGTGGTCATCGGGACCCTCGGGGCAGTCACCCCCAAACTGGAACAGTGGCTACAACAGATCCCAGGAACAACATCAGACATCTCAGTCCAGAAATGTGCAGTCCTAGGCACAGCCAAGATACTGCGCAGAACCCTCAAGCTCCCAGGCCTCTGGTAGAGGACCCGAGCTAAGAGGAAGAAGAATCACCACCCGCGGTGGGTGAGAAGGGAATTTTTTATATATATATATATATATTCTGCACGGTCAGAAACTGGAACATCATTGCTTGTCCCTTCGACTGCAAACAGAAAATTTTCAAAAAAGAAAATTAGTAACCGATTTGTAATTGTTTTCCAGACCTGCTGAATACAACGCACACATCTCTCAACTTGGCTGGTCTAACACATGCAAATCTGACCATTTTGTTGTCCAATTTTAAACTGGCTGATATGATCTCACTAATGCATTTGCTCTTCCTTTGTGTGAAAGTACAAATTGGAAACGACAGTCTATTACCCAGCGCTCTGACCTTCATGATAGAACATAATGCAAAAAGACCTACAGTGGCTTTATTTGACGGAGGCAGGGCGAGGACACGGCGGTGATTAATTAACACAATTAATTCAGATTCAGATTATCTGAACAATTATTCCTCGATAAATCAGACCAAGATGTGATCATTTTTATAGTTATACTTTCATTACGAGTTAATCTGTTTCAAAAGGAACCGTCTTGAGCAAAAATATTGAGAAATAATTGCAACATTAGAATGAACTAATAACAGTCTCAAAGCCCAAAACTGTACTGGGCTCCGGCAGAATTTCATTTGTGCATTACAGTGCATTGCCTTTGTATTGTACCCCAATTCAAATTAAGTTCATTATTGACCAGCTGCTAATAATTTTTACATTCTCCATGAATGACTTTTCTTCTTTTTTTGTATTGTAAATTCAACTAAATTTACCTTATAGTGAAGCAGAAAAAAAGCAGTAAACTGAACTAGAGTATCCTGTTAAAAGTATTTACACCCTTAGAATTTTCACATTTTGCGACGTTACAACTACAAACCTCTAAGTTGAAGGAAAATGATCATCTGCAATTTTTTAATTCAAAAATAATACACATAAAAATGTGTTGCCCCCTTTGTTTTGTGCCTCTCTTGATTTCCACCAGTTTTGCACATTTTTCCCCATTTTATTTTACAAAGTAGATAAAGTTCAGTCAGATTGGATGGAGAGCATCTGCGAACATTACTTTTTGAGTTTTCCTAAATATATTTGACATTTTAATAATTGTTCAGAATTATATGTTGTGTTAGTTTTCCCAAACCCGGCTTTATATTTGTAGCCCAATAATTAAAATTTGAATCTCATCTGTTCAGAGTGAATTCTTCCATGTTTGCTGTGTGTGCTGTGCTTCAGGTTTGTGATTGTGACAAAAAAGGAAAAAGCTGAAAGTGCATGGAAACTTTTGCAAGGTGCAGTAACTGTAGACGGCAAGTTTATAATCCAGACCAGGTAAATGCAATGAGAAGACTGCAAAAAGATGCTAATTCTGGTCTTCCTAAAAAACCTAGGTCTCTAGATAAGTTAGTCTGGCACGGTTCAAATACATATGAAAACACCAAGCAGACCAGAGACTGCTCCAAATACAGGAAGTGAACTGTAATGCAGGGCATTCTGGGTAAACAGAACCTAAACAAACGTGAGAGTCTAGTGCAAGAGGGAGAAATGGCTTGCAGTCTTTTACCAAAGACAAAAGAAAAATCCTACAACCACTAAATTCAGACACCATTCCATTTTGTGAAGGTGGAATTTACGTTGATGTCTTCCTCTGAGTTTTTGTGTCATTTTATTCAGTAGTTTTGGATGCAGCGCCACCACAGGCAAGGAGGGGAACAGGATTTTCAAAGGGTTTGGTTTGTTTGACACGTTGCAGTGTGAAAGAGAACTGCAGCGGCTTAAAATGTGAAAACTGTTGCAATCGAACCCCAATCAAAACCAATCTACTGGAATATCAGGTGTGAAAACACCCTTAGAGTCACTTACCAGACAAACACTTGGTCTGATCTGTCACAGATTTGCCGCAATGAGACTCTATCGAATAAATTCTACTAGTTTCGAATTTTATATTTAGATTCCCAAGCAGACCTTTCAACATTTAACAGAACAGCAATATTTAACATCCTGGTAGAAAGAGGTTTAGGCACACACCTACGACTGCAGAAGGTAACTTTCAAGTTAACAGGAGTCTTCAGGCACACCTCCAATAAGGAGAGCCTGCGTCATTCTGATGAAGGAACACACTGACACTCTGTAATCCACGACTTTCTATATTCCTAGAAAACCACCAATGTAAACACTGAAACCCACAGCAACTACAGCTACTGGATGTTAGAGGCAGAAACCTCCAATTTTCTAAAATGTCTTTTCCCTTTGCAAGAAAATATTAGGTCTGTGACACATTTCTGCTTCTTTTTGAGGCACACAAGAAGAAAAAGCATCAACATTTTCTGTTTGTAGCTCCATTCTGAGCATGTCTGTGGGCAGCTTGTAGAGATTTCATATGGTTTATTGCTCTCACTTTCACTAGTATTATTTATTGAACTGCCAGCGTGGCCCCTGCTCTCCACAGCCACCCAGTGCCTTGGTGTACCTCAGTATGATAGAGGAATTTATGTCATATGAGCAGCATACTGAACTCAGGTTTAAGTGTTATTAAGAAGTATCGCTCATGCATAGAATACTATTTACAGTAATGCATTCACACGTGGTGCAGCTTCCTATGACGGCTCCTAAGAGAAGCATAATGATATGTGTGCAGGGTGTGAGGCTGTGAGAGAGTGCAGAGGGGGGCAAGGCTTCAAGTGTACCACAGGCTAAAAGAAGAAGAAACATGCACCATACAAGACAGTGAAGGAGAAAAGATTATCATCTGGAGATGAAAGGCAGGGATAGAGATTCATTCACTGCCACACAGCTGTCTTATTTGCAAGGTGTTGAGAAACCACTTTTTTTTTTTCCTCCAAGAGGATGAAAAGATTCTTCTGAAGCCAAAAGGGTCTGCTATCATTTTTGGGCAGCTTGAGCTGTAGAGATGTTATTAGCATAAATTATCTCCCCCACCAAAGAGACAGGAACATGCTCGCTCCTTTCTGCTTTTCACACTTAATTGCCCTATTTACTGAACAGTTGCCTGTGGACAACAAATGCACACACGCTCCGAGATTCATACAGGACAACAGGCAGACACAAGCCAAATAGGGCATGAGTGATACACTGAACTCTCTGACAAACAGCATTAGATCCAGGATGACTTGGAAGGAAGTTAATGTCCTTTTATTCTTCATATTAGGCTATAAATCAACAGAACAACGTTTTATAACTGGATTCATGACGTTCTTCACTGAGGCATGTCTTATGCAGTGCTGTGAAAAACGATTTGCCTCCTCTACACAGTTTTTCTGTTTTTGCTTTTTTTTGTCACACTTAAATGTTTCAGAAGCTTTGGGACTCCAGCGGATCACAGCGAGAGCCGTTATACACAAATGGAGAAAACATGGAACGGCGACGAACCTTGACAGGAGGGGACAACTTACCAAAATCCAGGAGGTCACAAAACAACCCAGGAGAACATCTAAAGAACTTCACTCCACAGTCAGATGTCAATAGGTTATGGCATCTTAAATTTTTACAAAACAAACGTAAACTTACAGGTTTTAGCATTAAAAGAAAGACTTGAAACCGAGAGCATGGGGACAGTTCTTGGCATAAAGCCATCTGACACAGAACAATGAAAAATTTGAATTTTAACTACAGAGGCAGAGGTGGAAAGTGATGAAGGAACAAAATAAACTAATCAGGGGGAAATGTGTAGCAGCTGAGGCAAGCAGGGAGACTATCGGGTTAAGCACTGGTGGGCTGAATGAAGCTGATGAGACTGATGGAGCAGAATAATAAACACAGAAAATCCTGAAACGAGACTCAAAACTCCAGAAAAGAAAAAAACCTTGACAATAAAATGATTATATAAAAACTCAAACTTGAAATACCTTCAAAAATACAAGAAACTAAACAACGAAAATAAAGGTGCAAACATAAAAGAATGAACTATTATGGGAACCCTACACAAACACAATCATACACACAGAGAAAATCTGGTAAGACCCAAAAATAATGATGGTGGCCTAATCAAAGTCCTAATTTACATCTGATTGAAATCTGTCTTCCCATGCACAAAGAAAATAGTGGTTACAACAATTCTGTGGGATAAAAGAGTGGGATAAAATTTCTCAGCAGGAATATAAATGACTTATTACCAATTTTCAGTCATTGCCCTCAAAGGTGGAACAACCAAGTTATCAGGTTCAGGGAGTAATTAAATTTTTTACATGGGGACAAATTGGTTCTGGTGTCATTTTTTCTGCCATAAGAGATAAAAAAATAATTATTTTACATTTCATCTTTCTTAAAATATGCTTGAAGGTCTGAAATTTCTAGTGTGACAAAATTAGATGATTTTTTTTAGCATATTAATAGTTCTTTATATAAGCATACAGCTCTGGAAAAAATTGAGACCACTTAAAATGATCTGTTTCTCTGATTAAACCTTTTCCAGGTATATGTCTGAGTAAAATGAACATTGTTCTTCTACTCTATGAACTACTGACAACGTGTCTCCGAAATTCAAGCAAAACTTTAGTATTTATTTGCAAGAAATGAGAAATGGTCAAAATAATGAAGAAGATGCAGGGCTTTCAGGTCTCAAATAATGCAAAGAAAACAAGTTCATTTAGAAACAACAATACTAATGTTTTAACTCAGGAAGAGTTCAGAAATCAATATTTGGTAAAATAACCAGGAGGTTTTCAGTGGGCTCTTCATTTTTTCCAAAGGTGCATATGTTTATTTTATATATTTATATGTAAAGTTATCATAAAAATCTACAATCTAGCATTGGTTTGCAGTTTGTTTAGTTTATTTTTGCTTGATTTTAGTGAGAGTTGACTAATAAATTATTGGAAATGTATGTCATTAATTATTACACTGGCTTTTCACCAATTTATAATCTGTTCAATCTTACAGGATTACCATCAACCTGTCCAGGGACTGAAGGTGGAAATGAGGATTTTTAGCTTTTAAAAGTTTCTCTCCTTTTAAAAGGTTAATGAAATGTTGCACAATGTTGTGTCTGTGCAAAATGAAAAAAAGGAAATGTTATTTTCTGCTTCAAAAAACTGGTCTCTCTAAATTTAAATTTTGCAATGATTATCATGCCTTGCCATTTTAAACAGTGCATTGGCTTTGTATTGTACCAGCCTAAAAAAGCCTCAGTCAAGTGACCCTGTAAGCAAGAGTGAGGTGAATTATAGATGAATACACTTAATGGACTTTTAGTTTCTCTTCCCTTAGCCCAGAAAGCCCTGGTTGTCTTTATATAAGCGAAGCGAAGCATGCAGCGCTAAAGTGTTAGGGTTTATGTATATGAATAATTTTTTTTTAACTTATTCTATACGTATGATTTGTCATTTAATTTGCTGAAAGTTTAAATATTGAACAGGCTTCAGGTGTCTATAAATAGAAATGGCAAACTGACTTGTAGATGAGGAAAATGTAAGCAGTGTCTCTAGTGTGAAACAGCAAATCAACCATCCTGATCTCATTCATTTGGCCAGCCAGGTCACATTTCCATAACCCTGAGGGTGATACAGGATATTAATGAGGCTGATATTCGCAGCTTCCCCTCTTCTGACCACGGTACAGATTTTTACATCCTGTTCCAGCACAGCAGAGTAAAAATCCTTACTCTGGCCTGAAAGAGGGCAGCGACTGTGGAAACGCCCAGTCACCACATCTCAATGTAAGGATGTTGGAACTTATCTATCTTATCGATGAGTTGCTGACATAATTATTTAGGAGTAAATGATCATATGCAGTGAAATAATTGCTTCAAAACATGTTTATGAAGGCATGGACTGGTGGCTGTTTCACCCTATTTCACCTGTTGACAGCAGCGACAAACACCAGCCTCCTCCAAAGCCATAATAGGATAAAGAAGGTGCAGAAACTAATTATAAAATGTTCAGCAAAACTGCTTAAGTGTGCTGGTTTGTGTTTTTACATTACATTACAACGTCTAATTCCTTAACTGAATTTAAACACATCAACTATTTGCAAGGAAAATGCACTGAATGTAACTATTTCAAGCTGTAAATATCTTACAAAGCGCTGTTCAACATCTTGTCTACAATGTGAAGGAGGAACTGCAAACTTACCCAGATATAAACCATGCACCAATCAATGCTTTTTATGCACATTTTGCATCGCATCAGAGGTTGATGAAAATGGCAAAACTCAAAACAACTTTCTCAAATTAGCAAAAAATTCCATTTGAGGTGGTTTGTAGCTCTTTCAACAAAATAATTCATGTGCCAATGGGAAAATCATAACCCATTTGTCAAGTAAGTTCTAACTTTGCAAACATTTACTTCACATTACTGATCAACTGTTAGAACTGCATTTCTTTCTCTAGGTCTCCAGATAGCGTGTAACATCACCCAAACTGGTTTCCTATTACAGACAAATTACAACTTGCCCGACAGAACAACACATTCTGTTAAGCCTTTCTCCAGTTTCATGGTCCATGCTAGTTTGCAACCTTTACTACCTGTTTGCTGCAGCCATGTGTAGCGTCAACTTCTGGTGAAATGACGCCTTTCATAGCTTAGTTGATTCACCCCAAAGTAGTGGGTGGAAATGCCTAATTCACATTTTCTTTTGTTTCGCATGATTTTAAAAGTAAGATTGAAATTTGCATTGTTGTTAGATAGAAACATAGATATAGCTGTCCCCCTAACTTTGTCTCTCTTCATTAGTTTCTCTTGATTGAAGCAAACTGAAAATATGAGAGAATGCCACTTTAAGAGTATTTCACACCTGACAGTCCTGTAGACTCGGCTGCAACATTTGTTACATTTTCAGGTGGTGAGGTTCACTTCCACACCGCACTGTGTCAAACAAACAAAACTTTTTGAAAAACCTGTTTCCCTCCTTGCCTGTGGTGGCGTTGCACCAAGAACTATTGAAGTAACCGGCGCAAAAACCTCTGAACAAGACATTCCTTCTTCACAAAAATAAAGTTTGATTACAGTGGACTAAACAGGCTGCAGTGAATGGACACAAAACATATCAAACTGTGATGTCTGTGTACTGTCCCACCCCTATTAGTATTACCAAAGTAGTGGAAATGAACTATCATGTACTACAAGTCTGAAAATACTGCAAAAATTACAACGTGTAAAGCATTTCCTTATAAGATTATTCAAATAAAAACAAAACTAAACTCCACTTCAGCTAATTGTTTTCAAGTCTTTCCTTCACCCATCTTCTCCTTACCCCTGCACTACATGCCAGGCTTGGTGACAACATCAACTTGTACCGTAATGTACAATCACATAACTGCGATAAATGCTCACTGCGGTGATTTAACATCGCTGGCCCCCACTCGGCTCCAGCTGCGTCCGAGCTGCAGGGTCACCGTAGGTGGTGTGGATGATTTAGAGCGACCCAGGTGGAAGGGCAGGCCCTTGTGCCAGAGGAAATCTATGAGGCCTTCAACCAGAATCAAGCACTTTACCAAAACGGAAATAAATTAAATCAATAAATCTCTTAAAGCTGGAGTATATAATGCTCTTTTTATTGTAAACCTGAGTGTTTTTTTTAATTCCTGCATTTCTATCATGTACATACTAATAAAAGTGAATTTATTTCATTGATGTAATTCAAAAAGTGCATTTTGGGTTCTCAGTAGGCACAATAAATGACAACCAATGAGCTACAGCACAATCATAGTGCATCCTATCAATCGTAAATGGGAAATGGTCAATGTTGTACTGCAGACCATGCATAGTTGAAGCACTAAAATCATCAGCCTGTTGAATTTGGGGCACAATCAATAAAAAGGTAGAATAAAGGCCTTTTTGTAGTATAAATTTGTCCATTGAAGTTTTCTTGAAAGTTATAACAAGGTGTCTGCAGGCTTCACCAACTCAAATTTCCATTATGAATGAAATTAAGACTTAGATCTTCACAGAAATGTACTAATGTCATTTAGCCAACTGGTGACAAATTTGCACTTACCAATGATAGATGCAAAAAAGCTACAGCTAGCTAGCAAGCTGTACAATGGACTAAACTTATATAGTGCTTTTCCAGTCATTTTGACCACTCAAAGCACTTTACAGTAGAGTCACATTCACCCATACAAACGCGCACACATTTATACACCAATACGCAGATCGGTAGGTTAAGTGCCTTGCCCAGAGGCACATTGAGGAAGCTGGAATCGAACATACAACCTTCCGATCACAAGACAACTACTCTAACCACACAGCCAAAGTCGCCCCAATCTAACTAGCTAACTAGCTGCTAACAATGGCATGTTAGCAGCTAGTAGGCGCTATCATCAACCACATTGAAATGCATTGAAGATGTCTAATGACTCAAATTTTAGACTGAAAGAAAAGTCCAGCAAGAAAAATAAACTGCATAGAATTTGTGAGAATAAACTGTCCTGCCAAGACAAAATTTAAGACTTGAAATGAACATATTTAAGGCCAACTTACTGTTTTTCCTGAATTGAATCAATTTTTAAGACCTTAATTTTAAATACATAAATTTAAGGCTTTTTAAGGCTCTCTGTACACCGTGGATATTACAATCTCGTTCCCGCTCGGGTTGTGTTTTTTAGGTATCGCTACAGCTGTGACATGAATTATCTTGCTGCATGTCACTTATTTGAAAATTTTTGGCCAGCTCCAAAGTTCTTACCATAATTCTGAGTTCAACAAAACAATAGAAAAAAATATGTAACAGATGCAAACTTACTTTACTTTCTAAGTTTTTTTCACCAACTCTTGTTTAATAATTAGTGTTTATATATTATACCAGCAGGGTTTGCGGTAACCAGACATTTTGCATCTTAGACAGGGTCAGCGTCTAGCATAGCTGATCCACTGCTGCAGGGTTATTCGGCATCAGGTAACATTCAGAGTCTTATCAACACTTGATCACTTTGAAAACTGTCACTGCAAAGAAAAAATTTAACATATTCAGCTTGATAATAACTTAATGTGGATTTTCTGTCCAGATTGTTGAATATTGACTCAACAGAATGAAAATGAAATGCAATCAAATGTTAATATTAATGTTATTATAACCGTCAGGCAAAATGACAGAGATTGATACAAGTCTAGCATGACTTTTGTATACCATTTTAAGGTATTTTTAGCCAAAAGAGTAGAAAGAAGTGAGGAGACACAAGTGTTTCCTGTTGATTCAGGTTAATCAAACAGGTGCATCATTTCTATTTTATTAAAAATAACACTCTAACTGTTCTGCCTACACACTGAAAGACACAAATAAACTCTAGACCAGCAAATTCATTTACACAAATACATGCCAAGAGATATGTGGCCAATTTAGAAAGCACAGATCTAATTCTGGATTTCACCCTAATCAAAAAAGATGTAATTAATTAATCAGATAATTCACTGCCACGCATGGCAGGACACACATCTGTGCAGCAGTAATGGGGAGGGAGACAGCAGCGCTGAGCTGAGTAGCTCTCAGACTCCTCAACGGTGCAGGAATCCAGTTCAACTTTAAAAGAAAAAGGAGCTGGACTCTTAAACAGAAACTCAGTGCCTGCTGTTGGTTTGTGAGTTCAGTGCGGTGCGACCACGGGAAGGAAAGATTTGAGGCTATTTGAGGAAACAGAGATGACTTGAGGGAGGCAGAGCCGGTGCAAGACAAACATAAACTGTGCCACTTCATCTGAAGACAATGGGGGACAGGACACCGAGTGTGCTCTCATCCACATCTCCATTGTCTGCCCATCTCTTTTACTCCTCCTCTGAGCATGGAGCATAAGCGGGGTGAAAGGAGGAGGGGAAGAGAGGAGGAGGGGGAGCAGCAGGGGGCTGGGGGGAGTCTGGCTGTGTTCTTTCTCCTCTGTCTGTGTGCGAATGCACAGACGGTTCAGTAGTAATTTGATGTGTGTCCCTGGGGACATTTGATGGATTAAAGCTAAGCAGCTCCATTTCGCAGCACCACCTGATCTTCCTCTGCCTGTGCCCCATATAAAGGCTGGCGTGATTGCTGATCTCAGCTAGTCTGACAGTCTCTCTCTCTCTCTCTGTTGCACTCTCTCCCTCCTCTCTCTCTGTCTGTCTCCATCTCTTCTCTTCCTCACTGGTCTCTTAAGCCTGCTGCATCACAGGAGCTATCCAGTGCTGAACAGGATCGCTTTTATTTTTTATTTTTTTATTTTTTCTGGGGGACGCTGGGGGAACCAAAGAGTATCAACCTAGCACTGCCATCAGCCTCATTCTCCGCCGGTTTCCATCTTTTTTTTCCTTTCTTGTCTTATGTTTCTGACCACATCAACCACAAGGATTTACCGTCAAGCCAGCTCCGCTTGTTTGCGTCCTCAGAGGGTCTTTTATTTTTTCTCATGCGTTTCTCTCAGCCCCGTGTTTTCATCCACTGAAACATGCCCCGCTCTTTTTTGGTGAAGAAAATCAAGCTTGATGATTTTTCTTCATCCAATGTGGCCAACTCCAACCATCATCACCACCTGGACGACTCGTTCACTTTTGCCCGGTCCATCACAGACTCGGTGACCAGTCTCGGGGTTCGCCTCAGCGAGAATGGTGAGTTGCAACATGCCTCTAGTTAAAGACGTCCTGTAAACAAGCTCCGCCGCTGATTTCAGCATGCCTGGGTTTTCATGTGGTGGGCGAGATTTTTTTGTTTGAGTCAGCTAAAACGACCGAAACTGTGTAAATTAATGTGACACGTTACATGCATCCAGCTGATTTTCCGCACCAACATCCAAAATAATCCGCTTCCGAGGCACCCCACCCCCATCGCCGTGCTCCCAGACTTTTGTTTTTTGACTCTGGCGAAGGACAGACACAATTCAGGTCACAGCCACGGATTAGTTTATGTAAATAGGGAAGCAAACATGTGTCTAATCAGGAGAGCTGGGATACGTATTTGTAGAACTGCTATAGCCCTGTGCTGGTCAAACACATGCAAGGCAGGGAATTTCTGCTCATCATGTGGAGTAAAAAATTCATGAATATAAGTGATGAGTATCAGATGATACATTTGTCCTTAGATGTTATTGTCCTTGAGTCCCATCATGGTCCGGTCCTCCCTTGCCCCCCTCTTCCCATCCAAATGGAGCATGCACACAGTCTCCCCACCCCCATCGCTCCGCTACATCTTTCTCTTCCTTCCGGGCATTTGAAAACTAGCAGGGGTTAGAGTTTCAGCCGAGCAGGCCTATTGCCGCCACAAGAGACATCAACACACTGTACAGTGGAGCTGGGAGGGAGGCGGGGAGCTGAAGGAGCGCCAAAATGAGGAAGAATAAGGATAGAAAAATGCTTGGGGCAGCAATGAGGCAAATCACGTGACGGGAGGTTGTACAGTAAACACGGAGACGAGGCGCATAACTGCGCTGTGGTCAACACTCGGCCTGGCCGGGCTTCCGGTCAGAGGCGAGGGGCGACCTTCACTTTCGCAGCCTGCTTTGGGATCGTCGCTTCCATTTTGTGGCCACGTCTTGGTGGGCCACATGAGAGCCTTTGTTGTGATTCCCAAAGTCGCTTAAGCAGAAGGAGAGGAGTCACAGAGCACAGCTAGACCCTGTTGATGATGCCCACCTGTTATTCAGCCATTTCACTGACAAGGTGAAATTTTATGCAACCAGATTAAAATTATTCTTATTGTTTTGCAAATAGAAAAAAACCCACCAAATATTCAAAATAAGCACTAAACCAACATTTAAAACTCAAGATATATATAGGAAGACGTAGTGATAAAATAACTATTTATCCTCACAGAGATGTGTTTTTGCATGTGCTGAATTTAAATTATTCTTCCTGAACTTAACAATCCATTTGTACAGTTTTAGTCACTCTATTGTTCTTCTCTCTATTGTTCAACGGCATGAAAAGTAAGCACTTTTATTAACAGAAGAAAAGAATAATAAGTCACCATAATAATCTGGACAAAAAGCTTTTCATCTGAAAGAATGAATTATCATTTTCCGCTGAATCCAATATAAAGGAGATAAAATAAAAGATTTCTCAGCGCAGCTGAAAAGCCTAACGTCAGCACTTCTGCTGCTCCGGGAGATTTTCTTTCCCCCCATTGTGGAGACATTTGACTTGAGTGTCTGTCGAACAACAAAGAGGGGTGGATGAGAGGGTCCATTAATTACATGCTTGCTTTGCATTACAGAAACGAGTCTATGAGCTGTAAAGGCTGATACAGCGCGAGTCCTAAATGGTGAGCTTCGTGTCTGACCTTGAGTAATTGAAACACGGTAAACACCTCTGCGTACAGTGATAGCGCACGCAGCTTTTTGTTGGCGAGAATAATAAAAAAATATATACCTCGCTATAATGCAGAGCAAACACTCTCTGTGCCTGCTGCTAATGTGGCTGTAAAACAGGTGGATTTAGCTGCTCATCACTACTGCAACAGCAGCATTTATGCATTTAGCAACAGCTGTAGGAACGAAGCTGACAAACAGATCCATTTGTTTGGTTTTTAGAAAGAAAGTGACTCCGTCTCACAGACAAACACCATCTGTGCGGTTTAAACTCGTGAAGCCATGCAGTGCAGCATAATGCCGCGTGCACAGGCCTGTAGCTTCCTTGTCCCCGGGTGTCACGGTCACGTCTTTGACAAAGGGGATGTGCGAACCGAAACCCTTGGGAATGGAGAAGCAGTAGTAAGAGAGCACTTAAACTGATTTCTTAATGGCTTGTTTCTTGAAAGCACTTCAGCAAGCTCGCTGCTGCAGACAGGTGACCCTCTTTGGAAACATGGTGCGTGATGCCATGTCTCACATTCTTAGTCCTCCAGCAAACTCCATTCAATAAACTATTATTGTGTCTCTAAGACACTTGATCTGTTCCACGCTATTATTTCTATCTTCTCCAGCATTGAACTCTACCAACAGCTGCACTATTTTACAGATGATAGGTTATTGATCAGTTCAAAACTTTGAATTTCATTAAAAAGCAGTCAATACCTAATTTCCACTGCTTGCTGCACGCAGCGCTTAGGAATGCCTTTTTTCTGCAGTTATGCACTATTTGTCTCAGGAAAAGAAATTCGCCACATTTTGAGTTTGCACTTGAAAAATATCAACCCAGAAGACTGAATGCATTTAGTTTTTTATTGAGCAGCACACCGTTTCAGCATCTATCAATCTCTGTTTGGGTTTATTTAGCTGCCAGTAAGCCTTTTAGCTGCTCTGTCTAAGAGCTGCTCCAGAGGTAAAAACGTAGGATGAGAATTATGCCGACCAAAATGCATCCTATAGTGGACATGTTGAAGGAAACACAAAAACAGCTCACAGTGTGCTGTGGCTACCTGCACCGTCTTAAACCCTGCTTATTGCAGAACTAAAACCTCAACATGATATAAGCAGGTTAGTTTGAACTATGTACTGCATACTATAATGTGATGCAATCATGTGCCCACTGTCGCCACATGCTTGATTCAGAAGAAGAACTGTTATATCACCGACTTGCAGGAATAGCAGTTCTATTTCTTGGCATCATAAATGGGTAAAATTATATTGTAATAATTAATTGGTCCTACTAGCGATTATTTTTGTGATGAACTGGTTGCAGCTAAAAATGTATTAATGAAAATGTAAACTATGATAAATTCTGAAAATCAGTTTATATCCTCTATGATAAACTTCACTGAGTCATTATGAGAATCTAACAATATAATTCAGAAAAATATCAGTTTGCCACAGCTCATAGCTTTTCAACTTTAGTTTTAAAACAGCTTTATTGAGAAAGGATGAGTGTCAAGGACAAGCTGGATGGCAGTAAGAAGCAACAAGTGGGGTAGGGGTGGCGCTGAGTTACTCTATGCTTCATTCTTGAATCTCACATCTAAAGACATTTAAAGCAAAGAATGATAAGACAAAATCAGAGGAGCACCAATAAATCAGTTCAAATTCTTTTTAATTTCTAGAAATGGATCTTTTCTACCTCTGCATAGATCTAAAAATCAGCCACCGTCCCAGTCAGAGAGGGACTGACAGACCGGCCCACCAGGCCGTGTCTACATGTGTGCAGTTAACAATATTCACCCCACTGTTTCCAACTTAGAGACCTGCTATATTTAGTGACATTTCAGACAAAAAAATCTGTATCAGCCAAACTCACAATTGGCCACTCGGGGTTTTTAAAGATTGGTGATCAGTCAGAAAACTGCAATACGTGCATTTATCATTTCATGTGAAAAATTTCTTACGTCGTTTTCTTGATAAATTTCCATTAATAACAAATAGAACAAAACAAGGCAGTATTATCGATAAGTTTCTCCACTACCTGTTTTATGAAAGCATCAATAACTATCAGTAAATTTGAAAATATAATTAAATGCCATTAGAGTATGCGGTTTAGTAAGTGGCGTCCTGAAGAAGCCTGCTTCAAATGGGTATGTTTTTTTAAGAGCAGTATTTGTGTTTGTGGTGTTGGCCATGCAGGTACAGCCATACGGTTACTTAAAAAGTACGTTTTTTATCATACTTTTTATTGTTATCACAATAATAACATAAAATATTGCGATAAAATTCACCCATCCCTTTCTCTTGACAAAATATTTTAGTGGTTTACAAACAATAACTCCCGTGGTGCAGCTGAATGATGGTAACCAGCCTAAATGTGTCACTTTTCTCTCTCTTGCTGAGAATAACTGGAGTTTAGTAAGAGATCCGTTGCTGCCACTCATCCTTTCACTACATTGAGAAAGGGCTGCCATCCAAGACTGAAATAATGTAATCACAGATGTGTCACTGTGTCCCCATCCATCACAACCTCTAGCCAACTGCGTTTGTTTGTCTCTTACACAGGATACATCCAGGATTACATCACACCATCTGTATACCAGGGGGAGAAGAAGATGGAGAATAAACTGGCATCGCCGGTGTCGGACCCCCTGTACACCCAGGTGAGCAGCGGAGGGGAGTACTGCGACCCGGACCTGAAGCACCCCGACAGCCCGCAGTCCGGCATGACGGCAAGCGGCTTCTACACTGGTGAATCGGAGGCTCTGGCCGAGGGTTACACCATGGATGCCTTCTTCATCTCCGACGGGCGCTCCCGGCGAAAGGGAGAGGGTGAGGCTCGCGGGTCCAGCTCGAGAAGCAGCAGTGCGAACGGAGGGGTCCAGGAGCGGGGCACCGGGGTGCCTCGCCACACCTGCAACGAGTGCGGGAAGACCTACGCCACCTCCTCCAACCTCAGCAGACACAAGCAGACGCACCGCAGCCTGGACAGCAAGATGGCCCGCAAGTGTCCCACCTGCAGCAAAGTGTACGTGTCCATGCCGGCACTGGCAATGCACATCCTCACCCACGACCTCAAGCACAAGTGCGACGTGTGCAGCAAGGCCTTCAGCCGGCCCTGGCTGCTGCAGGGCCACATGCGTTCTCACACGGGGGAGAAGCCCTTTGCCTGCGCCCACTGTGGCAAAGCCTTTGCTGACCGTTCAAACCTCCGCGCCCACATGCAAACACACTCTGCCTTCAAGCACTACAGATGCAAGCGCTGCAATAAGACCTTCGCTCTCAAGTCCTACCTGAACAAGCACTATGAGTCAGCTTGCTTCAAGGGCTCTGCGGACGAAGACGACTCTGGATCAGAGAACTAACACAAGAGAGAAGCAAAATTTCTGAACCCCTGTCGAAGGTTCACAACCAATAACCCTGATCACTCTGCCCTCCATGCCTTTTTTCTTCCCTTTTTTTAGAAAGCAATATTTTCACTGAGATTACGTGAAGAAACTCTGATAACTGATTATGGCAAAGACAATTTCAAAAGATGCTGGATTTTTTTTCCCTGCACAGTAGCTAATCGTCCACAGAAACATACAATCAATCAACCTTTTCCCCCAAATAGAGACTGTAGATGGTAGTTGTACACAACTCAGCAACGTGTCCTCACACCAATGTGGGAACACGCAAACACACACACACACGCACACACACGCTTACATGAATGCACACCCACACTTACTACACAATTATATATGAGGCCTGGCATGTGAATTTTTATCAATGACTATAATAATATTGATATCAATAGTAATAATATTTAGATTCCTGATATTTTATAGGAAATAGTAACAAAAACAAACAAAAAAACATAAAAAAGGACTAACAGTGTTCTTTTGTTTTTTAGAGACAAAATGACCTCTTGTATTTTTATGCTGCTTTTTATTTGCTAAGAATTTAATTCTTTTGCAACTGCCAACATAAACTTTTTACAAAAATGTGAACTATGACAGTATTTGCAAAAAAGGGAGATCATTTTAAAAAGGTTAAAAAAAAAGACAAACCCTCCTTTTTGTCCACACCAACGTTTCAATTCAACGGATGTTATTTTTCTATTTAATTTTTCTAAATTTATTTTTTTGTGCTTTTTATCTCTTGTTGATCAAAAGCTTCTTTGTAACTGTGGGTACATGAAACAGAGCTCATCTTAAATAAGCTATAAGACGAACATACGTCATTCAGATCAATTCTGCAGGAACAGCGATTTTAAAATGTTGGCCTGTTGAGCAGGTATTATTACTTCCATCATCCGATCCGATTCATAGTCTCACCCTGATGCACAGACTTGGACAAAAACAAAACAAAACAAAAAAAATACATACTCACAGAGAGCCAGACCAAATGATCTAATAAGTGCCATGAGCGGTTCACTCATCTATAGCAATTAAAACTCTTGTTGTTCTTCCTTCACCATGATGGCTAGCGTAAACGCCGCTGCCTCCATGGTGCCTCGTCCAGTCTTAATGAGTAATCTCGACCCCATATTTGAGGTGCTCCCCCCTCCACCAGTATTACCTCAGAGTGAACGTACGGACTCGCACACCCTCAGTTACAAAGTGACAAATTTTTGTGTTTGTCTGTTTTTATATGTCGCTCAAAGCTACGCCCATGGTTTAGTAGATGCATACCATCTATTTATCATGTAAATACTTTATTTATCCTCCTGTTTATCTATTTATTTATTTATTCATCCTATTTTTTGCTTATTTATTGAATACTTATTTATTATGTATTTATTTATTGTTTGTAATTTAAAAAAATGAACATCCATTGACCTTGTAAGATGCTGCTGATCTTCAAAGAAAATGTTTATATGCATGAAAACTGTAGAGAGTCCATGGGACTTAGTTTTAAAGAGGAACAATGTACAGTACCAGTGCTAGAGGACTTCCAATGAATGAATGCAAAATTAGTTTTATGTTTTGTGGCAATAACATGACTGAAAAAGCAATTGACTGGAAAAACAATCACAGCTGTTCTGTTTTTGTTCAACTTAGGGCAATAAAAAGAAAACAATGACAAAAAATTATTGATTTTGTTTCCCAAAAGCCCTCCACCTCCTCACAGAAGGAGATTTTTGGCCTCTTTTTTTTGTCTTTCAATCTCAGGCAATAAGTTCTCAGAAGTGGTCTACACTGAAAATCAGAAAACAAAAAGGTCTCGGGTGTGCTAAAGTCGCAACAGCAATAATGACGCCAAGATTAGCAGGTCATAACTCCAAAACTGACATGGGATCGTTTTTTGTTCACGTAATAATTTTTATTCTACTTTAAAAACACAACAAGACAGTAATAATAATAATAATAATAATAATAATAATAATAATAATAATAATAATAATAATAATAATAATAATAAAGTATTTAAATGCACCAAAGTGTGTAATGGTTTGAAGGAAGCTAATGTATTCTCTTTAGCCGCACTGTTAAAACAATCTTGGCATTAACTTCCAGGGAAAAGAAAGTTTTTCAAATTGCTGTAATAAAATAACATGCAGCATTGCACTTCTAAACCGCAGCTCTATGGGGTTTTTTTGTTTCCTCCCCTCATCCCTCCCCTACGCAGCAGCCGTCCTCACCCTGTCCCAACTGCCTCTGAACAGACGCGGCAAGCATTAGATGTGCTGAAGTGGGATTGGCGGAGGGTGGCGGAGTGTGGGAGGATAACAGGTGTTTGTAGACAGACTGCAGATAGGGAGCGTAATTGAGTCGGTGAGCGACCTCCAAGGGGAAGGTCAAGCACCAGCAGGCAAATGCACTGTCAGCTATTTGCATATTCCAAATGGATGGCACTATCGCAGTAATGCTGAGCTCGCTCTGGGAAAAAAAAAAAAAAAAAAAAAAAAAAAAAAAGCAAAGCTGAGGAGGAGAAAGGAGAGCAAAGAGGAGCTTCTGTTCTATTTGTTCATCCTCTTCTCTCTGTTTCACCATCATCCTGTGTAGTGCTACAGCTGAATCACTGCATGAGAGCATCCAAACCACCTGTCTAATGATCAACGTGTAGGACACACAATCTGGAACATCACTGTAATATTACACAAATGCAAAAAATTAAAAAATTGCTTCCAAAAGATTTTTTATGTTTTTCTATATTAACGTGCAAGGGGACAATAAAGTATCTCCAAAACATGGGGGATGTGTGTTTAAACAACAAATACATGCACTGAGCATATTAAAATAGCAAATGCAGGCTTGCATTTAAACCTGGCAGTATTAAAAATCTGTTTCCAGAAAAAAAGGGGCACAACAAGCAAAAATATTGCATTTAGATGTAGGGAAACATTGTTCCTCTTTGATTTTGTAAATATATTTGTAAATATATCACAGCAATAATATCACAATGCATGTAGACATTTAAATGCTCTTTTTCTATCCATGTCTTTTTTTTCTATTTAAAAAGAAAAGACAAATGCAGGTACCAATTGCAGTCTGGTTGGCCATGTGAATCAGGGAGCGTCTTGATTAAGAAGCTATCTGTTATAAGTTAGAACAACAACTTTCAACTCTGTGTTTTCTCAAAGATCTGATCATGTTGGATATGATTTTTTAAAATTTCCTTTCTTTTTTTCTTTCTATTTATGTGCCCGGCTTGGCTGCGCAATGAAAAAGTGCCAAAAAGTATGATTTCCATGACAAAAGCCTTCAACATATGGTTGGCTGCTTGAAACCATCCATATGGTCCTCAAAGAAAAAAAAAAAAAAAACTGATTAAGATTTTCCACCTTCTTACTCATTCTTTCTCTCTCTCTCTCTCACTCTCCTTATCTCTCTCTCTTTCTCTCCGTTCCAGTATGAAGAAACTTAAGCCATGATTGCTGAGGGGTGTTTTCATTTATCTTGTTCTGCTACAATTAATAACAACAATAGCAATGATAACATTAATAAAAACAATAGCACAAGGAACCAGCAAGTCCACTTGTATTTCTTTTCAAATGCCCTGATTTCTTTTTAATAAATTAGATTTTCTGTATTTTTGTACATTTCAAAACGAGCAAAAACTCCCATATCGTGCCTTGCAAAAGCATTTTGCTACCTTGCAACCAGAAAGTTTAAACTTTTTACAGCGACTTTATGTAACAGACAAACATAACATGGAGAATAATAGCGAAGTGGATGCAAAACTAGGCATTGCTTTCTCTTTTTATAGAGAAATTCGAGAAGGGTGGTGTTTGGAAGGAATATAGTCTCGTTAGAATCAGACTATTTTTTAGACATTATTGAATGCAATTATAGATATATATTCTTATTTCCACTTTAAATTTGACTGCAAAATTTTTCCTTCAAACATTTTGGCTTGGCAATCAGCATGAGATTGAGTAGAGCAGCTTTTAGCCAATCAAATTATGCTCCTTTGATCACGTGACACCAGTGTGTTGGGCTGGACCAAAGGAGCATTTCTTAACCGTTAGCTTTGCTAAACAGCTAACTGTTCAAAGAAACATAATTTAATTGGCTAAAAGCCACTTAACTTACCAGAAGGTCGCCACATTTACAGATGAATTTTCGCAGGCAAATTTAAAGTAAAAAAAAAAAAAAAAAAAAGATATACAAAACTGAACAGAATAAGAATTTAGTGTGATAAATTCAATGTCTCAAAAGGTCTGATACTGATTAGACTATATTTATTTTATACTGGTGTGCATAGCTATTCAGCCCCCTTTACATTGACACCCCTAAATAAAATCCAGTGCAACCAAATGTCTAATAAAGAAAATTCATCTGTGTGTAATTTAATCTCAGTATAAATACGGCTGTTCTTCTCTTTTCTCAGAGGTTTCTTAGAGAACATTTAATAAACAACCAGCAGACATAGGATGGTTATACACTCAAAATAGAGACTGCACTTGAAAAAAACTTTAAAAAGTTTTGTTAATTTGTTACATACAGTACAGACCAAAGGTTTGGACACGCCTTCTAATTGAAATCAAACTTTTGGTCTGTACTGTATAACCCAATTAGGTTTGTCAAACTTAATTTATTTCCATTTGTTTAACATAAAAACTTAATAAAGTCAATGTATTTACTTGGATAAACTCAATTTGATTGCTTGCAACAAATTAAAAAAATTTTTTAAGCTAGTGGCTTTGAAAGAGCTCACTCTAAGCACACCAACATGGTGGTGGCAGAATCATGCCATGGGGTCAGCGTTGATTGGAAGATATATAGAGTGAAATAATAATCTGACAATATAATCTTTAAGATTTAAGACTCTGGTGGAGCTTAATCTTCACATGAACAGAGTAATAACAGAATGAATTTTTTAATCAAAGCATCTTCTTGTGTGTGTTAGAATGGACCAGTCAAAGTCTAGACCAAAAGTCATTTGAGAGTCTGTGGCAAGACTTAAATGTGGATGTGCAGAGAGGTTTGCTCTCCAATTAAGCCTTTCGCATTAAGCAGTTAATCAATTCATTGTATCATAAATTAAAATGAGCTCGATAATATCAGTTCTGACAATTAACATTCTTTGAAGGGCAATTTTGTTCACAGACACATAATAATCAATTTTATTTATGGTTTCTGGTGCGTGTGG
This sequence comes from Gambusia affinis, assembly GCF_019740435.1. Classification (NCBI taxonomy): domain Eukaryota; kingdom Metazoa; phylum Chordata; class Actinopteri; order Cyprinodontiformes; family Poeciliidae; genus Gambusia; species Gambusia affinis. Next base: position 34,665,989 of record NC_057868.1, on the reverse strand, counting down.
TTTTTATTCCCATTTTTAATTGTTTTTGGTTGTTTGTTTCATTTTTGACATTTAAATATCTCCCAGTTCTTTGTTTATTGGTGTTTGAGAGAAAGACCTTGCCTTATTATGTCAATATCAAATTATAACTTGAAAAGGGTGTCAAAACAATATTATTGTGTATCGCATTTATTTTGGGGACAATTTGTTGTCCAGCACAATGTGTTATTGTGACAGGCCTACATACAATGTGACTGAGCAAAGGATATTTTGAAAAGAAAAAATTCAACCTCAAGATGTGAAAAGCTGGTAGAGACATACAGCTCTGGAAAAAACTAGTAGACCACTGCACTGAACCTCATTGGAAACCTCCTGGTTATTCCACCAGAAGTTGATTTCTGAACTCTTCCTGATTTAAAACATCAGTATCGTTTCTAAATAAAAGATACAGTCTTAAAGCACTGCATCTTTTTTAGTTATTTTGACCATTTCTCATTTTCTGCAAATAAATACAAAAATCTTTGCTTGGAAATTCAGAAACATGTTGTCAGTAGTTCATAGAATAAAAGAACAATGTTAATTTTATTCAAACATAGACCTGCAAAAATTTAAATCAGAGAAACTGATCATTTTTAGTGGCCTCTTAATTTTCTCCAGAGCCGTAATAAAAATGGATCTGCAAAACATATGTCCACAACACACTCCGATTTTTAATAAATTAGAAAGAAACAATAATTTTCCTACTTTATCTACTAGTTTGTGCTGGTCTGTCACAGATATGTCCCGTAGATAAATTGAACTTTGTGGTTTTGAATACTTTTGTGGGTGTGAATACTTTTGCAAGGCACTGTCATCTGCAGATGTTCCTACTCAGAAGATAGTGAGTCTGGTATCTGATTGAAGTAGCTTTTAGTCAACATTAACAGAGTGAGTAATTATACTTAGACAATAACATGCCATCAGCTGCCACCTCTTCTGCCAATATTTGAGGGATTGGATGAGCTTTACTGTCAATTTCCTAAATTTTAATTTCCCCACTCTGAGGGGGAAGAAATGCCAATATCTTTAGTTCTCAAAGCGGGTGAAAAGGAGAACCATCAGAGTGGCTGACAACACCAATATCGCTTTGAGTAAGAGTTCTTGAGATGCCGGCGTTCTCAAAAGCAGAGGCATCTGTTCCGCCACTATTAAGCCCTTCCTGGCCATTAAATTTTAATGGAACATTGATTTTATGCTGGAACTACCCTTCCTGAGTGACTCAAAAGCCGGAGAAAAATATGGAACAAAATAAAAATGAATCACGACAGTGGACAGGGATTATTATTCTGGGGGCTTTTCTTGATTGGTTTCCAGGGAATATACAACACTTGAATTCAATCGCTTGTGTCCTTCAGTGTCCTCCAGCAGCAGAGCAGTGGCATAATGAGACAGCAGAGTGGAGCGGGGACAATGTGCTGCACAGCATTCTCCTCCATGATTGTGCTTACTGTTGCTCGCTGCGTTGCTCACATTTAAACAATAAATTGTTGCTTCTGTTTTTACATGCTGAGTAAAAGATGAGCAACAAATGCTGGTCTGACTGCACAGAGGGCTGGAGCTCGTTTGCACATCAGCATTCATACGCAGTATTCAGTCAAACTTTACTCCAACAGATGTTGCCCCCTATCAGATTTTATGATGAAAGTAAATAACTGATTTCATTACATGGCAATGAACTGTAAAATAGGGACCCATGGAATCCAATTACATCACCCATGAGAGTGCTGGGGGTAACAACAATCAGCAGAGAGAGGCCGGTAGGGAGGCTGTGGCCCTGCATACATATCTCTGCAACAGTCTAGAGAGCGACGCAGCAGCCGGCGCCTCCCACCGCCTCCAACACTCAGGGCACATCAGGTAAATTATTAAAAACAGCCCTGCAAAATTGAGGATGCCACACTCAAACTTCAGATATTGACTTGAGAACATCATCACCATCTGAGTGACTGTCAGAGAGAAAATATAAGTGCTTTCTGTCGGATGGAGGGGGTGTAGGGTAACCACAAGGTTACTGCACAAATCCTGAGCGTTAATGCGAGTGTTTAACCCTCCTCAGTGCAGCTGAGATTATTGAGGTAATTAAAGGAGTGCAATGTAGTTGCACCATAATAATTGATTTAGCAATTACTTATGCAGCAAGTTCTGATTATAAACTATTTTTCTTTAAAGTGGATACTGAGCATTTCACCGCGTACGTGTTCAGGATGAGCGATTGCTGTAAAGTCAACGACTCAATTCAATCAACTGGGCATGCTCAGAAAAAAAAAAGTTTAACCACTGCCATAACTAACTAAATTTGATTGCACTGCATCATAGCTCCACTCAAATTGGATAAATATAAATCTATACATGATTGGAGTTGCGAATTGTATATTTGTAAATGTAAATTAGACCAATCTGTCTCCAAATTCTCCAAGATGAGATTTGTGGTGAATTTTTGCTATATAAATAAACTGAATTGGCCTGAAGTTAAGTTTAAAAAATGTAATCTTTGGTGCCTTTTATTCATATATTGTGATATTAAAATGTGCATCATATTTACATATTTGCAATAAACAGTTTTTATATTTTTCTGGCATTTCCTTTTTAAAAAATGGTCATTAAACAATTGCATTAATCATTGCTGCTTCATCTGAAGCGACAAAAATATAGCACAGATTAACTATTTTTATTTCTATTATTAAAAAAGTCTGTAATTATTTATTTCCTCAAGCTACAAGAAAATTCTACATTCATTTACGTAGAATCAAATAATATACTTGATCTAACGCAACCTAATAATATATTTTTTTAATTAATTACATACATGATAGTTTGAATCTATTTATATTGCAGGTCAATCAAAGTCAGATTATAATGGCAACAGGTGAAAAAGCTATTGAAGGAAGTGCAGTGCATTGTGTTGAGTCACTCACTTTATATCTAAAAAGTATAATAAAAATAATAATATGTTCGTAAACAGTACTATTATAACGGAAACTGAATTTCTGTCACTTTTTGGGATATTTTAAAAAGTTTATTATTTTTCATCAGGAACTAATTTTAGGCGGATTTTGAACAGAAAAGCTCAAACATTCGGCAGAAAAATAATTTAAGTAAGCAGCATTTTTTTAGAATACATGAATCATTCTATGAGTTACTTTATAAAAAGCGATAAAAGTTTTATTCCTTCAGGAGGTTTGAACTGCTGACTTGTTTTTTGCTTATTGAAGATTTGTTAATCAACTAATAAAAAACCTAAGACGATTGTACCACAACATTAATGTGACCGAATTAAATAAATTAAAAAATGCAGCAGCGGTTACTGTTCAGCTGTAAGTGGGTTTCTCACAGCTGAACAGCAATCAACATTTTCTTTTTTATGGCAATTAGATTAACTCATTTTTAACTCACCCTCATTTTGACCCGTCCCTTGCACCTGGCGCCCTCTGTTGGCTGATTTCCAAAAATTACAAATAAACAAATGTTTTACCAGCACAACATAATTGTGGATTCAGCTGAGGGAAGTTTTGGGAGGCTTTCACACACCGTTTTAAATGTTAGCATCTTTTTTATGCTTGCACTGGTCAAAAATGCAACAAAACGTAGTGAACAAGAAACAATTACAAAAACAAATCAACACCAATTATTTGATGGTTGCTTTGGGATTTGTGGTTAGTCTCAATATCAGCAATAACAATGAAGGAATTATTAATGATGCTTAAATTATAAGGTATAGAGGTACGGCTGAAACTCATGATTATTTTAGTAAGGAATAGTCTATCAATTATTCTGATAATTCATCAATTAATGGGATATAAAATTGGCACATTCTGCAGATTTTTCATTTAACCACTTATGTATTTTTTAAAGCATATTAGAAAAACAAATAAACAGTCCAATCACTTTTTTAAATAAAAACTTTTTCTTGCTTAAGCATAGCATTCCTTTAATGAACGCTTAAATTTTTTTTGTAACAAAAGATGCATCTGCAGCTAAAAAATACACATCATGTGAAAAGCTCAGCCATTTCTAATTAACCAACATCAATAACAGTGTAAGGCTGATCAGTTGACTATTTTTTGGATTAACCGATTAATAATTAGATAGCAAAATGTGCTTAGTAGGATTTTTTTTTTTTTTTACTGAATTTGAGGAGTTCTGGATTGAACAGGTTTACCAAAAAATGTCTATTTTAATCTTAAATACAAAATGTGTAAATTTTTGGTTCAATTTTGTTTAATTATTGGGTTGAATATGTTCTTTTTAACAAAATGTCAATTTTAGAGGGTATCTACACCAGCAAATGATTAATTAATTCTTAAATCATTTCATCGCTATATAGAAAGGTACAAAAGCGCTTTGTAGAATTAAAAAAATTGTACCACAATCTGCACATTTCTTATTTTACTGACGAAAAAACAAATTTCCATCCAGATATAAATTGTAAACCAGTAAGCGTTAAAACTGACCGCCCAACAAGCCGTTCGAAGAATCATCCGGCACAGCCAGTCAGGACCAACCAACTGTAACTTCCCCTTTAAGAGCGAACAGTTTGTCTTTTCACATTCTGCATCACAGGAGAGATGCTCATTAAAAGCTCCTCCATTCCTCACTGTTTCATCAAGTGAGACTGCCAAGCTCTTTAACTCAGTGTTCTTGATGTTTGTGCTGTTTGTGTAAAAACCCATCTGTTTCCTCGCCTCTCTGTTGGCAGAGGGTCCACCTCATCCGTATGCTTCTCTTTTTGAAGTCATGTCAAAATCTCATTTTTATGCATCTACGATATCCAACTTGTCATCAGCACTCAGGCAAAAGTCAAAGAGGGCACTCCTTAAATAGCTCCTTTCTTTCCTTTATCTACAATGCATGCAGAAATGAGGACAGGAGAAGATAGATTTTAGGATTTGCAGAGCTGCTGTGATTAGTTGCTTAACAGACCGAAAGGAGATTAAAACACATGATTGTTTTCTGCTTCAATAACAATAGTTTACAGACATTTTAAGAAATGAGTGGCAAATATTTGTCATTGTCATTACATAATAGACAATTCCAGTCAGAAGTTTACATTCAGGCATGTATATTGTATTCATTTGAGTTTTTACTGATTCATTTTATTTGTTCAAAAACTTATCAACCCAATAAGTTTACATCTTTAGGTTACATAGTAGAAATCTAGTTTTTTGGCAGAAAGGAAGTGAGGAAAAGAAGAAAGTGAGGCAAGTTTTCAACAAGCACAGAGAGAGAGTTGTGGTTTCCAAACTGACGCCTTCAAGCTAAACTGAAATTTGCAGCAACTCAAGGTTTTTAAACCTGACAACACTGTAACAATAGCTAAGCATGGTAGTGGTATCATGCATCATGTAGCATCATGCTGAGGGACTGCTTCACTCCTAATGGTCCTGGTACTTTGCTAACAGTGGAAGAAATTATGAAAAAAAGAGAACTACCGCTTAATTCTTCAATTTCACTCTTCAATTTACTGATAAAACTTGGACACGGTTGTTGGAGAATTGGTCCAAGCGCACATCAGAACTAATTTTGTATGTCTAAAGCTTTTGTAATGGCTCCAACCTCAACTGTACAGTGGATCCTCAGCTACTAGATAAGCTTCTTGTGGAGCGTATCTAAAATATTTAAAAGAAAATTATGAAGCCGAAAAACCTAAGCACAATCCTACTTGACTGGGAGCACCATTCATTTTCCTAAGAAGGAAGCCTATAGATACGGTATATAGATTTCCACTGTGCGCATTAATGCATGTTAAGGTATATTTGGTTCTTGAATTATTAAAATAAGCAAGTGTTTTTAGAGGGGTCTCTGAAAACCCCTCTAAACACCTAATTGTTCATTTTAGATTTTGTATACGGTTGTTGTCCCTTACCTCTCTGAGAGTACACTGTATTGAAACTGTATAGCATGCAAGAAAAGAACCAATTTACGTGAGTTATACCATTTTTAGTAAGAAACTGGGTCAACATGAGGCTTAAATTACATCAGAAGCTTATATTTAGATAAATATCTATGTAGTTGTATGTAGATATTTTTGGTCTATGTTTATAATTTTGATCAAGACTGGTTAAAAAAAAATCCACAATGAATTCAAGACTGTGTCACCAATTCTTGTTGTTAAAAATTATTGAAACTATTAAGAGAGAAAACCTGTGACTAGATCTGTGGTTAACCAAATATCTAAGAGTTATAAGGCCTTTTTCTTTATTGGTTGTTACAAGTTACAATGAAATCAATCAAAAACGAATGAGGTGATTAGTAGCTAAAGGAAATCACTGGCTGATGGCGCCCTAATGATTTGTATAATGTATATTTAATGCTTCTTCTGAGGCTTTCTGTGCTTATATTTAAGCATTAAGTGCTGAAATAATGTCCTTGTGCTTCTAGTGGTACTGTAAGGTTAATGAACTGAGCTAAGTGTAAATGAAAAGAAAGACAGCAGCTCAGTCCACACCTAAATAACCTCACTCTCAAGCACCACTTGTTCTCCCTTTGGATTTGAATACAGGGAGCAAATTTATTTCAAGGCACCAAAAGATCATTAAACAGAAATCTCATTCTGAAACGCTTTACTGCGAGGAGGAAGCAGAAAAATAATTTTGCAGATTCAGCCAGCAAAGCCTTTAACATCACTGCACGAATCAGTCACGGAGAAACATCCACTGTTGCTAAATCGTGTTGTGATTTCACAGGCCTCGTCTGTCACAAAGCTATACTTTGAAGGCTGGAAATCAGCATTAGAATAATTATCACTTTAAAAAGCATGTCAGCGTGTAGAAAAAGAAAGAACGATGAAAGAAAAAAAGGCAGGAATAAATATAGCCTGCTTCTTCGACTAAAAGCTGGCAGGTAATTTTCTCCAGCTGCTCTATGTGTGACAATCCCACAGGGAGCGAAATCTAATATTAACAGCAAATTATTATGTGGGAACTGTTCTTCCATGACCCGCTGTTGTACCTGTGTGACTAACTCAATCTGAGTAATTGAGATATGTTAGCAAGTAGAATGCGGTCCTGCTGTGACAGCAGAGGGTCGTGTGGAGTGTAGCAGGACTCCAAAAACACCAAAACACCGGCGCTAATTTGCATGTCTATACGCCTTCACTGACAGGGTTCCCTCTCATCATGAGATGCTGGTTTATCTTCGGTGTTTAATATGGAATCTGAATGACAGCAAAGCAGAAATTTGACTATGTTGTACAGAGAAAACGGTGGAAAAAGTGCAAATGTCAGAGTACAAATATTGCATAGATACATGACTTTCTTCCCTTTTTGCCTTTTTTTTTTTACAAATAAAAATCCAAAAACTTATGTTTCTCTAACCTCGTTTAGTCAAAATTATTTGTAATCTTGCTCCAGTCTGAAGTTATTTGCAGCATTTAACACAATTGCATTTCAGCTCATGTGTTTTTCTTGAGCATTTACGATTCTGCTAAAGAAAAGCCTCCTCACAGCATGATGCTGCCACCACCATTTCTCACCATGGGAATGGTGTGCTCAGAATAATGCACAGTCTTCACCTTTCTTCAAACAGTATTTTGCTTTCAAATGAAAGCTACATTTTGGTCTCATCTGACCAGCGCATGTTTGATTTGTGTCCAACAAAATTTCAGCAAAACATGCTATGGCTTTATTTTAACAGTTTCATTCTATTAAGCATTTTGGTCAACTGTGGTTGTTTTTAAATGTGCTATCTAAATAAATTTGACAGTGAATTTTAAACTTCTTGCTGATATTGAACTTGACCATGAGGCCAAAACATTTAGCACATTTACCTGCACTGCATCACAGAAGACATTTCCACTGCATTATTAAAGTTTATACAACACTGAAATCACGGTCAATTATTACAAACTCTATATAAACCTCCTTTATGCTTTAACTGATCCCTGTGTGACCAATTAATCAGCATGAAAAGCACTGTCACTCTAGTTCAAAAAATTTCTAATAATTCAGAATAACTACCTGCCTCTCCTGTCCAAAAAAATCATTTTTAATTGTCTCATTAAAAGTTGTTGTGGCTTTGTGTTGGGAAAACAATAATACTACCGTTTCTGCTTGAATGCAGCAGATCTTTAATGATTTCCACTTACCTGTGCCAAGCTACGAGTCCCGATGTCCTTTTTGTAACCACAGCAACCCAGCTGGTTTGTTAAAATTCCTGCAAAAATAAAAAAACACAGAAAAGTTTGATCGCTTTGAAGGAGCAGGCCTACATCACACAACCGCCGACAACAAAACAAGGACCTCATTAAAAGTACTGTCATCAAAGGTTATGCTGTACTTTGTAATTGGCTGACTAACTGCTGGAGTGAATTTTAATGACAAGCATTTCATCTGAACAGGTGTTTTGCATTGCTTTAGTCCTACATAAACACGCTAATAATAACATTTTTATGTAATAAGACAATCTTAATAATTGGACAGTAAAAAAAAATGTAATAATGTTTTAACAGTTTGTTAATTTTATCACCGCTATCATCTCTCCTTTATCTATCCAACTCTATAAGAGAAGGTTTGAGAGTTGACAGATCCAGGAGACAATCCCATAAATGCACAACCGCAAAGAGCTATTTGAATACAACATTACGCAGTAGTATGACTAAAACAAAAATATGATCTTTATTATTTAATCTACGTTTGGTTTGATACTAAATGTCTTCTTACCTGGAAAGTCAATGGTCTGTGGCTCCAGAGCCTTGTGCAGCTCTTTGGGCCATACACAGCTGTTACACAGTGGCACACTGTAACAAAAAATATGTAAAAAATATTTTGAGAAATTTAATCAGACAAATTTTATCAGTTCTTCTGTTTTTCTATAAAACAGTTGGTCCAAGTCATGGCTGCAAATTATCTGTTATTTATTTACTAAGTTAATTTAAGTACTTCTTAGTGATTCATTATTATAGAAAAAACTCAAACAGCTTCATTCTCTACACATATTTTTTATAAGTTTGATCATTTGCTTTTTGTCCTAAAGTTAGACATGAAAATTATTGCTTAGTTTCACCAAAGAAAAAAATGATATGTTTCAAACTTTTGTAGTTCGACACAAATTTAACTCAGGAAATGGGAGTACAAAAATCACTTTTTGGATGTAAAAGTTTTTGACTCCTGATCGGTATTTTCACTCCGATGTACCGTCAACACTGTTTGCTACAAACATTTAAAGTAGCAAGTAATGTAAAAAATAAATTGCCAATTAGCAATAAATTTTTTAATGAAAAAAGACATTATCCAAAATCGCTTGACTAAAATTCTATTTAAAATATATTTGTTAATTTTTTTTTTTATTTAATTATTTTTTAAATTTTATTTATTGTTTCATTTACATGATAAATGCCTTAAGTCAGACAGGAAAAAGTTGTCAAACCCGGGTAAATTTACATTTAACTTATTTCTTTATCAATTCACACTGACGGTTTAAATATAAATAAACTGAAACAAACCCGCTGTTAACATTTAAAAGCACGGAGGAATGCACCTCGTACAAGTATGAAACAGCCTCACTTTGTAACAAGTGTTCACATTTTTAGCTAGTCCGCCATTAAAACAAAATACAAAGACAACAACTTGTTTAAATTCCAATAGGAGGCAATTTTATTTTAGCGTTATTTTGTTAATAGGCATTTACTACCAAATATCTTAAGTAGCTAATCATATAAACTAAACAAAAATACAATATTAACAAAGAAAAAAGAAAACAGTTGACTTCACTTACTCCATCCTTTGCTGACCAGCTACAAATAGGGCGGGGCGTTTTATTGATCGACACTGACGGTGACCAATCAAATTCCTCCGTTGGTAACGGACGAAAAAATTCAGGAAGTAGCTTACAGCAGTTGAAAGTGTTTATCCCAGGAAGTGTTATCCAATGTTTCGGGTTTTTCGGATGGAAGAAACACAGCTAAAACAGATTTTTCTGTTCAGCAGAAAAATGTCTAAAATACCTACTGAATGTGGCGCGGCAGATGTTAAAAACAGTGGCGACAACAGGTCGGTTCATTCGGACACCATCCAGGAGGTTCACAACGTTCCTATTCAGGTGATCATCAGACCTTTTCCCTCGGAGCTTGACGAGCAGAAAGTCCAAAGTCTGATGGATACAATTAAGGTAACCTAATTATTTTTAATGAATACATAAGCAGTCGTTTTTGTGTTATAACTGGAAAATATTGTCTTGAATTTAAACCGAAAACTAACACTGTTAAATGACTATTCGCAACCCTTTGAGGTACTATCTGATTGGTGGTTTGAGGTTTTTATCTCTGTGGTATAGCCTGTCTTTATCATGCATTTTATACATTTAACTTTCTAATATTAATCAAGTCATTATAATAGTAATAATAATAATAAGGTGACACCTGAATTCTATACAAAGCCAAAAATAAACCATTACCAGAAACATAAAAAATGTTTAAGACTAAGTAAATGTATAAGTTAACAGGGAATCACATTTTAAAATACAGGGAAAACGTTTGGAGTCAAACTTTGGTATTATTTGAATATTGAACTAGCACAATGTCAAAACATAAAACTGTTCAAATTGGCAAATAAACATTGGGTATTTCTGGATATATCATGTTTTCAGTTAATTTTGTTGGTGTTTTTGTTGCTGATGCTAGTTTTGTTTCATGCTGAAATTTAAAGAAATAATGATTGTTCTTTCACTAAAGTTAAAATTAAATAGATACTATATCAAATAACTATTAAATACTGGCTTTTATATGTATGGATTATAGATGTAGTGAATGGAAGCTAATCTAGGTGATTAAGGAGTGGGAATTGTGATATGTTTATATTTTCACACACCCTTGAATATGTTAAACAAAAGTTTTGACATTATGCTTCATGCTATATTTTTGTACATATTCAAAATATAAACAAACTTTTCAAGAAATCAAATGATTTAGTTTTTTATGTTCACATGACTGCATTAATTACATTTTTCTGTCAGACCATTTTTCCCTCTCTATTCTTAAATAAAATTTAAATTTTCAATATAAGCGTATTGTTTTTATTATTAAACATCAGCTGTGCGGTTTTAAATTGTACAAATCCATAAATTTTATAAGTTGTGATCTGAAACAATACAAACATTGTGTGTCATTTTTATTGCACTGTGCATATTTTTGTAAAGAACCATTATATGTATTACCCCAAACACCCCCAGAACTGTTGAATTAATAATAATATATTTATAGTTTAATTATGAAAGAGCATGAAAGTTATTTCACTTTAAAACATGTTTTTGTAATACTTGCATGTGTCGTGTTTTGGTGCTATTGTGTGCCCTAATTGACGTTTCGCCTTTCCTTCCAGGAGACGTCAGACATCAGCGTTGTTCCTCCTATTGATGTTCTCTGGATCAAAGGCAGAGAGGGAGGAAATTACTACTATTCCTTCGGAGGCTGTCACAGGTTTGCTGCCTATCAGAGGCTCCACATGCCAACCATCCCAGCCAAACTCATCAGATCAAACATCTCGGATCTCAGGACTTACTTGGGGGCTTCAACGCCTGATCTACAATAATTCTTTGGACTTTTTCTCATATTAACTGCTATATCAGAAGTGTCCAACTCTAGTCCTCAATTGAATTATGAATTTCTGCAGATTTCTAGTAGTGAGCCACTCATTTCATCTAAGTTACATGTGTAAAACTCCAGGCTCGTGGTCCAAATCTGGTCCGCCGAAGCTTCTTATGTTGTCTTCTAGATCAGTGGTCCCCAACCTTTTTAGTACAGCGGACCGGTCAATCCTGTGCGCACGTTATAAGTATCGACATCGATGCTGTTCTTTCTTACGACGGGGGTTGGGGGGAATCCTCACAACGCGTCGGTCACCGTTGTTTCTTACTCATTCTGCTGCATGTTGCCGCGCAAGACGTAACCGATAGCATCCGGTTTAGGATTTTCAAAATAAAAGCTCCTCCAGACTCAATACGTACAATGGACATATTTAATTATTTCTTGCGCGGCACGGTACCAATTAGTGGTGGTTGGGGTCCACTGCTCTAGATTCCAGAGGGATACATAAATAGAAACTTCAAGACAACAGTTGTATGATTAAATATTATTTTATCAATCAAATCACTTTTTTTTTTACATGTATACTGCCAAATTACATCCGTCAGTCCCTCCAATTTTTTGCGACTGGAGGGACATTCAACAAATTCAACAGATGCAATTTTTTACGTTAATATAAAATTGTGAGTTTATTGCAAATTTTCCACAAAAGTCAAAAACATTGTGTTAACGTGATGCTAACTCCCACCAGAAGGTGGCAGTCTGTTTTCCTCCTACTACTCTGCTCCCTCAGCCTTATTTGATGTACAAGTTATAGTCCATGAATTATATGAGTTAAATAAAAAAGGCTAATTTACTTTCAGATAAGCAAAAAAATTGCAAAATTCCTTGCAGATATTTCTAAATTGGCTCCACAGAAATGTCTGTGACTTTTTTTTTTTTTTAAATCACAAAAACAATTATGAAATCCAGGATGGACTAATCAGTGTGAAAAGATACTCAAGAAGAACTTGCTTAATGGAGACAAACTATTTATTAATATTTTAGCAGTTAATGGGTTTAACCTATATATCCTGACATAACTGGCCGTTTAAGAAATAGAGGTTTAAAAATGGATTTGAAACCCCTGATTTAGATGTTTTCAATCATTATAATATGTAAAATGCTTTTGACTCCAGACTTTAGACGTCACATTACCACTGTTTGCACGGGAGGATCATACTTTGACTGCCAGCTGCAGCAGGTGATTGTAATGCACAGGATGTACCAGCAGGGGGAAACAAAGCTCTGGACACATTCCTCATGTCAAATCTCTGCATGTTTAAATGTTTAGTTTTATTAATCAAATACTTCTCAGTAGATTAAAGTTGTATATACCTTCTAAAATTTGCATAAGAAACTGAATCGATGATTCATTATGTGGTTGATTGTTTTTCTATTGTGGCAGGTTAATTTTGTTGTAGTTGTTGATTTATTTAAATATTTTCTACTTTATTTACTTTCATTTGACTTCAATCAAGTCAAATGAACAACAGAAACAAATTTATAAATATCTTCTTATATTGAACCTTTTTTTTTATTCCAACCAGAGCATGACTGCTATTTTCTAATATATTTTTTTAAAAATTCTGGTCTGGAATGAAAAGAGTAAATTATCATTTTAATTAGCCACACATTCCATAAAAATACCAATATTTTAATCTATTTTTTTAAACAATGATTTTTTTTGTTTGTTAGACAGTTGAAGTTTTCAGATGTTCTCCCTGTTTCTTTACGCGCAGTCGGCTTTAACGCTGACATTGTAGACAGCACGGGAGATTAGAGACCAGATGTTTTGTTGGAGGAATCAGATGTTCAGAGAATATTCTGATGACACAATGCAAGATGCTGTTGAGTCTTGCAAAATTATCCCATTCTTCCTGTCATCAGATGTCTGTTTCCATCGTCTCTTAGAAGGATAAAAAAAATCCCCCTAGCAAAATATTTACTAATTCATGTTCAATTTAAATAATTTGTGTTATATGCAGTGCATAGCAGCAATAATTTCATAAATACATAAACTTCCCTATGTGTGTTTTTATTTTGAGTCGTTGAGAGTGGATCACTAAATCAAGTTGGACAGCTGCTCTTCTGCCTCTGCCTCGGCGGAAGGAACTGAAGTTTTGCAGAATAACATAGGTAAAATATAGACGAGGCTTTTCCGACGTTAGTGCTCTCACAATGTGAGCTGGGAGCCGTTTGACGATCTCCCTTTGTGGCCATCGAGGAAATGAAGGGCGACCCGGGGCCAGCTTTAACCGACGGGCCCAAAAGGACTCTGAATCGTCGCGTGTGAGAAGATTTCCTGCAGCTCACTCACTGTCTGGAAGTAACCATATCCTCAAAGGGGGGTTTGACACGCAATACCAGTCTGAAAAAACGCATTGCACCTGTTGCTGCTGGGACCGCTTTCCATGGGTGGTTTTACACGCTTTCTCTTTGAGGATTTCAACCAATCAGAGGGCCAAGGGGGAGGAACTGGTTCAGGCTGTGTGATTTTATTATTTTTTTTTCCTTTGTTTTGCTTAATGTCTGTATTGTTTGTTTATTTTCAAAAGTGTTGATTAACTAGATTATTTATAAATTGCTTACCTACATTTTAAGGTTTAGTTTTTAAATATATATTCTTTACCCTTACTGTAAATTTGCTGGAAAAAGTTCAGTTTCTCATGAACATAAAAAAATAATAACATACAGATGTGGAGAGATCCTTTGCTCATAAATCTGGTGTAGAGATTATTATGTCTCATAAACTGGATCATAATTGTTGAAGCTACAGAATTATTATCAGACTGGGACATGGTTGCCTTGGAGCAAGAAGGTCTTGGGTTCGAATCCCAGTCTAGAGCCTTCATGAACTTTCCATCTTCTCCCTGTGTGAGCATGGCTTCTCTCCAGATACTCTGACTTCTTCTCACAGTCCAAAAATGTGCAGTTTTGTTAATTGTTTTTTTTTCAGTTAATTGGTAAGTGGCCATTTTTTCAGGGTGTGTTAATAATATCCTTCATAGAAAGAATAAAACATGTGGAATGAAAAATTTAGAAAAAATATTGGCATTTTATTTGAAAAGTGATGAAACTGATGAATCTTTATGATTACGTTGAGAGATTAAAGGTGGAGTATTATGTAAAATAGATTTTTTTTTTCTTTAGCTTTATGTTGTGTTATAAAGTTCTATCTTCAAAAACATACCTGAAGCGTTACTTTGATTCTTTCATGCATGTTTCAGAAATCCTTTACTCTCCCTTGGCAGCCATTAAGCTGCGCCTAAATGCTATCTTTCACAAAGTTCTGCCTCTTTCTGCAGTCTCCACAGACCACCCGTCCCCCACTCTGCTCCTTCCGACTAGTGGCAGCAGCAATTAGCAAACAGTCTGCTGATCTCTTCATAGGAGCTAATTCTCGGTTCAGTGCTCTTAAAAATGGTTGTAAACATCATACCGGAGGAGCGCTGTTGTGATGGCACTCTGAATGCAGTGTATCGGAAAGAGTAGGAGCTTCTTAAAGAGACAGAGGCCCAATTTCAAGGCATCAAATTGTGAAGTCAATTTTCTTTTACGTCATATTTAATATATGCAGTATTTTTATAATAACTGAAGCTAAGGCCGTTACTTGATCGTGTCACAAATTGGCACTGTGTAACTGGAAAATACACGGTACTGCCCTTGTAAAAACATTTAACTTGATCAAATCAGTAATAATTTCTCTCTCTTAAAATGAAAAGGTTCAATTTAAGGCTTTCATGCATAACTTGGCGTTCTAAATACAAGGAAAAGATTGGAAAGGGAATAAAAAAAGGACTTTAAACAGGAGATAGCCTTTGAGGTCCAGCAGGTCCTTACACATTAAATCAGCCCTAGATAAACTAAGCTGCTTTACTCTTTGCCTTGGGTTTTGTTGTGTCACCTGTCAGTGAACCGGACAGCGTTCCTTGACCCGTGGTTCTGAACGTCCCGTTTCTTAGCTCAGTGGAGGAGGGAAATCACTGCACAACATCTGTTCGACCCGGCCTCAAGGTTAACTCTCCCGGGAGGGTTTCCTCCTGGCACTGGCATACTCTGGATCCAGAACCAAATTGTGACCAATTTGAAAAACTATCCTGCTCCATAAACTGGATTCTAGTCTCCTGCAGGTGAAAGAGGCAAAAATAATCAGAATTTTAAACCCAGTCAATCCGGGACGGATTAATCCAACTGGGTTTCTTTGCTGGTGCTGGTTCTGTAATCCTTACTCTGTAATTTTTTCATGTGTCTCTTTGAACTATCTGAGCATTTACCATCTGTCACCCCATAAATAATTATTTGGAATCAAACATTTATCTTTTCGATATTAAAAAATGTTGTTTGCATCTTTCAGAGACAGTTTCATAACTTTAGATACCCCTGGCAGGACCTGCAGTGTTCCTCCTTCAAGGTCTCTCATTGTATTGAAATGTTTTAAGCAGGGGCAAAATAAAATGTGCATCTAGTTAAACACTTTTGAAGTCATATCTTCCAGAAAAAGAGCAACAAATAATCCTCAATAAAGTGTTGAAAACATATTGGTTATTTTTTAAATGCTTTGGAAATCATCATAATTTTTCCCCTACTTCAAATTTTATATTAAATCCCCCCAAAATACACCAAATTGTATAGTTATGACATAATAAAATGCAGCTAAGTTTAAATGGTATGAATGATTTTGCAGGGCTATAGCTACAGATGGATTTAAGACATTTTTAATTCTTCTGGTAGAGCCAGGATAAGTCCTATTAATCAATTTTTAATTGTAACAGTCTGGTTTTAAAGGGAATCTTTTATGCAAAATTCACATTTTACACGTTTTTAAACTTTTGATTCTCAAGTTCTGCTAACAACAGCTGAAAAACTTCTCTATTGTTAACTCACATTCAGTGGACACTGCTCTGATACCTAGCAACCCCAGGCGAGTCTAGCCCGTCACCTAGCAACCCAAGTAGAGTTCATTCACTTTAGGTCAGCAGATTTTTCTGCTGTCTGTTCTGTACAATGGCTGCTGGAAATGATGTGTTTTTTGTTGTTGACTTAACATCCAGAAATCACATGCTGCATTCTTGTTGGTTGTGCAGGAGGCTCTACTAATGCTTTTCAAAGATGTACGGTTGTATAATTGCAAATCTGTTTGCAGTTATTTTCACACGTGAGTGGAAACGTGGAGTTGGGGGGGGCCAACAGCAGCTTATTTGGATTTAAAGTGACAGCCCACTCTGAGACTAAAATCTCATTATGTAAGAATTATTTTGTGCAAAAAATATAATGAACAACAAAAATAAGACATCCAGTAGGTCATCCTGAATCCCAGTTTTTGACTATTAAAGGACAATGAATCCACAGATGAACCTTACCTAGAAATCGGTGGCTCAGCTTGAAGCTAGCCTGATCAATGGCCCACTGCAGCATGTGTTTAAAGTCGTAAACGTTGCAATTTACCAGTGTGTTGAATGAAAAGTTGCTTTAGCAGCTCATTTTAATGTCATGATGAAACCTTTTGTGCAGTGTTGGTCAGTAAAGCAAAGTGAAGTCAAGTTTTGGGCGTCTTTACTGCTACATGTTTTGTTGTAGCATAGCTAATTTTATAGATTAAACCTGTTTTTCCCCTATGCATGCTTGGGTTCTCTCCAGGTTCTCTGGTTTCCTTCCAGTTCAGTTCAAAAACATGAGTGTTGGGTTAATTGGTCTTTATAAATTGCTCTTAGATGTTAGAGTGTGTGGGTGTGTGTTGGCGTGTGTGTGCATGTTTGTTTGCCCTGTGTGTCTCTGTGTTGCTCTGTGGATGAAATGGTGACCTGTCCAGGCCCTGCGACCCTTGTGACCCTTGTGACCTTTGTGACCCTACCTCTTGCTCATTGACTACTGGAGATGGCCACCAGCTCACTTGTAGATTAACTGTCAAAATGTAGTTTTTCTTCTTCTTTTTCACCACTTTTACCAATGTTAGTCTTTTTCTCTTATGCCTCTCTCCTCTTTTCTGTATTTGGTGATTTCTAAAGTCTGAACAAGTTTTCCAAACTTGTCTCTTGTCAGATTACTAACTAGATATGATTTATTAGTTTTTCTTTGCATTGTCTTTCTATTCAGCAGAATATGTTTTAATTCAAAACTATGTAGCAAAAGTGACAGTCGATATTTAATGGCTCTAGATTTGTAAAAGCCTTAAGATAAGTCTAAAACTGAAAGATTGGATTCATTAAGTGGAAAAAAAATACAAATTTGGTAATTCTTCACCTGTTTTCCTGGGGTCTTTCCCAAAATGGAAAAGACAAGTGAAAACACCAATTGAAGCAGATGTTTTCTGATTTTTATAAATCAGGAATTGCATCCAAGCAATGGTGAACAAACTGTATTACAGAAAGTTAACACAATAAAACATGCATTATCTGCAGCATAGTTCATTAAAATGGCACATTCTATTGATGTATGATAGAATATGTACATATGTAGGCACACTTAATGATATTCTAGACTTCAGCATGTTGCAATAGACAATAGATCGATAGCATGATAAATTAATACGAGCTGAACATTTTCTATTTGCATAATTTATCGTTTTTCTCATTTCTTTCTCTCTTTCTTCCAAAAACTGGATGACAAAAGTCTTCAGGTTGTTTTTTTGTGAAGGACAACTTTGTTTACAGACACTAATAGCTCAATTCATTTGTTGTTTCTGGTGTTTTGTTTATTTATGTTGTAAATTTAAAATGTCGTCCAGTTCCAGTGTTAAATGTCGATTCAAATTTAAAGATTATTAATGTTTGAGAATATGTTCTTACATCATTATACTATTACCTTTATATTACTTAAAAATGGTCAGTTTCATTGTGATAACTTCGGGGACAATTTATCATCCAGCAAAGCTTGTGATTGTGACCATTAGACCATTGCTTCAGGAAATTAATTCATCAATTAATTTCTTTACCTCAAGTAAACATGTACATGTGGTTCCTCTGCTTTTGTGCATGTTTATTTGTACTTTTACTTAACTATAGTGTTTACAGTGTGAGTATTTTCTCCACAACTGCTTACCCTGAAGTTTTCCCTTTAATATTAATCAATTAATCAATCAATGAAGTTTATTTGCATAGCATATTTTGGCAGTAAGGCAGTTCAGAATGCTTTAAAAAAGTCATAAAATCATCATACAGTTACCAATTGTGAAACCAGCAGCAAATTTACTTACTTTTTGTCGAGTGCCATCATCAAAATCATCAGTACAAATCCAATAAGTTGGTCAAGCAGCTCTAAGAAATTGGGGTTTTTAGCCTTGATTTAAAGGAAGTCGGTGTTTCAGCTGTTTTTCAGTTTTCTGGAAGTTTGTTCCATATTTGTGGTGCTTTGAAGCTGAAAACTGTTTCTTAAATGCTGAAGTGTTTTTAAACTTTTACTACTCTATTAAAAAATTTATGTCATTTTAGTCTCTTCATGCAGCCAAAAAGCATGGAGGGAGCCACACATAAATAAAACTCAAAATTTGTGTCCGTTTAAATCTCTGATGGCTTTCAGTAGCTGGACTGCGCTCAAGAAATTAAAAGTGAACTTAGTTTGGACAGGAACTCGCCTCACCAGCTTATTGTTGCCCTCTCATTGCGTTTGTCAACATTAAAAATGCAAGCTGAAAAATGATCTCCGGTTCGCCAGCTCGCACATTTGTTCCACTCTGGAGAGCGTTCCAGCCAAATCCTCCTGAGAGAGTTTTTAACTTTAGGTGTTTGAGTGGCTGAGGATTTCTCACAGCTTCCTATCCGGAATTCCCTCAGCCTGCCGGTGGCAGCAGGCGTGTAATTTGTGCCAGATTTGCAATGCCGTTTCCACTGATCCTCTGACCTCACAGCACAGAGGCACTGCAGTCCAACCTTTCTCTCTGTGTAGTTGTGTAAAAGTATACTTGGGATGAAATAGCAATAGGTTTTATTTGGCACACAGTCTTCAAACATAGGGCCGTGATTCAGCCGACTTAAAAATTTACACGGAGATTTGCCCTGCCAAGGAACGTTTCCTTGGCATAAAAAGAATGTATGGCCACAACTAATGATTATTTTAGTTATTCTGACAATTAATCGATTAATCGAATAAAAAAACCCCACAGATTTTGCATGTGAGCCTTTTAGTACAATTTTAGGAATATGTTAAAAGATGCAAATAATTCAATTGTCTTTTAAAAAAAATAAGAATATAAATATTTTATTTCCAAAAATGAAATGACAGTGCTCTTTCTCGTTTGTAACAAAGGATTCAAATACTTCTAACATCAATATTTGAAAAGCTGAACTATTTCTGCTCGACTGACCATCAATACGCTATACAGCTGATCTGTTGGTTTATTTTTTTATTAATTAATAATTGGATTACAAAAAATGATTCATAGATTATTTTTTTTATTTGGTGAAACTTAATTCAGGTGAAACTTAAGTTCTATAGAACATTTTTACAGATGGGTTTTCATCTTGCATGCAAAATGTGTAAATATTTTTTTGTACAGTTTTGGATTAATTGCTGCTTTGACTGTTTTTCTTTCAGCAACTTGCCTTTTTTAGAGTCTGTATACTCTACACTGCAAAAACACAAAATCTTATCAGATATTTTTGGTCTAGTTTCTCATGCAAATATCTTAGTTCACTTGAAATCAAACAAAACTAATTTACAAGTAACTTTTCAGGAAGATTTAGTAGGTTGTTTTAAGGCAATTTATTAATATTAATGGGAAAAAAAAACTAGTTTAACTGGCAAAATATTTCACTTATAACATGGGAGAAATGTCTTGTTATTGGTGAAATAGTTTACCACTGGAACTACTACTTTATTATTAGTATTAAGGAGTATCTGACTTAAAACAAACTCCTTTATAATGCTGAAAAGTTACATGTAAGTTAGATTTATTTTTGTTTAAAATTTCTTAGTATATTTGCACAAGAAACTAAACTATCTGGTAAGATTTTGTCTTTTTGCAGTGTAGTTAACAATTATTTAATTGCTAAATTAGTTGTTAATTTTGTCAGTTATTGATTAATCCAATGTTTAAATGCCTTAATTACTGTAAACATAATGTAAGCTTGTCAAATGGCTTTACTGTATTTATCTAAATGAGGTACCAAAGCCCCAAACACTTCTGTATTCTCACCTAAGAAGAAAACAAATCATCATCTTCTGACTAGTTGTTTTGAATCATCAAGCACGCTTAATGTTAATTAAGAAACTTTTAATGACACTAAATGGGTGGATTTTAAAATCTCACGACTTTCTCAGAAGTAACATGAAAACACAGGTTGAAAAGACTCACTGAGACATGTATATCTGAGAACCTTGACCTCTGGGTTCGCAGCCCACTGCCCTGCATGTTTCAGATGTTTCTCTGTTCAGACAAACCTCACAGTTAGAAGAAGCCTGTTAATGTCCCGCTGATTTAAATCAGATGTTTTAGCACAGGAACATGCAGAACATGCAATTAAAACATGCAGGAATGTAAGATCCTTAGAATCACTGATTCTGGAGTTTCTCCCAAACAGTTGTGTTCATAATGATAGCTGAGCGTTTAAAAATGTGTGCAGATCTCAGAAGATTCACTAAATGTTCTGTGTGCATATATGCTAGGACTGAAATGATTAATCGTCAAGTAATTTTCAACTAATTTAGTAATAAATTAAGCTTTAACAGGAGTATACAGACTCAGAAAAAGGCCATTTGTTTCTAGTTTTTAGTATAAATATATCAATATACTTGAAATAAGACAAAACTAACTTACAAGTGACTTTTCAGCAAGATATAGAGCTTGTTTTAAGTTAGTAATTGCTTAATATTCTTATTTTTTTTAAAGCACCAGTTCCGCTGACAGATTACTTCACTTATAATAAGACATTTTACCATGTTAAAAGTGAAATAATTTGCTAGTGGAAGTAGAACCATTTCATCAATATTAAGGAGTTATTGACTTAAAATAAGCTCCTATATCTTGCTGAAAAGTTACTTGCAAGTTAGTTTTGCCTTATTTGAAGTAACATAAGATATTTACACTAGAAAATAAATAAAAATGACTTGGTAAGATTTTGTATTTTTTGCATTGTGTGCAGAATAACCACATTGACATGATTGGCTTCATTGGAAGTGTAAGCTAAAAGAAAAATAAACGTTATTTGAGGGTTTTTGAAGAAGGAAGACCACAAATTTGTGCAAACTAAAGGAGCCTTCTGGAGCCTGAGATGCGTCTCGTTTTGGGAGTTTTACTTTGAGAAGATCACAGTGCAGCCCAAAACCTTCACTGGATCATTTCTTTAATTAATTTCATTTGATTTATTAACGTTTATGTCATTTAAATAAATAGGAAAATAAGATTAGTCATTGGAAAATGCAAAAATTGACAACCACAGGTAGTTATAAAAGTGAGTTTTATAGACAACTGTCTACACAAGCTGTGAAGACTTTTTATCCAAGAAAAAATCGCATTGTAATCAAAGAACCAATATTTATGGTATTATTTCATCACTGAATCAATGCACCTGCAGCCTGGGAAGGAAAATGTGCTTAAACAGTTTGCTGTGTCTTAAACAGAGCTGCCGTTTTCTCCCTAAGCTCAGAAATCCAACGACCCGGACCTCAGCAGGTGGCTAAACCAACATGCTTTCGCCTCATCAGGATTAACAGATCTCTGCAGTCCAGAAGGACCCAACAGCATTTCATGGCTCCATTTGGACGCTGCATCCATCCACAGCCTGCTATCCATTAAAGCCCCAGCAAGAGTTCATGATATGTGCAATTAGCCAAAGAGACGAGGCTTGCAGCATCATTTGCTGGCTAATAGTTTTGAAGGATTTGTTGATATTTGGTGGGTTTAGTCACTAGACATTCTAACTGAAGACAAGAAAAAACTACCTCAGATCTCATACACCTTATCAGTAATTTTAAAAAGTAGATAATTTCAATTTTAAGAGAATGCTGTATTGGTGTTTGTCCCCTGAAACTGTGGTTTGCTGATTGGGAAAGAAAGTTGGATGGAAAATGAGGGGGGAAAAAATGGAATCCAATACATTTTTAAATCATACATTTGATTTTTTTATTTTTTATTTTTTAAATATAATCAGTTTTTGAATGATTATCATGGGTTTATGTGGTAAAATATTCAACAGTAATGAAGTCAGAATAACCTGATTAGATATTCAACCTCAGAACCAGAGTTGGGCAGTAATTCGTTACATTTACTTGAATAATTTTATTTTGAAGTATTTTTAATCTATAAAAATTCTGGATTTTCTACCCAGTGAAAAACAAACACACACCTGCAGTTTTTGTTAAAGTTTCATACATTTTTCATTGAAAGAAACTTATTTGGAAAACAATTATTTTGCCTGATTTTATTTATTTTTTTGTCACTTACATAAATTATTGGTCCTTAAAACACAAGAATTTCCACTTAACATTGTATTTTTTCCATCTTATTATGTAATTTTTCAACATTAGATGATTGATAAATCGATCAGTTACTCTGTACTTGAGTAGATTTTTTACCAAATACTTTTTTTACTTTTACTTGAGTAATTTCTTGGACAGCTCCTTTTTACTTGAGTGAAAATATTTTGAAGTATTTTTACTCTTACTTGAGTACAACTAAAATCAGAAGGTATGAGGCAGCATGTATGCTTAATAAATGTAATAACTATGGAATAGTAAATAAAAGTGAGAAAAGAAATGTTAAATTCATAATTTCTTTACACACTTTGTGTCATTGCCAGAAGTTATTGTTGTTTGCGGGACCATGGCATGGAAAAGTTTGGGAAAACCTGCCCTGACAGACCTGTGTGCTCCTTCAGCTGACAGTCAGGGCGTCTGATCTCTCGCTGTTGATGCAGCTGAGGCACGTTGAAGTGTCTGAATTGGCTGCCAGCTTGAGTTTACGTGGCTTGGAGGGACTAAATCATCCATTTGCCACCGCTTTGTTGTTTTGAACCCAGGGCAGCGAGCAAATAAATCCCTGTCATTCCAGGATCATCTGTTCATTGTTTATTTACTCACACTTAACTTTCTCCTGCTGTCTTGAAGCAGGAGGACGTCCCAGCAGGAGCCACTGCTCTAACAAGCATGCTAGCTTTTTACAATAAATGCACAAATGTAATGTCTGTCCCCGAAGAGAGTATTTGCATTAAGGAACATCTTACACTTTTTGTTTTACCAGCTAATAAAAGCAGATCTCGGCATGTGGCACAGAAAAATACACTGACTATAATTGGTCCCTAAATGCCTCTAAAAATACTCCAAACTTCCTAAAGTCCTGGCTAAAAATATTTGGTGCAACATTTAAAACCTTTGCTGTTGCACACAGTTACAGAAGTGATGCTTCAATGAATATACAGTGGTTTGTAAAAGTACTTATAGCCCTATGTTTCACATTTCACCACTTTGCAACCACAACTAGTTTATAATTTTATTAGGACTTTATGTGATTAATCAGAATAAACACACAGCAGAAACCACAAAATCTTACAAAGTATTTTTGGTCTAGTTTCTAATAGACTTGAAACAAGATAACAAGTAACTTTTCAGCAAGATATATGAGCTTTTAAAAAATTTGTTAATATTGATTAAAATGTACGAGATATAAGTGAAATAATCTGCCATTGGAGCAAAATATTTTTCCCATATTATAAGTTAAAATGTCTTCCTCCACTGGCAGATTATTCCACTATTAGTTTTTACTTTTTCATCCATTCAATATGAAGAAATGATTGACTTATTGACCATTGGTGGTTGTGTCCAAATGTGTCTCTGTGTAAAAAGTCACCTGATGTTTGTGGCACGACTGACTATGAAATAAAAATAAAAGCAAAAAAAAAAAAAAAAGGCTAACAAAAGAAAAATTCTGTTTTGTACTTAACATTTTCCATTTAAGAAGATATAAACTTGGAATAAAATATCTCATCTTAAAAATAATTCCAAAAAGTATTCATCTGCTTCAGCTCCAAATGCCAGAGCGCCAAAGTTGTAGCGCTCTTGATTTGCTGTCAGTGCCCACAAAGTCATTCCAAGGACCACAAACTGCCCCCGAACCACACTTTGGACATCCCAGGTTTTAACGAGCAGCAATGTTAATGTAGGTTTGCAGTTCCTCTTTCCTTTTCTGGATTTATGTTAAGAATACCCACACACACTGTATTCACTAGTATAAAGGGAAGTGGTTGCACTTGGTTAGGGTTATTACAGTAAAAGGGGGCTGGATATAACTGAACTCTTTCAGATTATTTTTGCAAAAATGTTTAACACTTTTTACCATTTTTATTCCTTTTCTTAATAATCCACTACTTTGTGCCAATTTATGACTAAAATGTGGCAAAAAGTGCAACTTTATTTTTACACTCTTAAAAGCTTCTGGAATAATTTATAAATAATCATCCTAAACTCAAAAATAAATACTTCTATCTATCTATCTGTCTATTTTCCTCGTATTTATCTGCTGTTTTCAAGATTTTCTTGAATTTTTACAGCTGTAGTAAAAACTTTACTGTACTTTACTGAAATAATCGACTTTATATGACAACCTTTATGTTTCCTGATGAGCAAATAGATGATTCCCTCAACCCAGCAGAACAGAAACTGATTAGGGCCATTACAAAAAAAAAAATCTGATTCTAATCTCGAAATTCTCTCTTTTAATCTTCTGAGACCAAAAGTCAAAATTCTGAGATTCAAGTCGGAAAAGTCAGAATTGTGAAGAAAGAAAATCAAATTCAGAATTCTGAGATCAAAAATCTGAATTCTGAGATTAAAAGTCAGAATTTTGAGGGGGAAAAATCTGAATTCTGAGAAAAAATTTGGAATTCTGAGACTAAAAGTCGGAATTTTGAGATTAAAAGTTAGAATTCCAGGATTAATAGTGAGAATTCTGTGGGGGAAAAAAGTCAATATTATGAAGGGGGGAAAAAAATCTGAATTGTGAGATTAAAAAGAGAATTCCTGGATTAAAGTCAACATTTTGGGATTAAAGTCAGAATAATTTGTTTTTCAGTGGCCCTAATCCTCTTCCGTGCATGTGAAGGACTTATGGAAAAGATGTCAAGACGCATGACTAAAAATCAAGGTTTATTCCACCAAATATTGATACTTTTCACTCTTCCTACTCTAAAAACATCGTTGGTGTGAACATGCTGCTGTCTTGTGTAGACCACTTGCCATTTTCTGCTACTAATAACCTGATATTTCATATTAAAATAACAAAAAGTAAACATTTTGCATGGGACTAGAGTGAGCAGGCAGCTCCTCCCATCCAGCTATAAGAGCCCAGCTGACCTGCGGGTCCGTCCACCCTGAAGTAGGCCAGCTCAAGCTGCCTCATGAAGGCTTGGGCTGCTTCCTCAGAAGCTTTGGTTCGAGGATCTCTGTCCCACATGGAAATGTAGACGCAGCTCGCCGGCCTGGTTTGTCTTCCGGAGCGACTCTGAAGCGGATTAAGGAGGCACTGGTAACTTTTAATCATGACTTTCGCCATGCTGCGGCCCGTGGCGACGCACTTGATCTACTCGGACTTCACGGTTACCAACTCCGAGGACGACGAGAACCGCAGCGAGAGCGACGGCAGCTCGGAGCAGAGCTACTGCGGCTCCACGGAGAAACGGAGGCGCATCTCCCGCAAGCTGGAGGGCGACTCCGCGGTGGTGATGAAGCAGCGGAGCGCGGCCAACGCCAGGGAGAGGGGCCGGACCCAGAGCGTCAACACGGCGTTCACGGCCCTCCGGACTCTCATTCCCACCGAGCCGGTGGACAGGAAGCTCTCCAAGATTGAAACTCTCCGACTGGCGTCCAGCTACATCTCCCACCTGGCCAACGTGCTTCTGATCGGGGACGCCGGCGCGGAGGGACAGCCGTGCCTCGGAGCGGTCCATGCGCAGGGCGAGGGCGCGGGGAAGCAGCCGCGCACCATCTGCACCTTCTGCTTGAGCAACCAGAGGAAAGGGGTAAATATATTTATGCAACTACCTTTATATTTATTCTACATAAACATAGCATGAGAACATGACACATTCATGTGGTGAACACTTGCGTATTTGAACGCTCTTAGTACAATCAGCGGTCATTTAAATTTTTTGCACTTTAAGCTGTTACTGCAAAGTCAAAACACGCAATAATGCAAAATAACCCCAAACAAAACAAGAAATACCAAAACAAAACCAACAAAAACTTCTAGAGTTCGAAAAATGTCCAAAACTCGTACGGATTGTTTTTGACGATATATAAATTCATATTTCAATTCAGAACAGTTTTTTTTTTCTCTTCTTCCACATAAAATTATTTTAAACTGAACAGAATCCACTAAATGCAGAACACACAGACACAACTTATTTCCATTGACTGGGATTTGTAAATGCCCGCAAATGTCTTTGTTTTATTTTTCTTCTTTTTTTTTTAAGTGACGTTTTCTCGTAACTTTATTGCACAGCCGCCATGCATTGACATTAAACGCTATTCTTTTCCGTTCTGCATGTTTCTCTTCTTACATAACGTTTTGTTGATGTTCAGCCAATTCAGAGCTGCACTGTAAAACTTTTAATGGCTTTATTAATGTTGTTACACTGATCTGGCTTTTTCTGGCACACACCATTTGCTTCTTTCTTTCTTTTTCTCTTTCTTTCTTTCTACTTGTAAATGTACTGTAGGTCTTCTGTTTGGAATCAAGCAAATAAAGGAATCACAAAATTATTCCTATTTATCCTTTTTCTTAATTTATTTAATTAAAAAAGTGTGTTAAACTACATTCTCATGATTGACCAAATAATACTGGGATTCTTGGATATAATGGGTTGAAAATATCAAATAATTTATGATTTCCTTCCTGATCTACAAAAATAAAATCAGCTGATTTCTATTCCTCTCTGATTTATTGGCACATCTCCACTTTAACATTTTTTGTCACTTGTTGATGACATTAAGCAACGCATTCTTTTTGTTTTAGTGTGATATATTTCTCTTGTAGCTGTGAGTGTCTTGCGCCCTGAATCGCCCCTCAGGGATGAATAAACTGATTTGAAATGAATTGAATCCTGGACACCTTTTAATGCACACATGCTTCAAGCTAGCTGAAACATTCCTCAAACAGATGGCTGTATGTCTTTAATGTTCATATGGTGACAGACAACACTTAAAATTGCAAAGTTGTAAAAAGAACAGTGTTTTGGGAGGAGAGTAATCTGGTGCAGATTTATTCAGTATTGCTTTTTTTGTTTTGTTTTTTGTTTTTAATCACTAGAGCGTTTTTTCTTCTTCCCTTTTCAGATTAAAGATGGGAAAGAGTGTTTGAAAATGCGAGGACTCGGTCCGCTGCGAGTGAGGCGCTGACCGGACGCCGTCGGTGGATCGTTTGCAACCTGAAAACCCTCAAGACTTTCTCAGGGAAAGAGCTGAAACTGGTGCAACAAAGAGAGCTCGCTCTCATGTACCTGTACACACATGCTGGATCAAAAGGTGGCACCAAAGAAGAGACTATTTATACTTGACTGAGACAACCGAGACTGTAAGACTTTCAAACATGCAGTGCATTTGTTTGAAACTTGTCTTGTCTTTTTTTTTTTTATTATTATTATTTGGAAGATGTTTTAAATAAAATATATTTTATCAAAATGAAAGGCATTTTTACAATCTCATTTGGTGACAGTGGATGTGCCACAAACTAAGGTTCAGTGCAAAACAAACATTTTTAAGACTCCCAGTTGCCATTTTGGATGAGTATGAAATGTTTCCTGCATCTCCCGAACCTTCGTGTCTCCATGGTTTCATCCAGAATGTTGTTGAGAAACTTACAGCAAAAATTTCAGCGTCTCTAGTGTCACTCCCCCCTTCAAATCTCACCATTCAGTGTTTTTCTTGAAGTCTGTTTCCGATTAGTCACGGCAAATAGTAGCCCACACTCTGCTCGCAGCCCCAACACAGCTGTTGGTGTGTCAGAGGGATAAATCACCGCCGTGGGCCCACTGGACAAGATGAGATGGGGTGAGAGGTGAAAGGTCGCAGCTCTGAAGTGAAGTGAAATGTAATGATGGCAAATGACGCGGTTAGACTTGTCCGTTTTTCATCTTTTCTTGTTAGTGGCTTAGTTCACGTTGTCAGAATGTTTTCACACTTGATAGTCCGGAGGACTCGGTTCGATTTGGGACCGAAATTGCAAAGTTAGTTGTATTTTCAGCTGCTGTGGTTTGCTTTCGCACTGCACTGTCAAACAAACCAAACCCTTTGAAGAACCTGTTCCCCTCCTCACCTGTGGTGGCGCTGCACTAAGAACCACTGAAGGAAATGACATGAAAACCTCAGAGGAAGACATTGAGCGCAACTTCCTCCTTCACAAAATGTAAACAAAAATGGAGTATGGCGTTTAGTCTAGCTTGTTTGTTTTGGTTGTATTTACCCAGAATGCCCTGCACTGGAGTCCACTTCATGCTTTTGGAGCGTCTCTGGTTCACTTGGCGTTCACATGTGCAGCAAAAATATGAGCTGAACATAATACAAAGCGCTGATTCATGCTGCCAGCAAAAACATGCTGCCAGTCTAATTATATTATCAATACCTCAGACAGAACACAAAATGAGATAAAATTTCCTAAATGTACAGAAATGCTCACCTCAGTATTTCTGTACATTTGAACTGTGCCAGAATTCACTTTAATCGAAGGGAGCTCTACATTTTCAGATGATGTTTGCTTTTTTGATCCACATTCACACCAGTGATGAGAAGGTTGATCCTTAATATTGCAAATTTTGATACCAAGTTGGTACCAGTATTGGGTTGAATGATCAATACTTTAGATTCAGATTCAGTCTTGAAATTTTATTTTGCTTTTGTGTCAAAAAGAGATTTGGTTTGCTCTTTAATTATTTTTTATTTTTTTTTTGCATTTTGTTTATTTAGGAAAAATGCACACAGATCATGTTAGAATGGAACATACTTTATTGATCCCCTGGGAGAAATTGATTAATAGTTGACAAGCTACTCCATTTATGGTGTTAAATATTAAATGCAACTATAAGAGATGAAGTTTATAAGATTGATGTTGGTAATTCAATATGACTGAATATAAATAAATAACAAGCATGCACGTGGAAATATGTTCATCTAAAAATAATTATTAGAATAATTAAACTACTTTCTAGACACTCAGAAGTTTTATCCAAATTGTGTTCTAATTTGGGTTAAAAAAAAAATAATTAAAGGAAAACAGGTCACAAAGAGGCTGATTGGTGCTTCGCCACTTTAACTTTTTTTAAATCACTGCTTGTGGCATTAAATAATGGAGTGTTTTTGTTTTAGTGTGACACATTTCTCTTATAGCTGTGAGTGTTGCTACTTGTGACCAAAAGGTCATAAATTTGAAAATATATCCAACTTAAATAAAAAGTATTGGTGATACAGGGCTTGTATTTACTTAGTGTCAGATCGATACCAAAACATGCAATATTGCACACCTGTAATTCACACCTCTCCAAATGAACCGGACTTTCTAGACAAACAAACTAGAGTTTGATTAAAGTGGACTAAACAGGCTTCCTTAGATTCCCCACAGATCCACGTCAATACAAACAACTTTCACTTGAAGGCAGCGGAAGCAGCCCGGTCTCTTTGGGCTTCTTTCTGCTCTATGTCTTGCAGCCGAGCCAGAGTTCCTGTCTGGCATCAATTACCGTGAATCTGCAGGTTTGGAGGAGGCAGGCTCCCCGGTGGCTCCCCAGGGCGACTGGAAAGGTAATTTTCAGGCAGGTAAAGGTGCAGGCTTCCTTCCGTCTCCGTGTCCAACCCGTCCCCGTCGGGATGAGTCAAATTCGTCCTCCATGTTCGGAGGCCAAGGCCTCCCTAAATGGCTCCCCGAGGCTCCCCCAGGCAGGAAGATGTCACGTAGGCAGAGGAAGGGGGGAAACGGCGCACAGCCGGCCTCTCTGAGGAACTCTCTGTGCGGTGGGCTTTGGGTCATCGCCAGTCCTGACATCATCCGGCGCTGGGACCCAGATGTACTGCTCTCTGGTGCAGAACAAACCCAACGGTGAAATCTGAAAGATATTTTTCTCTTCTTTTCTTTCTTTTTTTTTCCCAACAAGTTGGCAGGTATGAAATTGATGTGCAGAAGAGACGAGTCAGAGCAAAGACAGAAAGACAGCAGACATGATCAGTTTTGGGTCTGTTTAACATGTCCGACAAGCGAGGGCCCAGCGGACCCGTCTGGGAAATCAAGTTTACCTCACCGCTTTGCTGAGTTTCTTGTCTTAAGCCTCCAAAACAGATTTGCTGTTGTTGTTGGAAAGATTCTTGCAGATTTGAAATCAATCTTTATGCTTTTGTGACCTGGACGTTTGTGCTGAGTAACAGAATATTTGGGTTTTTAAAGCAACAGGAGGAAAACATCGACTATTTCTTCATTTTCATATTTCTGGCTTACGTGTTGCAACTTTAAGAGTACTCATTTTATAAATGCAGAGATAAATCTTACTAAAACTTTAAAAGATTACTTTTTTAAATTAAAATGGTTGGTTAACTTTTCTAATCACTTAATTCTTTATTTTTTAAATATGTCCAAAAAATACAACATAATGCCAAAACTTTTGTTTTAAATATTCAAGGGAGTGGGTCGAAGTATATTCTTACATAATCATGTATTTATTACATGTATAATCCATAGATATAACAACTAAAACCGTACTTGATAGTTAACCCATCAATATTCTATCTATTTAGTTTTAACTACAGCAGATTAGTAATTATTACTTTAAATTTCACCAAAAAAACATAACGCTAACAATATTGACTAATATTACATCCAGCACTAATCATTTCTGTATGTCATAATTGAACCTATTATTTACTTTAACTTGACAGAGATCTGTACCCCACACACATAATGTTACAGTCAGTCAGTTCTGAGCTTCAAAATAAAACAATAATACATCAGATGCTAATATTGGACATTTATTTATAACCCAACAACTTATAGAAACCAGGTTTATTTATTTTTTTTTACCAATGCATCACCTCTTATTTCAACTTCTAAACAACGTTTGTGTAACTCTGGATTGCAAAAGCTGCTTTATAATTGTGTAATAGTGACTGTCTAATAATTATATAGTGTAAACAAAACAAAAGAGTGCAGTCAGGGCGGCTTGGCTTCAGAAATATTCCCTGCAGAGATTACTTCCTGCATGCAAACTCTGTTTTGATATCATCTTGCTAAAATTAAGTTGTTTCTGCTTAGCTTATCTTTTCCAACCTAATATGAACACATCATATTTACTGATTTTTGCACCAACATAATCTTGATACTCCTCTTTTTCTGTTTTTAACAACGTGTCCCATTATTCACTCGCTAGCTGACTTCCAGTCCGCTATAACTTCTTAATTCCTCATGGATTTGATTCATCCTTTCATTCGCCAATTCAGGCTTTAAGCTCAAAGTTGTCTGATTTCCACACAGAGACTTGTAATTGTGTACTAAATAATTTGCTCTAGTTAAAATGGAAAACTTTCTAATCCTGTCAGGTTACACTTAACCACATTATCCCTTAATTAACAAACAACTGAGTGAAATTTTCTGGAAATTTTTGGATTTCTGTTTTAGCTGATTTTTAAAAAAAATCACTTTTCACCTAAAAAAAAGTTAGAAAAATGTTAAATTATATAAGAATAGGACTTTTATATCATAAATGTAGATATTAAAGGGTTAAAACACAGTTCAAACAAACAAAAAACAAAACATCACCTACCAGTTTATAGAGAATAATCCATATACAACGCAAATAATACCAACTTGAAAGAAAAACTGTCAGGAATCAAGGACAACGCATCAATCAGTGAAATACGTTAGATGGATATTATAGTTTTGTAATTGTGCACAAAAGTCACGTTTCTGTACATATTTTGATTTTAAAATTAAAAACTCAATACTTTTTCAATCAGGAAATCCCTCCGGCCTTTGGGAAATATGACAGTATCATTTGTTTTGTTGTATTTCCTGCAGCTGGATTTGGACGTTAGCAGACTATTCACAACAAATTACACAAGCATAAACTACACATAGTCAAAACACGTAAAAACATACAAGTTTATTAGCAACGCACGATTCAGCAACAGGGCAACTGAAAGTGCTTGAACTGATAAAATCATAAAGATTACAAAACATTTAAGAATATGTTTAACGCAATGTTAAACGCAACATTACTCCAGGATTTATTTGATTTAGGCCAATTTATAAAATGTTTTGGTGAGAAAATGCCAAAACAAAGCAGATTAGCATGAAAACTGTCAGAATTAGACAGAAATCTTAATCTAGTGTTGGCTTATTAAATCAAGAGACAGTTTTTGAGTTGAGACTTGGATTACTTCCAGTCAAACAAACATAACAAACATATTTTTCAAAAGCATCAAAATTAAAACAGCACATGTATGACTATTCAAATTCCCATTTTTAATTTGTCAAAGCGACTCTGTATTTTCACTGACGCCATGTGATAATTTTTTTACATTTTTTTCCTAACTGCTCTGCCTCGAAAGCGAATGCGAGAACGCAGCGCGGTGTTCGTGTTTCTGGAGACATATGCTGAAAAGCCTGTTCTGTCATGCTAATGCACGGAACAGGAAGCGGTTGTATTTCATTTAGGAAGGACGGTTTGATGAATCGTGTTGAGCAACGGCTGCTTGCAAACACCTTTACAGATGAATCACAAATCACAGCTGAGACAGCTCAGAGCCGTCCTGCTCAAGTCGGGGGGGAAAAGAAGAAAAAAGGAGAAGAAAAAGTACATGAACCAGAAACAGGAAGGATGTAAAGCGTTTTTTCAGCGTCATCTGGGAACGCTGTCCTGATTCCCAGATGGGTGTTTTTCCTCAGCATTTTGTACTCTTGCCAAAGAGGTCTTGTTAGGCAAACTGTGCACATGGTAATATTTTAATAGCTTCTGCTCTCGGAGTCCATTGCAGCTGTGTTGTGTCATTTTGAGGCTCAGACGCCTCCCTTCCCATTTCACTGGACACGGACACTTTTCCACGCGGAGGAGGAAGTCTGTCTGTCTGCCGAACCGTCAGCTGAGCTTCTGTGGGGGAGAAAACCAGTCCGAGAAGCCGGTTGCGTCTGCTCAGACATGCAAGAACAATTGTTTTCATGTGCCAGAAAGTTTGGCAAGGCCTTCAGACAGAGGGAGGATGATTGAGGGCTGCAGAGAGAATAGAGCGAGTGGGTGGAGGGAGCTGGTCTGAGGAAATCCCAGAGAAGAAATTAGGGAACAATACAGATCCTGGTAACGCTGCTGTGTTCTGCTGCTGGCTCGGCCAATCAACCCCCAGCAGTAAGCAGCCTGCCAAAGCCCAGAGGCTGAGATGAGAATCCTACAACACATTAGAGAGGAGTTTTCCTTTTTTTCTTCTTCTTCTTCTGCTTCCTTGAATAAACAATTGAACTGGCATCGTGATGCGGCTCCGTGGGCTCAGCTCTCTCTCAAAAACAGAAATCATCCGAGGCTGGTAGCGCTGTAATCAGCATAACAAAACATGATCCAGATCAAACGGAAGGAAAAACATCATATTCAGAGTGGAGAAGCGCACCCTCCCTGCTGCATGCGTAAAGGGTCATTGTTATGGAAGTGCATGTGAAAAGAAAAATATTATGATTTATGTGTTCGCAGCACATGGGGCTGGAGAAACAGGCTGCAAACACAATGTTGACATAGTAACGCCTGATAAAGCTCATGTGGTGAAACACCCTGAGTTGCCTGGTGCCATGGTGTTTGGATCCGTAATTTGTGTTTTAGTTGTGCAGCACAGATAAGATGTGAAAGACATAATATTTCTGTCTCTAGCCACATTTTATCGCAACTCCCCCAAAGTGTTGGATTAAACTTAGGTTTTCTGTGAAACAAACTAATGGAAAAATTCAATTAGTAAGCTGTTTTTGTCTTTAAATTATCTGGACAATGATTCACCTGTAAGTCAGAAAAACAGCGGACTTTGTTTATGTGTTGTGTAAGTTGATAAAAGACAATGATCTCTAACACAGGATGAACTCAACTGTATTCACTGCAAAAACAAAATCTTACAAAGGATTATTGACTGGTTTCTGGTGTGAATATCTTAGGATGTGATAAAGCTAACTTACAAATAACTTTTCAGAGAACACAGGAGCTTGTTTTACGTCAATAATTTCTGAATATTGATTTAAAAAGCACTAGCTCTATTGCCAGATTGTTTCACTTATAACATGGAAAATGTCTTGTAAATTAAAAAAATCAACTTTTTAAAAATCAATATTGAACAACTATTTAAAACAAATCTACATGTGAGTTAGTTTAGTTTTAAGTCAGTAATTTCTGAATATTGATGAAATAGTGCTTTCTTATTTCATCTATAATGTGGGCAAAATGTTTTGCTAGTTAAATAATCTGTCAGTGGAACTAGAACTGGGTTGCTAGGTGACGGGCATGGCTGGGGTTGCTAGGTAACGACACAGTGCCTGGCCCTCACTCATGAAATAAGTTTAAAAAAAATCTGCCAGTTTAACTAGTTCTTTAAAAAAAAAAAGAAAAAAAAATATTAAGTAAAAATGAGCTCCTACGTTTTCTGAAAAGTTACTGTAAGTTAAATTTGTCTTATTTCAAGTTCAAAAATGTTTTTTTCACTAGAAACTACCGTAGATAAAAAGGCAGTGTTGCTACTATGTTTCTAGGCTTAATATTTGGTGTAGCTATGATCATGAGAATCATAGCTATTGCCATGATTTATACGCAAACATTAACATACAAACACTTAACAATTGGTCATAAGTTCAAAAGAGACAGCTAATGTTTAATATGTATCATCAGCTTACTTCCTGTCTGCCACTATGACGGAAACACAAGCTACTCTGAAATTTCCGGCTGCTTTGAGATTTCAGCACAAATGGTGGACCAACACCAGAAGATGACATGGCTTCTCGAATCCCCACTGACATTGGACCTCAGGCAGCTTCAACTCTATGCCTTTCCTCTCTTCCTTCAGACTTGGGGAATCAATTTTCTTTTTTTAAAGTGAATAGGTTTCCCAGTCTTTTTTCTCTTTGGTCAAGGTAAGATGATTCTAAAGTTTCTGGCTCAGGAGTTGCTTAACGTTACCAAAGTTGTATAAGTAATGTTCTGGTTTCCTCTCAGGGTGGTTTGAAACTCTGAGTCCAGCCACCCTCAATGCCTTGTGAATCCTTATGCACCATCCTTGTAGTTATTCCTTCTGAATGTTTTTCTCCCAGCTAAAGAGGTCCTACAATGCAAAATCCACATTTTATCTGTTTTTATACTTCCATCTCTACTGTTTCTGAACACAGACCAAGCACTAAAGGAAAAATAAACAAAACACCTGGAAGGTTTTAGGCAATAAATTAGAGTTTTTTGGTGTCTGAAAAATGAGCAGTATGAAAAACCTCCCATTTGTTTAAGTCAGATTCAGTGGGAACTGTACCATTTCCTAGCAACTCCAGCAGAGTTCCAGCATGTTTGGTCAGCTGGTTTTACCGCTATGTATGCTGTACAATGGCTGCTGGAAAAGACAAGTCTTTGGTTGTTGAATAACCATCCAGAAGCCACTTCCTGCATCTTATTGGTTGTGCAGGAATCTCTACTTCTGCTTTTCAAAGATGTACAGTTGTGTATAATTACACATCTGCTTTCAGCCATTTTCACATGATTGTAAACGTTGAGTGGCCAACAGTAAATTATATGGATTTAAAGTGACAGAGGCCCTAAAACAGCTGATACTGAGCAGAGCAAATCTCATTAAGAGTAAGAGTAGCACCACTTCAACATATTTTTACAAAAGTAAAAAGTAGGCGTCCAAGAAATTATTCAAGAAAGAGTAAAAATGTATTTGGTAAACCATCTACTCAAGTACTGAGTAACTGATCAATTTTATATTTAAAAATGACATAATTAGATGGACCTAAATATAAAATTAAGTGCAAAGTTTGGTCTTTTAAGGATGAAAATTACAATAATTTATTTAATTAGCAAAAAAAAACAAAAAAACAACAAAAAACCCAAAATCAGGCCACCAGTTACTTATAAAACTTTATCACAGACTGCAGGTGTGTGTCTAAGTCTGGGGAATTTTTGGTTAAAACATTTTTGTTTTTCATTCAGTGGGTAGAAAATCATGAATTTTACTTCATAATAAAATTACTGAAGTAAAAGTAAAGAAGTACAAAGTGTTAAAAATACCCTTAAAGGTCCTTTTTCTTCAAAAAAAACAAAAAACTTACTCAAGTCAACGTAACTGACATAAGTAACTTTTTACACTACCAACTCTGCTGGTGTTGTAAAATGCCATGTATGCTAACAAAGTTAACTTAATAATAGCATAAAACATTACTGTAATGTTGCACTATTTTACTAACAAAGATACAGTAGTCTAGCTGAAAAAAGCTAATTTTATCTGGTGGTGTCGTCTGTCTTCCTCCCTGGCACTGAAGCTCAGTGGCACTGCTCGGGTCCATCAAAAAGCCATATATCTGTCAAACCCTTGTAAACATGCTGTGGTCTTCATGGGAAAGTCTCTGCGTACAGGACCTATGGGAGGGACGGCGGAACCATTGGGATCTTTCATTTCAGCAAACGGAGCAAACAGTCAGAGGATTTCCTCAATCAGAGGCGACAGAGTGTGCAACGAACAAGCTCGCTGACAGAAACATGGAGGCCCCAGCTTGCAGCTGGGCGTGCTAACAACCTCTGGGATTTACCGCGGTAACACCCTTTAGCTCCAACACCAACAGGAAGAATGCAAACCCTTTGCTCTGTCACATTTACACCAAATATTAAGCCTAGAAGAACGCACCTTTTAATTCGTCCCACTAGCCTGCAAATCCTTTCCCGCTGACCTTTTATTTCTCGTGATAAGTGGTTTGGATGAACTTTAAAACTCCCCTGTGTTTCATGATGGGTGTTTTTTGCTAAAAGCAGCACTGGAATATCAGCACATCTGCCTCTGACTGATATTCCAGGAATGTTGAGAGTCGTGCTTTTACATTTGAAGTTTATGTCCAACTCTGGGTTTACGCTGGGTCATGGAGCTAAAACTGCTCGCAGCTGCAGTCGCTGGTGTCCAGTGGGAGGAGGATGAAAAAAACAACAAATGTTCACTAAAATTCAGTTGTAAAATCAGTAAAACTTTCTGTGCCTTTGCTCTTGCAGTGCCAGCGGCTGCTGAATGAGGTATTGTTTGATGCAGTTGGGGGAATCCAGAGACCTCACTCTTCCCTTTTCCATAAAGTCACTCTGCTATTAATAACCATATATCGCCCTCCTTTGTCAACAGGAGCGACACATACAAATAATATGGCTGAGAGGAAGACAATGGTTAGTTCCCTGTGGCCAAAACAACAGGATGAGCCTGACACTTAAGTGTGTGTGTGTGTGTGTGTGTGTGTGTGAATGATTGATGTGGGTCTACCGTTAGAAGAAAGAGCTCATTGACCCTCTTAAGTCCTCTTTCATTTCCAAAAACATTTAACATTGCTGTCTCTGATCTTGTGTTTGATGTGTAGTCGTGAAGGAAAGTACAACCCTTTTCAGTTCCAGAGGCTATAACGAATATGATCCAACCATTAGGTTTGCAAAGACGATTTGAATTGAAACTCCATGGTTTTATTTATTGAATAAAAGATGAAACCGAAATGGAAAAGTGTCAGAAAAACCCAAGAGTTTAAAGGAAAGACAGCTTGAACCCGAATAAGCTGGGGAATTTGCAAATTGCTTTGATGCTAACTAACTACCCGTAGCAACATTAGCCAGCTAGCAAAGTCTTTCACTCTATTTTAATTAAGTCAAACACTAAAGGAATAGGAAAACAAACAGAAGTTATGCAGTAATGTGTGTAACACTAGTTACTTCAGGTACAAAAGTGCTAATAAATACTTT
This sequence comes from Gambusia affinis, assembly GCF_019740435.1. Classification (NCBI taxonomy): domain Eukaryota; kingdom Metazoa; phylum Chordata; class Actinopteri; order Cyprinodontiformes; family Poeciliidae; genus Gambusia; species Gambusia affinis. Next base: position 34,627,526 of record NC_057868.1, on the reverse strand, counting down.
AAATGTGTGGCAGCCATATTGGATAGGAGCTCTGAATGCTACATTTCTGACTTTCCCTGTAATAATGCATACTTAAGTGGAGCGCTACTTTAGTATTTTCAGCTACAAAGAATGTATAAATCTTGATTTATAAGTATGAAGGTAAACACTGTACTGACAAGTCAGAAAACCAGAGTGAGTTTCTCACTTTTGAACTGCTAACTCCTAGTAGCAGTGTAAGCTAATTCTAACATTTCGCTCTGTTTCAAACATTGAAACACTGAAGGAATATGAGAACAAACAGAGGTTGTGCAGTAATGTGCATGTAACTGATGTAACACTGGTTACATCAGTTACATGCTGTTATATGTGCTAATAAATGCTTTATTCCGGCAATTTTTCCTGTAACTGATGTAACACTGGTTACATCAGTTACATGCTGTTATATGTGCTAATAAATGCTTTATTCCGGCAATTTTTCCTGCGTTTTAAATGTGTGGCAGCCATATTGGATAGGAGCTCTGGAATGCTACATTTCTGACTTTCACTGTAATAACGCATACTTAAGTGGAACGCTACTTTGGTATTTTTAGCTACAATGAATGTATAAAACCTGATTTATGAGTACAAAGGTACGGTCACTTTAAACCTAATCTGCTCAGAAAACCAGAGTGAGTTTCTCATTTTTGAACTGCTAACTACGAGTAGCAACACAAGCTAATTGCAACGTTTCTCTCTGTTTTTGTGTTCAAACACTGAAGGAACAAACAGGAGTTGTGCAGTAATGTATATGACGCTGGTTACATAAGGTACAAGCTGTCAGAAGTGCTTATAAATGTTTCCCCACATTGAAATGTGTGGCAGCTGCTAACTGGTAGAAGCAACCCAAGCTAATTGCAACATTTTTCTCTGTTTTATGCATTAAAACAACAAATTGAGAAACAGATTGTACAGGACTGTGTGTACCTTTGTTTTATAACACACAAACTGTGAGAAGGATTGTGTTGCTCACACTAGCAACACAGGCCAATTAAAACAAACATATTTCTCTCCAGTTTATGCGCTCAGTCATTGAAAGAACAAATAAATAGCTTTTGTACAGTACTATGTGTGCCTCTGGTGTAACCCCATAAAATCCACAAATTAATAGTTTCTAGTTGCATCTTTAGCTATGTGTTGTGTGGCAGCCATATTGGCTACTGAACTTAAAGCTGCTTAGCAACCTCTGACTTTTCTAGTGGGAATTGAAACTGCAGGGGGATTACAGGTTTTATTTCTGACTGGTAACACAGAAAATCAGACTTTCTAATTCAAAGACGAGACAACACGGCTGAAAGTTGTAAAACCAGTAGCTAGATGTTGTGTTGTTGACTATTATTAGCAGTTTATTAATTGTTTGTAGTATAGTTTTTTCCTGTTTTGTACAGTGCTTTTAGACCAGAAAAATACATTTTACTTTTTTACACTTTTACATGCATTGTTGGGGTTGTTTGGCTGTGGGGAAGTAGTGAGCAGCACTATTACCATCCAGCAAGAAAGTCCTGGGTTTGAATCCCAGCCAACTTCCTTCCACAGTACAGAAATACGGCTGTTAGGTTGTCCGGTCTCTAATTTTTATTACCAACGAGTGTGTTCATGGTTATTTGGCAAATTGTAACCTTCCTAAAATTAGTCACCTAAGTCATTTTTTGCCAAGAGCAATTTTGGCTGAAAAAAAAAAAAAAGACTTTTGGAAAGAAATGCTTAGGAGAACGTGACAATATGTCTGTGATAGACTGAATGACCACCGTCGATTGGCCCCAGCTTCTGATTTCACATACAGCTCTGGAAAAAACTAAGAGCCCACTCCTCTGAACTCCATCGAAAACCTCCTGGTTATTCCATCAAGTATTGATTTCTGAACTCTTCCTGAGTTAAAACATTAGTATTGTTGTTTCTAGATGCATATGAACTTGTTTTCTTTGCATTACTTGAGGTCTGAAAGCACTGCATCTTTCTCGTTATTTTGACCACTTTTCATTGTCTGAAAATAAATACAAAATTTTTTGCCTGGAATTTCAGAGACAAGTCAGCAGTTCACAGAATAAAAGAACAAAGTTCATTTTTACTCAAACATATACCTATAAAGAATGAGATGAAATTTTTTCCAGAGCTGTATTTCATATTTATGGCAGCCATCTTGAATACTCAACTTGGGATTGCTTCCCTGTTTTTAGGCTTAGCTGCTGTATTTCTGAGTATTCATCAATATTCGCATAATTTCCGCAACAAGGTAGTTCAAAGTGCTTCACCCCATAAAAACAGTACAGTAACCAATTATGAAACAACTAATAAGCATTACATTTTATCAATCAATCAAATATGCATCAAACAGCAGATCTTTGGTGTGTTTAGGCGCTAAGTTGTTCAGTGATTTATAAACTACCGACAGTGTTTTAAAGTGTATTCTCTGAGCTACAGGGAGGCAGTGTAAGGACTTTAGAACTGGGTGATGTGGTCTAACTTCCTGGTTTTAGTGAGAACACCAGCAGCAGCGTTCTGAATCTGATTGATTTTTTAAACCAGACCTATGAAGACACTGTTGCAGTAATCAATGCAACTAAAGATAAATGCATGGATGAGTTTCTTTAGATCTTGCTGAAACATTAATCCTCTAATCCTGGAAATGTTCTTTAGGTGATAGAAGGCCGACTTTGTAACTGTGTTTATGTGTCTCTGAACATTCATAGACACATAATCCATCACTCGGTGCTTCTCCTCACCTATGGTATGTATTACTTTTCTCTCTCTCCATCCTGCTTATTGTGCAACAAGATAATCCTGGGGTGGGAGAAGATAATTGTTGTACCTTTCTATTTTAGATTTGCTTTACTATTACAGTTAGACTTTTCTAAAATTAATCTTTTCATGCATCTTTGGGTAGATGTTGCTTTTAAATTTCCACTCTCTGTCTCTGGGGGACTAAAACGTTTTTTTCTTTTAAAAAAGTTCAAGCCTCTGGAGAACATGAATCTATTTATTATATCCTGAATCATCTGCCTTGTTTTGGCTAAGCTGAACCTTTTTTGTTTTTAAATAAATGAAGTTAATGTAAATTAAACAAATTTCCTCTTATGAAAAATTTTGTTTTTTACAACAAGGCTGCAATGTTCTCGGGCACCACCGGGTGGCGTATCTCTCCATAGATTTATTCTTGTTTCCTGTTTCTCAGGAAACTTATGACTCAATTTCAAGTAAAGTGAGAAAAAGACCCCACTTTCACTGTAAACACGGGAGGCAGATGAAGTGTAGAACATGTCCCAGGTGATACTGTTCATCAGCGTAAGTCAGATTTAATTGTTAAAAATGGTCTTTTCAGAAAAGCCATCTTATTTTGACTGTTTCTGTTTAAATCGTCTCAGCTGCTGTTGGTGCATCACACAACCCAGAGACATTCAGAAGAAAAAAAATGCAATGAAGATGCTACACTTAAGTGTCCAGTTTTCAGTGGCAATGACTTCTTTTCACTCACTTGGTACAAGGTCAGTTTTACTCTGCCATAAATAATGCTGCAATATTTAATCTCTCAATGTACATTGTCCCATGAGAAAGCTGCGTTTTATGGTTTTTATTTTGTTTATTTTGAACAGGGTGATATTCCTATTATCAGGAGGCGCAAAGATCAAACACAGCCCTCCAACTTCTCTCGGGATGTCAGTTTTGGAGAGGACCTCAGTCTGTTTTTGCCGAAAGTGAAGCCTGAAGATTCAGGATCATACAAATGTGACATTAGAGCAAATGTTGGGCAGAGAAACCAAGAAGGCTACGTCGATCTGAAGGTTGACGGTAAGCTGCGAGTTTACTACACCTCATACATGACCCTTCAGGAATGCAGACCGTTTAAACTAAGCTAAATATCATTCTGTATTCACTCTGCAACAAATATTCCTGTTTACGGAGCTACATAAGTACCAAGTAAAAACATGCAAGATAGAAACCGAATGGAAAAAGTAACAGTTGGTTTGTAACCGGTCAGTTACCTCCTGAGTTAATTCCCTAATTTATTAGATCACAATGTTTGTTGGTATTTATTGTTATAACAGTAAAAAAAAACCATGAAAGAACAATTTACAACCGTTTTTAGTCTTATTTGGTCAACTACAAGGGTTTGGTTGCATGTTAATGCAACGAAAGCCCGCAAACAGACACAAACATTTCGAAAAAGGCTTCTTTGGAAAACCACTAGCATAAAAAAGTGTGATCAATATGGCTAAGCTGCACACAGTAAATGCATTTAATCATATTTGTGAATTTATTGATCTTTATTGACGACCTCATTGGATCTTCAATGGAGGAAAAAATAAAAATTATAATATTTGAGGTTTTTCACTGCAAAACCACAAAGTCTCACCAAGTATTTTCTAGTTTCTAGTTCAAACATCTTTGTACAGTTGAAATAAGACAAAATGAACTTACAAGTAACTTTCCAGCAAGATATAAGAGCTTGTTTATAAATATTTTCATCAAAATTAAGAAATTATTTACTTAAAACAAACTTGTGTATCTTGCTGAATAGTTAGATGTAGTTTTGTCAAATTTAAATTGTGATGAGATATTTGAACTAGAAAAAAAGACCAAAAATACTTGGTAAGATTTTGTGTTTTTGCAGTGTTTTGGACATGGTTAAGTTTGAATCTATCAACACTTTAAATAAAATTTATCGTCACAATAGAACTACAAATCCTAAAAAAATCTCCAATCTAGTTACTGTATATTTCCAAAGGGGAATTTTTCTTTCATATTGAAGAAATCAGTCAATCTGCATCCGGACCAAACTTTGATATGTCTAAACTGGACCATTAGTTTTTTTGGTGCTGTTGGATAAAGACCATAAAATAATCTGGATTAGGCATTAAATACATGGACTTTATGAATGATCCAAGTTTAGAAATGAATTTGGCAGCTCCTGCTCTCTCTGCACATCAACATCTTATGAACTATAGTATAAAACTACTTACTATAAAAATATCAAAATCAAAACATTACTGCTCTAAATAGACATACCTGTTGGTTAAATCGAGGGCTGTGGGCTGTTGTGAAAATCAAATTTACTTGATAAAACTAAATGGGAATTCTGTAGTTTGTGGTCATTTCACCTTTTTCTGTTTGCAGCTGTTTGAAACAGAGCTGATTATCACGGGACATTTCACATAAATCGGTTTTAAAAACAAGTATTGGATGCATAAGTTTGCATTGATGGTGCAGCAAATCCAGAAAGTATTCACAGTGCTTTTTGGGGATTAATAAAGTTTTTTTGAATTTGAATTTTCCACATTTTATTCCAAATTGTATTAAATTAATCTCTTTCCTCAAAAGTCTACACACAAACATCCCATTATGACAACGTTTTTGACGTGTTTGGGAAGTTTATTTAAAACAGAAGACGTCTGGAAGTAGATCCAACTCATTGCTTTCACATGAAAGGGAACAGTTTCTGATGCTCAGGAACAACCACTAAGGGTCAAGTGTGCCGTGACCTGGAAGCTGGGGGAACAGCAGTATCTCTGTCCGCAGTGACGTTTAGTTAAAGGCCAAAACGTCCTGAGAGGAAGCTGCTGCTCCAGAGCTGACAGCTTCAACCTTGACTGGAGTTTCCAGCTGCCCACATGAGCAAGACCGATGTCTTCTGAAGAAATGTTTTATGATGAAGCGAGACACAGATTGAGCTCAGAAAACTGTCTTGAAGGGGAAAAGTGAGGCTTTTAAACCTAAGAACTCTGTGAATTAGAGTGGTGGTTGAATCATGCTGTGGGATTGTTTCAATGCAAGTTAAATGAACAGGAGTTCCTCTTACCAACTGTTTTTGTCTGAAATATCTTTGTACATTTGAAATAAGACAAAACTAACCGACAAGTAACTTTTCAGGAAGATATAAGAGCTTGATTTAAGCCAATAACTCCTTTAAATTTATTTTAAAAAGTACTAGTTCCTGGCGTAGGGGATAGCGCCACCCACATTTGGAGGCCATAAGTCCTTGACACGGCTGTCGCGGGTTCGATTCCCGGACCCGACCGACATTTTCCGCATGTCTTCCCCTCTCCTTCCCCCTTTCCTGTCAGCCTACTGTCATATAAGCCAAGGGACACTACGGCCCACAAAAGACCCGCTGGAGGGGGAAAAAAAAGTACTAGTTCCTCTATCAGGTTGTTAGTAACATAATCTGAAAGCGGAACTAGAACTTTGTCATCGATACTAAGGAGTTATTGGCTTAAATCAAACTCCTATGTCTTGCTGAAAAGTTACTTGCAGGTTAGTTTTGTCTTATTTCAAGTGAACTAAGATATTTTGCACCAGAAGTTAGACAAAAAAAAAAAACAGTTGGTAAGATTTGGTGTCTCTCTCTGTCCTTTGTCCTACACACATGAATTAAATGTTTGCACCTCAAACCAACAGCCAAAAAGTGGAGCTTTTACTGCAAAAAACATAAAATGACCAAGTATTTTTAGTTTCTAGTGCAGATATCTTAGTGCACCTGAAATAAAACAAAACTAACTCACAAGTAACTTTTCAGTTACAGGCTAATTTTACGTCTAAAAACTCCTTCATGTTGATGAAAAAGTTCCACCAGCAGATTATTTCACTAATACTTAAAAAAGTACCTCAGTACTTCGTACTTTAAAAAGCAGCAAAAAATTAAATATTGCAGAATTAGTGACTTAGAAGAAGCTTCTAGATCTTCCTGAAAAGTTACTTTTAAGTTAGCTTAATCTTATTTCAAATGTATGAAGATATTGGCAATACAAACTAAACCTTAAAGCCTTGGTAAGATTTCTTCTTATTTTTTTTTTTTTTTTTAAGTGTTGGACCCAATTTGGTGTTTTGGCAAAAAAAAAAAAAAAGAAAAAAAAGAACTTGACCAAATTATTTATTTATGTACTTGAGACTATATGTAAAGTTTTTATCTTAAACTGAATTGGAGAAAATTCACAATTAATTGAAGTGTGTGCACACAGTTACTGAAGAAATCAATCATCCTCCATTATTATCACAGTTATTAATGTAATGAGCGAACATAAGCTTCAACTAAGAAGTTTTAATACAGTTAACTAATACAGGAAAAACTCAGAGGTGAACAAATGTTTTCAGTTTCTTTTTAAGAATAAAACTTTCTCCTGAACCCTTTACCAAAACACACCAAGCCACATCAAGAAGCAGGAAACTCTCTGAGGCGTAAACAAAATTTTCCTCCCTTCCCTGTCACTTCAATATTTTCCATTCTGATTCTGTTATGAATTTGAGCAAGTTGTTGACACTTGAGACTTTGTATTTTATTTAAAGAACCAGCTACTGACTTGTTTGTGTTTCAGATACAGAATGTGTGACCCCGACTGAACCGACGGTGCTGAACTTAACCCAGACCAACCAGAACTGTCCAGTTGAAGAGTTCCCATTTATGTGGACTGCAACTGGCTACTTGACAGTGGCCTTCGTAAAGGTTCTTCTGTCTTTGATCAGTATTCAGGTAAATGTAATCCATCTTTACATTCATTTTAGGGAAATATTCGGATTTGCGAAGAAAAAAAAACATAATTACAAAGACAGATCTATTTTAAAGCTGAAATGATTCGCCGGATTTATCGTGATTAATCAAATATTGAAATAATGGTTTATAACGTGATTTAGTTATCGATTAATCGTTAACTGCAGACTCACAAAAGGGGGCAGAACAACACACTCAAATCAATAACTAAACCAAAACTGTACAAAAGCGTAAACATCTTGTACTTAAGAAAAAATACAAAAAATAAAAAATATTTTTTGTATGTAAATACTCAGAACTCGAGTGGCAATTTTAGCTTCATCTGGTTCAAGTTCTATAGAAAAAAACTCTACTATTATGAATTGATAATCAATAACTGTATTGATGTCAAGTCAAGCAGAAAGGTCAGAGATTTTCCCGTGTTGATGTTAGGAATATTTTATCTGCAGATGCATCCTTTCTACAAATGATGAATTGATCACTGAAGGAACACTAAGTTATCACATTTTAGACAATAAATTATTTTCTTATTCAGAAAAGAAATTTAATCGTTTGTTTATCTGCATCTTTTAATGTAATTCTAACATAGCATAAAACGGGTTATGTAGAAAAAATTTGCAGAATATACCAATTATTTTTAATCAGATTAAATCATCAGAATAATCAATAGAATAACCGATTACATAAATATTTGTTTTTGCAGCCGTTGTCAGAATATTGGTGCATTTACATGATGATTATAGAACCAGAACAACTAATAACTTTTTTATGTTTTGTTAAAGAAACAAAATGAGATTAAAATGCAGTTTTACGATGATTGAACCAAAGTCTAAAAACAAGACAAACCTTTTCTTCACATTCAAAAACAGAGAAAACTGTATTTTTAGATTAAAGTGAGCTTCTAATGCAAAACACTGAAAAATCCTGCTTCTGCAACTTAGCAGAAAAATACCTTCTACATTTGACCTTAGAAGTTAATACCTGTGGGTGAAAAATACAGCAGAGCAAAACAGTTGCATGATTAACAGTTTTTGTTTTTCAGAGAGCAGCTTGTGAAGATTTTTGTTTTTATTTCAGAGGATGTGGCAGATGATTAGTGACCAAGAAGGAACCCACAAAACTCAGTGCCTCAGTTATTCTCAGTGTTTATTTGTGTAGGCGATGTGACAGATCAGTGGTCTCTAAAAGACGAGGTTGGAACATTTCTGAGACAGGATGGTTGTTTCTGCACCTTTTGTGATCCAAAAACCCATTTTCGTCCCTTTCCTCTTTTAAAAAAAAAGATCTACAGCTGCCAAAAGTTACTCTGCTCTTCAAATACTTTTTAAAAATTATGAATAAAAGACAAACAACAAAGTAGATATTGTTTTCAGTAAGATTTTAGATGTTGCAGCATCTTAGGATTTCTGTTTTTTTGTTTGTTTATACTGTAAAAACACAAACACCAAGTATTTTTATCTAGGTTTCAATACAAGTAATTTATTTATTTATTTATTTTTGCAAAAACACAAAATCTTATCAAGTATTTCTGGTTTTGTTTCTTGTGGAAATGTCTTAGTTCACTTGAAATGAGCAAAACTAATTTACAAGCAACTTTTCAACAAAATATAGGAGCTTGTTTTAAGTCAATAATTCCTTAATAGTGAAGAAACGACTGGCAGATTTTTTTTACTTATAACAAGACATTTCTCTGTGTTATTAGTGCCAAAATCTGTCAATTGACTTAATTTTTTATTTGCCCTCAAAACTAAAAATACTTGATAAGATTTTGTGTTTTTTGCAGTGTAGTTGTTTACACCAAAACAACAACAAAAATTAACTTTTTGTTGTATTTTTGAGGACATTTTTTACAAAAAGTAAGATGTACTTGAGTTTTTTTTCATGACAACGACACACTGCATTCCTCTTTAAGGTCTAATGTGATTACAACTTGATTACAACTTTGACCATTTCTCTGAGTCGATCGAGTTTATCTGTATAACACATTTCAGCAGCATGAAAGTTCAAAGTTCAAACATTATACAAGTGTCAGCGTTAAAATCATCAATACACAACTAATATGCTGATCAATGTTCCACTTAATCAAAGGCAACTCTACAAAGACAGGTTTTTAGGCTTGGTTTAAAGGAGCTCAGTGTTTCAGCTGTTTTGCAGTTTTCTGAAAGTTTGTTCCAGATTTGTGTTCCATAGAAGCTGAATTCTGTTTCTCCATGTTTGGCTCTGACTTCTGCTCTGCATCACCAGAACCAGGACCGGAAAAGCTGAGAGGTTCTGGAAGGTTGATACAACAGCAGCAGATCTTTAATGTGTGGTGGTGCTAAACCGTTCAGCGATTCATAAACTAACATCAGGATTTCAAAATCTATTCTCTGAGCTACAGGAAACCAGTGTAAGGACTTTAAGCTGGAGTGATTTGCTCCATCCTCCTGGTTTTAGTGGGAACTCGAACACTGTGCATCAAAGCACAGGTCCACAACTTTTATCTGAATATTAATCTAAAAAATGTTTAACTTATGTGTGTGCTTATATGCTGAGATTTGTGGCAGTTCTTAGTTTTGATTGACCAATCCAAGCCTATCAAGAGAAAACTGATCAATTTTAATCTGTGTCTGACTGATTGGTGCACAATAAGTGTCTCATTTAGCCAGTGCTGCCAATGAAATGCTCGTGACCGCTCTATAAGATGTACTTGTGGAGGAAAAATCTGTATGATAACAGATCAGGCTGAGACTCTGGCAAATGGCAAAGAGCAAAGCTTTATTTCGTCTGCAGACGGAGAACACACATAACAGCAAGCTGGACTGAGTTCTGATTTGGAGCTGCAAGCCCTCACAATATATAGAACTCATGTTACACAATGCAGTCATTCCAGTTTCAGTCGAACAATATACAAGCCACGTAAACCACACTGGAGGGTCAATTAACTCCTTGGATGATAAACATCTTCTTGTTCAAGTATGTGAGTTTCCAAAAATTAGGTTTACTAATGGGACAATTTTGCATAACAAGAACATTGTCAAACCAGAATATCCAGAAGGTGCACCAAATTCTTAAAACTCTGAGCTGGTGATTTTCCATAGAGAAACTTCTTAAGACTCAAGGCTTATTTCATCACACTATATCTATCTAAACTATCAGCCTGCTGCTATTGCTAAAGGGAGAGGTCAACAGAAAAGCTTATCTAACTGGTTCTGCAGCCTCATACTCTAACAGATTGAACAAAACTAATGTGGTTAAATAAGTAAAAGAATTAAATAAATTTATTAAGAGACATAATAAACAATTTTTACTTTACATACTTCTAGAGCTTTATATACAGCTCTGGAAAAAATTAAGAGACCACTTAAAATGTCAGTTTCTCTGATTTCACTCTTCATAGGTCTATGTTTGAGTAAAACTAACATTGTTCTTTTATTCTATGAACTACTGACAACATGTCTCTGAACTCCCAAACAGAAATTTTGTATTTATTTACGGAAAATGAGAAATTGTCCAAATAATGAAAAGGCTTCAGTGCTTTCAGGTCTCAAATAATGCAAAGAAAACAACAATACTGACGTTTTAACTCAGGAAGGGTTCAGAAAGCGATATTTGGTGGAATAACCAGGAGGTTTTCAATGCGGTTCAGTGCAGTGGGCTCTTCATTTTTACCAGAGCTGTATCTGTTAATATCATCTTTTGTAAAACTAAGCGACCAGGTTTGAAAACACTTTCTGCTGTTTTTCTCATTTCGCTTTTCCTCACTAGTCACTTCCACATAATGTGAAACTGCTCCTCTTCTGCCACTATTGTCTCAAACACTTTTAAACACATTACAAACGATGAAGAGCGTCTTCATCCATTCCTGCTTGATGTGGTGTGGATGGAAACTGTGTTTTGTGTCTCAATCTGATTTATGAAGCAGCTCTGAGTCACATGAAGTGTATGCACAGGTCTGACTTGTTGCCTACACACAAATTTAGTCATAGATACAGGAAGGGAATTTTATGCTAATGTCCATAGTCATGCAGCAGGGGAGTGCAGGGGAGTGCAAAGTGATGCAATGATTAATGTGGCTCAGAAAAAAATGCTGTGGAGGAGAAAAAAACCCAACTCAACTCTTGGTTTAGAGATAAACTCTTTGCGGTAAATATCACATCCCACAGGAGACTTGCAAATCTTGCGGGATGTAAAGATCATTTCTAAAGAACCTGCATTTTTTTAACTCCTAATTTCCCAAAATGTGTGTTTTAGTGTCAAATACGTCCTAAAAGATGAGAAAATGTGTTGACTACAGGGGAAATGCAGTAAAATGCATCAAGAGAAGTCAAAAATGAGTTAAAACTGCATATTTTATAATACGATGGAAATGTAGAGTTCACATATTGAGTCATAAAATTGTTTTCCTAACACCTTAGCCCTAAGGTAAGAGAGACGGTGCCTGCAGCTGTGTTGTTAAGTCGTGTAGGCGGTCGAGCTCCTTCTCTGAGAGGCACCGTTTCCTCTTTCTGCGACTGCTCTCCTGCAAGGGTTTTAATGTTATGTGGTGAAAGGGGGTGGTCTCGTTCTCAGTTTGTATCACCATACTGATGAGATTTGCACTTTCTTTCTTTTTTTCTGACTATTTCAGACAATTCGGGTCGTGTCTTCGAGACGTCAGAAGAACATATTGCGCGGCTAGCAGAAAAATTCCCATGGAAACGGCAAAGAAAATATCTGTAAAGATGCATTTTTTTCCTATTTGTTATTTTGCTTCTTTTTTAAAAATACTATTGTGGTTGTGTTTGTTCTATTTTTTTCTGCTTCTTTATTGTGAAAGTGTGTCACTGTGTGTAATCAAGGTCAACAGGAACCGAATGAGAAGTATCAGAACAGAAACTATGTTTCCATTCATACCTTAATAACTTAATCAAATATGTATCCAATGTAAATAAAATGTCCATCATATATTTCTGATTTTTCACCTTTTATACATTTAATATTCTAGTCCATGAATCTTTGAAACACCAGAGTTTTCATGCCTCTGAAATCTTAAACCTGGAAGAAGTATGGATGTTAAAAAGAGTCAAAGTATCTCTCAAATTACTCTGCAGACTTGGAAATTCAAGAAAGCTATTGAAATAATCAATGACTGGTCCAGAAAAAATGTTTTCATCCGCACAAAAAACAGAGAACAACCCAAAGTGCTATTTTTACTCCCCCAGACCTGTGAGGGGCGCTACAATTAAAACAATAGCGCAGCCTAAGGCTAAACATGGAGTATGGGACCGTGAAGCTTCCAGGAGGTTAGCGGTAAACAACAAGAAAAGAAAAATGTGGTATGATAAATGACAAGTCAAATAGTGCAGCACTCACAACTTTTCCATTTTATAAGCACCGATTCTAGACCAGCAGCTTACCAAAAGTGCAGGAGCTCAGCTTGCGTTGCTAGGTGACGGGGTAGGCTAGGCTGGGGTTGCTAGGTAACAGCACAGTGCCCGTCGAATTGTTTTAGCAGCTCATTTTTCAAAGCGCATTCAAAGATCCAAGGAGTTTTGCTTGTTAGTGGTACGAAATTCGGACTCAGGTCCCAGATCAAGAAGGCCAATAAATGAAAAATAGATTATTTTATTATTCAAAGAGACACAAATGGAAGTACAAAAATGTCTAAATTGTGAATTTTCCATAATAGGTAGCTGTTTAACTGCAAGTTGTTTCCTTTAAGCTCAAGAGAGAGGCCAAAAAGATGTTTGATCAAAGTTTAAATCTATTATCAAAAGTTAATTTTTTATTCTTTTGTCTAGCTTAAAAGTAGTTGTATAGTACTAACAGTTGGTTTGCCTTATTTGTGTGTTTTTATTTAATTAAAACTAAAAGAAAATAGGCTTTTGTATGATAAGCAAAATGTGATAAATCTTATTTTTCTTAAACACTCAGAATCTTGTTGGTGCTTCAATTTTTGAAACTGATTAAACCTGACATATTTTCAGAAAAAGAAAACCCTTAAACCTTTCTAAAGATAAATCAGAGACCCTACAGGTAACAAATCCCATTATTTCTTTAGAAAATCCCTCTGATTTAGAGGAAATCGTGGTGCTCAGGTGATGCAGTCACTGTTGCTGCTCAGAGCCTTGCGTGAGTAAAAGAAACCTGCCATTGAGTCAGAGAGGAAAAGTTTTTAAGGTCACCGCTGTCAACACAGCTTCAACGGAGCTGAGTGAGAAATGTGATAAGAGCTCCACCTGGTGGCTAATCCGTGCATTTCTTCAACATAACAATTAACTTTGACGATGTTTAGCTCCAGGGCTGGACAAAGATTATATGGGGCCTTAAGTAGAATTTGAAATGGGGCCCCTTATTCTGTTATGAACAGAGTTATGAACTAAGTTGTATTTCTGAACAAACACAAGCAAAAGAGAAAAAAACCCTCTCATAATGTTTTTTTTTCTTTTTTTTTTTTGCAACTATATTAAAACGATTATAAAATGAAGATTGTTGTTTGCATTTTTAGCAATAAAACTTGCCGATCTCTTTAATTCTTACATTTAAATTTGAACCACTGTAAAATATTGCATGGTAAAAATATGTTAAACAGCTTGTTTTTTCTGAAGAGGTTTGTTTACATCTAATAATAACAACCACAATAAAAATGGTGTAAGATCAAAAAGCAGCTCTGTCACACTAGTTCTGATTTGTTCTTTTTGTTTATGTTTTTGTTGGTTGAGGTGTTGCATATTTGGATAATTATTCCTTCTTGTTTTGAATGCTGTGCAGCTGGAAGGATCTTTGCTCTTATTTTTTACTTCTTCGACTAATTAGTTACCATCCCAAAAGCTCAAATAAAACCTGAACCAAATTGTAAAAGAGTTCAAGAGAGGTCATTTATGTATGCAGGGCAGGACTAAAGAGCAGACAAACATTGCTAATCCACCTCATTTGCTTTTGCTGCTCCTCTTTAAATGTTTAACTACAGCTTACAGTCTCATCCAGGACATGTTATTGTGGAATCTTATCTCTGCTACCTGGAAATTGAGCGGTTAGCATGTCATAACAGAATCAAATAGAATCAGTCTTCAGTCAGAAGTCTCTTCAGATTTAATGGAAGACTGGCTGCTACTGGAGAGTATTCAAATTAAGAATCAAAATCAAATTTTTTTCCATCAATTTTTTTTGTTTAAAAAAGGAATTTGGCTTCCATTGAAATCAAGGTACAATAACAAACAGCAAACTATAACATATAACTATATCATTTTTTAATTAAATGTGGACTGAAATGAATCAGTTTCCTGTTATTTTTTTCTTGCAAATCTGTCATAATATTCATTTACATCCACTTACTGGTAAAGAAAACAACTCAAATTTAAATGCCAAATAGCTGAAGAAGGCGCTACCCACACAGGAAACTTGGGTCATGATTCATTTCAGATCTCAGCTTGGTCTCTGCAGAAACCTGCAGTTTACGAAAAGTAGCATATATGAGGAAAAAAAAACAATGAGAAAACAATGAGAAAAGCTTTAAAGTTTCCAAGTTTCCGCCTGTCAGAGCAGCCACCCCCCATTCAGCTCCTTCAGACTAGCCAGCATCAATTAGCAAACACCTGACGGAACTGCAGACCTCATTATATGAGCCACTTCTCAGTGCAGTGGTGGTAAAAAATGTTAAAGGGTCAACATATACATACATATATATATATAAATGAAACATTTTATTAACAACTGAAGTTAACAAAATTACTTGAAAATGGAGCCTGGAAATCACTTTAAGTAGTTTAAATCAAATTTCATCATCAGGTCTGAGTTGCTGATGCTCAACTGTGACGTCCAGTGGCTTAAAAGTCTGAATCATCTAGATAAAACAAAGAAAACATGAGCTATTACTTTCACTTTCTTTCCTTTTCTTAATTGTTTTTTGTTTTCTAACAGCTAGACCTTCGCATTTTTCTCCATAAAAGTTATATGATCCTATTCGACAGCGCATTCTCACTACCCTGTATTACAGTCTTTATTTACTAGGTCATTTACGACACTTAGATTTCTCAGGCATTTCCTGCTGAAGCTTTTCAGTGCATGAACTTGCAGATTTGTGGGAGAGGCCGGTCATTTGGAAACCTGACAGAAAACGGACTGTCCTGTGAAACACCACCACAGGAGGAGTTAACCTGTAGCAGAGCGTGTGGTTAATCTTCTCCTGCGTCCAGCCAGGGGCTTCAAAGTGATCCCTCTCAGGCTTTTCCCAGCCACTTTATTTCCCTAAACAGAGCAGAAAACCCACTGAGGGAATGAAAATATCTGTGGTGTCCAAGAAGCTGTGGTGCGTCCACAAGCAGCTGCTTCTCTGCCTCGCGCCACTCGTGTTCCTGCCTTTACTTTTTACTCTGCCAGAAAAGGTAAGTACCGATCACATGCTTGTGTCTTATTTTATTCAATAAGCTCGATAATACCGAGTCATTTGTTGAGCATTAAGCAAAAGATTTCATCTGATTAAAACTGAAAACTGACTCATTCTTATGTCGATTTTGTTAATGTAATAGAAATATCTTGATCAGCGTAATTTTTGATACAGGACATTAAATTGCATAAAAATGAAAACAGTCTGTCTCAGATTGAAAGGTTTGGATGCAAGAAAACAGCTGATCAAACTTAAAATAAATTAAATTTGTTACAAGTGATCAAATTAAGCTGATCTAATGAAATATATGATGTTTATTAAGTTTTCATGTTAAACAAACGTAAATAAATTAAGTTTGACCAACTTAATTTGATCACGTGTAACAAATTAACTCAGTTTTTTTCTCTGTTTTTGAACATGCTTATGGTGCACTATACGTTTGTTTCCATTAAACCAGTTATTTACTTATTTAAAAAGAAATTACCCACAGCTTGAAACTAAATAAAGCACATTTTGGTGTCTAAAGTTTTTCATAATTTGATCCTGCTTCTTATCTTTTAGACTCAAAAACAAACAAAATGGAAGAAAAAACACAGATTATTTGACTGTGTGTTGTTTTGACCTTAAGGTGTGTGTTGCTCCTCTTTCAGGAGGGAAAATGCCTTTATGTTGTGATACTGATGGCCACGTTTTGGTGCACAGAGGCCTTGCCTTTGGCAGTCACAGCGATGCTTCCAGTCTGCCTCTTCCCGACGCTGGGGATTCTCCCAGCCAAAAAAGTCTGCCCCGAGTACTTCATCGAGACCAACTTCCTCTTCCTCAGCGGTCTTGTGTTGGCATCGTCGATTGAGGAGTGGGGCCTGCATCGTAGGATAGCACTGAAGGTCCTTAGTATTGTTGGCGTGAAGCCGGCCTGGTGAGAGGGAAAGTTTTGATTGAGAATTTGTTATTCTAATGTTTGTGAAACAAATCATACGCACTCATCCTGATCTACTTCTACCCAAACCAAATCAAATTCGAGGTAAAAAGTGGAGAAGAATTAGATTT
The DNA here is from genome assembly GCF_019740435.1 of Gambusia affinis. Lineage (NCBI taxonomy): Eukaryota > Metazoa > Chordata > Actinopteri > Cyprinodontiformes > Poeciliidae > Gambusia > Gambusia affinis. The sequence continues at coordinate 34,610,634 of NC_057868.1, read as the reverse complement.
AAAGACGACCTACAATCTAAATTCACGTTTTGCTGCATTTTTGTAAATCCATTTGGGTTTCTACTGCTTCTAAAAACATTCCAAGTGCTTAAAAACACTCAGATAAATGAGCCGCTTCCAAAACCTTCTGGATGTCACAAATCAGCAGGCGCTCCGCCGTTCCCTAGCAACCCCACCAAAGCCCAGCCTGTTACCTAGCAACTCCAGCAGAGCTCCAGCACATTTGGTCAGTTTAAAGTGTTTTAACGCTGCATAATGGCTGCTGGTAAAGACATATTTTTTTTGTTGGTTTACCATTTAAAAATCACTTATGGCATTCTTATTGGTGGTGCAGAAGGCTCCACAACTGCATTTCAAAGATGTACGGTTGTATAATTGTGCATCTGTTTGCAGCCATTTTCACGAGTTTAAATGTTGAGAAAGAGGGGCGTAGCCAGCAACAGCTTATTTGGATTTAAAGTGACAGTAGTCCAAAAGCAGCTCATTCTGAAAGGAGATCAAAATAGATTAAAATCTTATTATCTAAGAATGAAAAAAATGTAACGAGCATGTTTTGTGTAGCTAATAAATCTATCCCAATCTGTTCAAGAAAGCATAATAAGTCACCTTTAAAACTGTCAAGAAGATCCTTTCAAGGATTAAAGCGGATTCATTGTATCTTTGTTTATTAACTCCTCAGGCTCATCTTGGGAATGATGATGACCTCATCCTTCCTTTCCATGTGGCTCAGCAACACCGCCACAACAGCCATGATGCTTCCCATTGCAAACGCCATCCTGGAGAGCCTGTTTGGGGACCTGGAGACCCTGAAGCAAAAGTGCAAATCCCCAGAGGATCGTGACAGTGCTGCAATAAATGGTACAGTGTAATGTTGGCACCGTGTTTTTGACAGGAAATCAAGAAGGCTTCCATCAAAACAACCTAAACAAAATATTTCTTTTGATTACATCAGAGAGATAAAAATTTTTTCTGCTTTACTGACCATTTCAGACTTTCCTCTGATGCAATCCATCGCATTATCTCTTAGAAAAAGCTCAGAATAAGCCACTTAACTCTAACTATCTGACACTACACACTGACTGACATAATCAGTGACTAGTTTGCAAATATAGTTGCACATTTATTTGTTGAGGGGTAAATATTTCCCAGAGAAGTTGGTGGAAAATATCAAAACCAAGAGCTGATGGACGAATCATGTTTACCAAGTATTTAATTCAAGAATTGTTCATTTACTATAATTCAAAAATGCAGATATAATGTACATCGTCCTGTGTAACTTTTGCTGTTTATAATATGTAATCTAATGTATGAACTTTGTGCAGTTTAAAATATACTGAATCCTGGGATGCAGGGTTGGTCAATTATTAAATAGCAATTGATTATTGTTCTTATGCCATGTGACAGTCATGTTAAATTAATTTAAGGCGGGCGTGTTGTGGTGGCGTAGGGGATGGCGCGACCCACATTTGGAGGCCTTCGCAGGTTCGATTCCCGGACCCAGCGACATTTGCCGCATGTCTTCCCCCCTTTCCTGTCAGCCTACTGTCATATAAGGGACACTAGAGCCCACAAAAGAGGGGAAAAAAATAAATAAAAAATTCATTTAAGGTGCAGACGCCTAAAGGAGCTAATAATTTAACTTATGTTAATTCTTTTGGATTCTGCTTAACAAAAACTGTGTCTCAATTTAATTTCTTGCAGGTCAAACTTCACTGAAGCTCCATTCGCTGCCATCAGAGCCTTCTGAAAAACATATGCTGTCAATGGATGGGTAAAAGAGCAGAGAGAGCTCACTTTGGTAGTGATTTCTTAGAGGAATTCCTGAATTTAGATGGAATTCAGGGAATCTTCAACGTATTCTAGTTGTAGCTCATTTGGTGTTTCACATTTCATCTTATAAGTCAGATTTTAAGTTACGAAATATCACCTGGAGCTTAAGTTAGAGTTTCTAACTTAAGCTCCAGTTTTTAGACTGAAGCAACAAACTGTGCTTTTATCCTTAAATCAAAAGGTAAATCCCTTTTCTTTTTCAATTTGAAACCAGGACAGTTGGATTATTAGAGATCTTTCCATGTCGAAACTCGTTTACTTCTGAGAAAAATAGAATACATCAATAAACTGCAGCCAGAAAACAATTAGCTTAGCTTAGCCTAGCCTATTCTAACTTAGCCTTAGCCCAAACAAGCTTAGATTTAGATAAAAATTGAGAGAAAGCAATTTTATTTGAAATAATGGTTTAGATGAGCTGTTCTTAACATAGGACCAAGACTGAAAAAGAGGAAAACCTGTATCTTATTTTAATTTTACCGAATAGAACAGTGGAAAAATAATCAATGTTTGTTAGTTATTCTGAACCAAGCTTGAAAACAAAAATTAGAAAATCAGTTTGCTCAGCTTGTTATAATTTAAGGAATAAAAATAAATTGAAATAAATTAAAATTAGAACAAAAATAATTGAAAACAGATAAAAATTTTTGCCAAGCTCAACTGTCTTAACGCAATTTAGCTGATCATAAAACTCAGATTAAGAGGCTGTTTGCTCAGTTTATGTTGTCTTAACTTGACATAAAATTGAGATCAGTAAGGCAAATAGTGAAACTTTTCTTAAAATAGTCCAAACTTTGTAGATAAAGGGTTTATAGACCATTTTATGATAGTAAACACAGTTGAAGATAGGAACCAGCCACTCCACAACTGTAATGGGCAAGTAGGTTTAGATAAAATAATAAATGACAAAAAACTGTTTGCTTATCATATATTTTCTTAGCTTCAAATAAAAACCAAGGAGGACAGTTATCTTAGCTTATCTGGTTTGAGAACAGAAGTCAGGTATCTTAGTCTAGTTTTTCTTGAACTGGGTGTTAAATGTTAAAAGAAAAATGCAATTAGTTTATCTAGAAATAAAGTCGTAACAAGAAGACACTTAGCTTAGCATAGCTAAACTTAGCTTAAACGTGAGAACAGCTAATGATCTCAGTAATGGTGAAAATAGACAGCTTTTATAAGCTTAGCAAAAATAGAATTAGCTTGTCTTAACTTGGCGTAGAATAAGAACTGAGAGTAATGGTTAGCTTAGCTAAACAGAAAACAACAACAAGAAACCGTTTGCTAACTTGTCTCCAAATTAGCTTGGAGACGGTTAGTCTGCAGACGGTAAGCTTGTCTCCGAGCTAACTTACATTTTACGTTAAAAAAGTGATAAATTTGTTTTGATATCTTCATTTTATAAAGGAACTTAATAACAATACAAGTCAGTAGCAGTGTAGTTTTTCTGTAAAATATTGATTCCTGTCTTTAAACTTCAATAAGGATGGAAGCTGTGGAGCCTGTAGACATGAGGACGGCTGAGGAGATCCAGTCAGAGTCACAGTATCAGCTGAAAGTGTGGAAAGGATTCTTGATCTGTATTCCCTACGCTGCCAGTATTGGAGGTACAGCAACGCTGACAGGCACAGCACCAAACCTCATCCTGATTGGACAGCTCAAAAGGTAAATTCATGTTTTAAAAAAGATTTTCTTATTAGAAATGACTCCATTTACCAGTGAGTTTCTTGCTCTTTGCAGCTACTTCCCAGACTGTGACCTTATCAACTTTGGCTCTTGGTTTGCCTTCGCCTTCCCCCTTATGCTTCTCTTTCTGTTTTTGGGATGGATTTGGATCTCTTTTCTCTACGGCGGACTGAATACAAGGTAATGTAAAATTATATTTGGTTGGAGTATTGTGTGATTTTGCTTTAGTGAAACATAACTGCCTAGTGTCACACTTATTTAAAAAAAATCCAGGTTATGTTTCACGAAACAAGACCACAGAGCCCAGGCAGAAGCCAGAGCCAAAGCTCTAATTAAAGAAGATTACAGAAAACTGGGACCCATGAAGTGAGGACTCTTGTATTTTCTTTTAATTTCATACAAATATGTACTATTTATGTTACTGTACCTTTTACTCACTTTTCATTTTAGCTTTGCGGAAGGGGCCATCTCTTTCTTTTTTATTTTATTCGCTGTTCTTCTGTTCACAAGAGATCCCAAATTTGTTACAGGCTGGTCTGTGTTTTTCAAAAAAGGGTAAGAAACCGATACCTTCCCCATCATTTTTAAAATTTTAGAACAGGGATCATTCTTTAGAAAAGTATACTAATTACTTTTACTCCTTTTTATTTTTGTTTCTTGCGTTTTCTGCAGGTATGTCTCAGATGCTGTCACTGGTATCATCATTGTGTCCATTTTATTCTTCTTCCCATCACAAAAACCCTCTTTGAGTTGGTGGTTTGACCCAAAAGGTTGGTCACATGTCAAAAGTTAATATTTATGACTGGATATTTGGTTTAGATTCAAGCATTCTTCCCTACAGAAGCTGTTGCAAAATACGCAGAGCAGATTGAGGAATGTTAATAATGTAGATTAGAGAGTCTTAGTAAAGTTCCCGTCTGGAAGCGAGACTGTATGTTCTCTGTCTCTGTGATTAGGGTAAGCTTTTAAAGCGCTGCTGTTGCACTTTGTGTTTTCTGTTTATGTGTGCGACATAATTAGCATTTTCCACTGAGGAGAAACATATAGTGCTGTGAAAAAAATACTGATTTATTGTCAATATTGTTGATTTATATCACACTTAAATGTTTTAGATCATCAAACAAATTTAAACAACAGACAAAGATAACTTGAGTGAATACTAAAAGATTTATTTTATTGAAATGTTATGTAAAAATCACATTTTGCATGGTTTTGTGCTTACATTTGAATCTCAACTTTAAAAGCAGCACAAGTACTTAAAAATTCACCTAGCAATTTTTTTGGCAATAGGTTCATGATCTTTGGTGTCTAGAAAACGAGCAGTTCCAAAAACCTCTCGACTGTTTAGTCACAATTGAAGGGGAGAGCCCCGTTACCTAGCAACCCCAGTTGAGCTCCAGCATGTTTTTTTTTCCAGCTGGTTTTACTGCTATATAAAATGTTTTGTTTTTTGACTTACCATTCAGAAACCACTTGCTGCATTCTTTTTGGTTGTGCTGGATTCTCTACTAATGCTGTTCAAAGATGTATGGCTGTATAATTGCAACCATTTGAAAGCATGAGTGTGAGTAGGGGTCAGTAGTCACTGTAATACAATATTTTTTGCAATTGCAGAAAATTTGCAAAAATCTCACAATTATCCATTAGCGCGAAAACGTGCAGGGATATGTAGATTTGGCGTTAAAAAGCTGGAGGGACTGATCGAAGAAATTTGCCCATTTGTAGATAAAAACTGCTTTGACTTGATCGATAATATTTAAGCAAACAGGTATTATTTTGTCCAAGAACTGCTTTTGAAGGCTTCTTTTTAAGTCGTAGCTTTGGTGAATATTATTTATGGTTGTGGTCCTGATAAGTATCCGGAATGTAATTAATCATCTCCTCTAAAAAGATGGAAACACAAAGGTGTTTCTGAGAATGCACTGCTTTGTGGATGTTTGGTGTCTGAGGCACATGTGCATGAGATTGTGTTTGTTATGTTCAGCTGGTCAAATAAACCCACGGACACTCGCTAAAAAAGCAAAGCATGGGGCTCTTTGGACTGATTTGGGTCAAATATTTGAAAGAAAGACAATTAAATCTACTAATCTACAGAACTTTAAAGATTTCTACCATGTAAACTCTTGCAAAGTACATAAAAATAATGTCTAATTCCTTTTCTTCTACATTTTTTTTTCAGCTGTAAACACTCCATATGTCCCTCTGCTTTCATGGAAAAAGGCCCAGGACTCTGTTCCCTGGAACATTATCCTCTTGCTTGGAGGCGGCTTTGCAATGGCCAAAGCTTGTGAGGTAACGAGTTTCTTTTCTCAAATGAGCTTCGTACCTTAAAGTCATAAACTGATTGCAGTCAAAGCCTTTATGTTCTCTCCTAACATGAAACAGTCAATAGTTTGCTGCAGCTTAAAAGCAATTCCTGGAAAAATTTGACAATAACGTCTCAGAAAATAAAAACTCGAAAAATTATTTTAGGATCGGTGCAACAAATTACTTCATAAAACTCATGTAGCAAAACAGGAACATCTTTTTCTCTGACAATTAAAACCAGACGCCCTATGTAACCATACACCTTAAACCAAATATGTATATATGTTCTCATATTTTACTTCAAAGCAGAATAATATTTTTTGAAATGGTTTTGTTTTGCTAAATTTAAAAATAATAGGAGGGTTTATTTTTAGTATTAGATTCTGCATTATTAGAATTTCTTAATGACTTTCTTCATATTTTGAAGAACAAACCCTATGATTTTGAACAATTTGCAAAATTGGGCCAAAGGAAAATCATTGTAAAATATATTTACTTAATTTCTGCTATTTTTCTAAGACATTGAACTCTAATTGACATTGACATTTATCTCTCTCTGTCTCTGTTACAACGTGTGTGCTTCTCGTTAATTTTTAACTATTTGTATTTTAGTTGGATGTTAGTCTTTTTATTTCACGGTAGTCAGCTTCAATAAAAATGTTGCTCGATTGTAAAGTTTAGTTTGTTTTTCTCCAATCAGATGTTGTTTATGTTTTTCATCTGAATTAGGACTGTTTTTGCACAGCTGAATCCAAAAATGACATCCATTTTTCTCTATCAGGGCAGGATTTTATTCTAATTTGATTTGGAGAAATCCGATCTTCTGACTAAATTGATGACATTTTTGTGATATATTCAGTTCATTTCTGTTAATATTTCTCACCCAAAAAAGGTTTTAGGAGAAAAAAAATGTTTTATAACACTGTATTAATTAAATGTTACAAACTCGGATTTCTGTAACTTGACTAAGAAACATTTATAAGGGTAAATACATGTAAATTGAACATTACATCTTCATTGTGCAAAATTCTCCATCCATTTGATGCTCATGTTGCATGCTTGGTTCAGAAAGTTGACCTGATTGAGTAAAACCAATGTTATTTTTGGATTCAGCTCATCAAAATGACCCTAAAACAGTTGAAAAACCCCAGACAATGTTTTGGCTGTTGATCAGCATTATTACCAACACTATAACTCAATATCGGTGCGAATGGTGAATTGTTTTCCGCTGTCATTATTTTTTCATTTTGGAAGTAACGAGCCATATGTGAAAATGTAAGGAGACAAAACCGGAGGTATTTCTCTTAAAATGTGGGGAATAAAAGTAAAAAGTTGTCAGAAAGATAAATACACAAGTAAAGTACAAATACCTGCAAAATCTTCTTGAGTACTTTTACTTTTTTACTTTACAACTCTGACGTGCTCCTTACTTTCTCTGCTGGTTTTGCTTTTTATTTGCTCCTTTCTTAAATGTAGTTTATTATGTTTTTCTTTGACCTTTGACCCTTAACCCAGATATTTTGCCTTGCGGCAGGAGTCCGGCCTTGCGTCCTGGATCGGAGGCCACCTCCAGCCCTTGGCTGAAGTTCCCCCAGCTGTAGCTGTGATGTTAATCACTGCTTTCCTGGCTTGTTTCACTGAGTTTGCCAGCAACACAGCAACTATTATTATATTTCTACCTGTCATTGCTGAGCTGGTGAGTCTAACAACTAGAGTTATAAAATAAAAATTGATTCTTATGAGCACACATGTGAATATATATGATTTCCCTGGTGAAAAAAGTCTCTACAGATGCTAAATTATACAATTAAACCTTTAAGTTCTTCATGTAGCGCCAGCGATCCAGCCATATTTGTAGTACCGTAATTCTGCCACACTTTGCGCTTTCCTGCCAATAATGAGTTAGCACTGTAGTGAAATTAATGCAACAAAACATTTTTAATAGATGGTAAATTGCAAAATTAACTCTCTGCATATTGAAAGTTCCAGTTGTTGGGGATAAATATTTACTCACAAAACATGTAAAGACCTGCGTACAATTAAAATAAGCAAAAATATCCAGCCGGACATTTTAAATTTAGGACATAAAGGGCTAAATCTATTTTATGCTTAACTTCAATGTAAACATGCAGGTAAATACGACAGTAAAGGATAAAAACTGGATGTTCGTGTTAAAGCTGTGGACAGTGAACAAGTTTTGGTTCAGTTCTTGTTCCTATTAAGAGGCTGAGCGGACTTGTTAAACTCTGCCAGTGGATGTTCTCTTGTTTCTATCCTGTTGAACATTAACTGCTGCTATTATGGTAATGATTACCAAAAGGTTTTATTGCTCCCTATGATTTTGTCTTTGCGCAAAAAAAGTCTTAAGTTTTATCTGCAGGATAGATAGTTTGAAGAATTTGTGCTTAAATTATGGTTTGCTTGAATTTGAATTAAAATAAAATATGAACTCAAGCTTTTTGTATTTATATAATTGAAAGACTTAATTAGTAAAACTGATAAGAAATTAATCCTGACAAACACCATTTAACACATTTCAGTTCTAACTGAGTACACTGCAAAAACACCAAATCTTACCAAGTACTTTTGGTCTAGTTTCTTGTAAAAACAGCTTAGTAAGCTTGTAAAGTAACTATTCAGCGAGATATACCAGTTTGTTTTAAAGTAAATAATTTCTCAATATTGGGCAAAAAAGTACTAGATTCATTGATAGATTATTTCACTTATAACAAAGGAAAATGTCTTGTTACAAGTTAAATAATCTGCCAATGGAAATAGTACATTTTCATCATTATTAAGTAAGTATTGAATTAAAACAAGCTGCTATATTTTGCTGAAAACTTTTTTATACTTTGGTTTTGTCTTATTGCAAGTGTACTAAGATATTTGCATTAGAAACTAGACCAAAAATACTCACCAAGAGTTTGTGTTTTTGCAGTGTAAATACAAAATGCTGTGAACAAATAGGAAATTATTTAACCTGCTTATAATAAAGGTTAAATAAGAAAGTACACAGTTTTTGAAATACCACCATTTTGACTGACATTTTTAAAAAGTAAACTGGACACAGGCTTTTTCTGGCTATTGTGTTGAGATATATAAACAAAGAAATAAGAGAAAAAAAACTTTCTATCCAGTGTCCCTTCTTCATTGGCTGAATGAAACAGATAAACTGCATTCAATTTTACTCAGAATTTGAAACTTGAAATTTGAAGGTTCATCAAAATCCAACATGGCTACTTTGTATGTTAAAATCAGCCTATTTGTGTTTTTTCTTGTCTGTCTGTGTCTGTTGTTATCTTTTTTTTTTCTTTTTTTTTTGCGTAATCAACAGTAATATATAAAATAATATAATCATAATAAATAATTTTTTTCCAAAAACATTTTTTTTATTTGCCTAAGTAATCTATTGCCAAAATAGAGGAGGTAACAAAAACACTTACTGTATAATAATTGGTAGATTAATCAATAACTAAAATAATCAGCTGAGAGAAAAGTCAAATTCCTCTTTTCTCTGAACAATCTTGGCTCATCAAGCTAATTCTGATTAAAGAGTTTTCCAGTAAGAACTACAAGTTAGAGTGTTTAATAGCTTTAAATCCTTTCTAAATGAAATTTTGAAGAGCAGGACTGTCTCTGCAGGCCATTCGTGTCTCTGTCAACCCTCTGTACTTCATGATTCCTGCCACTGTGGGATGTTCGTACGCCTTCATGCTTCCTGTTTCCACTCCACCCAACTCCATCGCGTTTGCATCCGGACATCTCATGGTCAAAGACATGGTAACGAACTCACACCGACTCGTTCACTTTAAAAAACCAGCAGCGGTCCTCATGCTTCCCCTCTGTTTCAGGTGAAAACCGGCTTCGTCATGAACATCCTGGGGATTCTCTCTGTTTCTCTGGCTATGAACACGTGGGGCGTCGCCATGTTTAACTTGAGCTCCTACCCAAAATGGGCTAACTCCGCCAACACTACTGCCGCCACTTCAAATGTTCACTTTCCATCCATGAGGTCAACCAACGGCACGCTCTGAGGATGTAAATGCAGACTGTATATAGATTTAAAAGCTATACATGGACGTGTCTGTTTTTAAATGTGCTAAAACACCACAAAGCTCTGTTACTGCTGCTCTTGGCTTTTCTGCTGTTAGGAAGCTCGTTGTAATTATTGCTTCATACTTTAATGTTTGCTTTGGCTTTAAGATTTGTGAATATGCTGTAAAAAAACAAAAAGCTGAATTATCATACACTAACTGGGCCAGAAGTACCAGATGCCGTCAGATTTAAGAATTTCAGTAACATCTAATTCTTAATCCATTGAGTTTAATCTGATGTCGGCACCCTTTTTACAGTCTAAACAGCTTCTGCTCTTCTGGTTTTGGACTTTTTTTTTTTTTTTTTACAGAAACCTATTTGTGAGGTCAGACACTGATGTTGGACAAGAAGTCCTGGCTCTCAATTTCTTCTCTAATTCCTCCTAAGATTGTTTTAGCGGGTTTAGGTTAGGATCTGTGCAGACCTGTCAGGTTCTTGCAGACAAAATATGCTTAACAGACCTTTGTACATTGTTACCAATTCAAACTAGAACAGGAAGACCAGTATCTCGGCTTCCTGAAGCCTTAAACGTTGCATTTACTGGAGTTAAATGACTGAGTCTATCTTCCAAAATGTAAAAGCACAAAATATTACCAAGTATTTTTGGTCTACTTTCTAGTGCAAATGTCTTGGTACACTTGAAATAAGACAAAACAAACTTACAAGTAACCTTTCAGTAAGATGTAGGAGCTTGTTTTAAGTCAGTTACTCCTTAGTATCAATAAAACTGGCAAATTATTTGCCAGTGGAGCAAACTGTTTTATTGACATACAGTGTCTGGATGGTTAGTCAACAACAAAACTGTTGTTTTTTTCCAGTAGCCATTGTACAGTTCCTACAGAGGTGAAACCAGCTGACCAAAGTCCCGGAGTTTCGCTCAGGTTGCTAGGTGACGGGCTGGGCTTTGCTGGAGTTGCTAGGCAATGAAGGAGTGCCCATTGATTGTGACTTAAAAATCGGGAAGTTTTTGAAACAGCTAATTTTCTGGACACCAGAAAGACATGAACTTATTGCCAAAATGTTGTTTAGTGTAGCTGTTTTTAGAAGCAGTAGAAACGCAAATGGAAGCATAAAAACCTGCTAAATGTGACTTTTGCATAATTGATCCCCTTTAGCACTCCAAACATGGCAGAAATATCTCAGAACATTGTCTTTAGAGCCATCCCAATAATACACACAAACTTAAAATAGTCAGAAGGAGATGATCGGGTCAAACATCGTCATAATTAGCTTGCTGTGTTAACTGGTGTTCGGAGGTCTGTAGCTAATGTATCTTTCATTATTCACCTCCTGCCACTTTAACTGTACATAAAGCCATTTTTCTTCATATACACATTTGATCATAGACCCAACAGACAACAAATAAATAATAAACTTAGAAAAATCACAGAAAATCTGGCATCAAAACTGGGCAATAGCACCAAAAGCTACAAGTCTTAATCACTTCTACTTGGTTATAATGGTTGCTACACCTGAGGGGATAATTTTGAGACAGGACCCAATACTATACTTTAAAATCTGTTTCATAGAGGGTGCTGTTTGTATTTCTTACTACAAGGTGAGTCAAAAAGAAGAGAAACATCTGTGAATAACTTTTATAATACATGTATCACTTAAATTCAAAAAGAGATCATGTTGGTAAATCCTTCTGCACACATTTCACTTCCAGTAATTAAAAGCTTCCCCAACTATATGCATGAAAGCTAATTATTGAATCTGTACACCTAATGATTTATCTGCAGGTTCCTCATCTGTCAAAAAAAGTTTTAATACGATGACAAAAAGTGACTGAAGGTTTTCACACATTTTGGCACATTTTGTCCAAACAGCAGTAAAACCCGTGTTTGCTTGGCGTTATAAAGGATTATTTTGTTTCAGACTTTGAAGTCACAAGGCTTTTAGAGCAATGGTTAACTTCTGCAAGGCTGCAGAGATCATCCATTCAGTGCTTTTTTCACCAGCAGAAACCTCTTAATGTTTACATGCAAAACTAGAAAATACTCAACCACAATCCACGAAGCAGAGTGGATTCAGCTCAAACAGAAACATCAACCTTGGATAAAGACTTGTGTGTTTTAAAAAGGTTAGATAGAAGAAAAATATTTTTTATGGATTAAGTTTTTAGTTTGTGCATCGTAGGTGGAGCTTTTCTGGGTGCACCTGTTTAATTTTGCTATTGTTTTTTTGTGGTTTTCAACAAGAAGAAACAGTTTATGAGATGGGGAGACTTACTGCTGCTCACCAAAATGGTCATTTCTTAAGGAAGGTGATAATTTGAATACAGTCAGTTTCTGATTTTTGGGGAATAATATCCTGTTTTACTGCAAAAAAAAAAAGAAACAACATAAAAAGCCCCCCAGCTGAGGAGGTTGTTAATTATCACTTGGGCAATACTTTAAAAACAATAAAAAAAAAAACATTCATTTTGCATCAAAAAATAAAACTTTCATTTTCATAATCTTGTCTTCAGCTGAACATTGTAGAAGGAGGCAACCTAAAATAGCAGCCAACTGAACAAATGTTTGACGAATTACATTCTGCTCTTTACCTATCAGACTCTTGACTTGCTGACACAAGATGACTAAACATTTTCATCAATCAATAATGAAAGGGAAAAAAAATCTGCAAATTTAGAAACTGATAGTAGCATTCTGTACATAAAGCTAAATATTAAGCCATGAAATTCATTTATTTATTATTATATATTGTAAATCATAATATTTATTTCTTGTAAAGTAGGTTTTGGAAAAGGTAACACTTTGTCTTCCATTTAGGGTTATATGATTAAGTGAGGGCTAGAAATACACTGTAAAACATTTTCCTTCCATCTCAGGATAGAAAATCAAGCCACTACGTTTTCTGGGAAATAGTTCCAACTCCTGTCTTTTTCTTCTTTCAGTTTTTTTAAATGCTAACATAAAAACTCTAGCTGGAGGTTTGACAAAATTAATAAAAAGTTAACACAACTTGCTATTGGAAATTTATCCTTCGCAAACTCACACATTTGGGTTCAAAATTTACATATATTTGACTTAAAGAGTAGAAGATAGTAGACACAACTAAATGCTGCTCAAATGTTATACAAGGTCATTATGCATGTCTTTGCATTTGTCCCAACCTTATTTCTGGTTTGTCGATCAGTTTGCTTTAAAATGACCTTTAAAAAGTTAAATGTAAACAAACAGAAACAAAAACTGACCAAACTGATGGTCAGTTTTTGGTGTCATCACATTTAAATCATCATGAAAAGTTTGTCACCGCCGGTCTTTAATTCACAGAAAATGCTCATGTGAGAACTCGTGAGAACTCATGCGACCCACAAACACCAACATGACGCTGACTGTTCAGCTCAGTTCCCCTTTTTTAGCCTTCGAGGTTCAGCAACGCTTCCCAAAGCGGCTTTATCCTTTTCTGTGTGAAAGGTCGATCATGGAGCTTGCTGCTTTACCACTCAGGTAAGAAATATCAGCCACTCTGCACTGAAAAAAGAGAATGGAGCTCCAAATTTTATAAAATGAATTCATTTATTACATTTAATGGAATTAAGTAGGTCAAATTTAATTTATATATCTTTGTTTATCGTGACAGCATAATAAACCTAATATATTTATTTTTAGTTGGATTACCTGTTTTCTTTTTTCAGTGAGTGATAAGTGCATTTGTTTGATTTTTTTTTTGTGATTATTTTTACTTCCTTGGGTAATTCTCAAGATGAGCTAAAAATAATATTGGGTAAAAATCAAATTAGGAAAAATTATCTCTTGGTGACCTTTGGTGTGCTTTTATTTTACCATCACTGGCAATAATCACTTAAAATAAATTGCTTTTATTCCATACTAAATTTGAACTACATTTCAATCTGGAGAGACTCACAAAGAGAAGAAAATAGCAGTTAAAAAGATTTAATGGTACAATTCTTTGGCGCTCGGACCCGGCAGAAGACCCCGAGCCGAGGATCGCCGTGAGCAGGCGGTCTGCTCGGCGAGCTCGGATAGTCTTCCCCCCGGGACCGAATCTGGTGGTGGAGCGGAGCCTGGAGATGGGAGAGCCCGGAGGATCCTAGAGTATGTCCCTCATGGTGAAGGTGGAGATGGGGAGGAGGTGGGTCGTAGCACGGCTGACGAGCAGGAAGCCCCGAGGGTAGCTTGAACTCTTGAAGGTGTCCTCGGACGACGATTGGCTGGGCGTGGAGCTCGTGCATCGGATTGGCTGAGGCCCGGCGTGGTGATTAGATGATGTGTTGAAGCTGGTCGAGTCTCCCAGTTTGAATTTTCGCCTAAGCTCCATTTCAATCTGGAGAGACTCACAAAGAGAAGAAAATAGCAGTTAAAAAGATTTAATGGTACAATTCTTTGGCGCTCGGACCCGGCAGAAGACCCCGAGCCGAGGATCGCCGTGAGCAGGCGGTCTGCTCGGCGAGCTCGGATAGTCTTCCCCCCAAAAGAGGGAGCCGGGCCGAGGCCTGACTGACCTGCAGTCTGACGGGACTGATAGGCGATGGTTGAGGCCTGCAGTCTGACAGGACTGATAGGCGTTGGTTGAGGCCTGCAGTCTGACAGGACTGATAGGCGTTGGTTGAGGCCTGCAGTCTGACAGGACTGATAGGCGTTGGTTGAGGCCTGCAGTCTGACAGGACTGATAGGCGTTGGTTGAGGCCTGCAGTCTGACAGGACTGATAGGCGTTGGTTGAGGCCTGCAGTCTGACAGGACTGATAGGCGTTGGTTGAGGCCTGCAGTCTGACGGGACTGATAGGCGTTGGTTGAGGCCTGCAGTCTGACGGGACTGATAGGCGTTGGTTGAGGCCTGCAGTCTGACGGGACTGATAGGCGTTGGTTGAGGCCTGCAGTCTGACGGGACTGATAGGCGTAGGTCGGGGCCTGCAGTCTGACGAGACTGATAGGCGTCGGTCGGGGCCTGCAGTCGGACGAGACTGATAGGCGTCGGTCAGGGCCTGCAGCACGGCGAGACTGATAGGCGTCGGTCGGGACCTGCAATCTGCCAGACTGATAGGCGTCGGTCAGGGCCTGCAGTCGGACAAGACTGATAGGCGTCGGTCAGGCCTGCAGTCTGACAGGATTGATAGGTGTCGGTTAGGGCCTGCAGCCTGCCGAACTGATAGGCGTCAGTCAGGGCCTGCAGTCTGACGAGACTGATAGGCGTAGGTCGGGCCTGCAGCACGGCGAGACTGATAGGCGTCGGTCGGGACCTGCAATCTGCCAGACTGATAGGCGTCGGTCAGGGCCTGCAGTCGGACAAGACTGATAGGCGTCGGTCAGGCCTGCAGTCTGACAAGATTGATAGGTGTCGGTTAGGGCCTGCAGCCTGCCGAACTGATAGGCGTCAGTCAGGGCCTGCAGTCTGACGAGACTGATAGGCGTAGGTCAGGCCTGCAGCACGGCGAGACTGATAGGCGTCGGTCGGGGCCTGCAATCTGCCAGACTGATAGGCGTCGGTCAGGGCCTGCAGTCGGACAAGACTGATAGGCGTCGGTCAGGCCTGCAGTCTGACAGGATTGATAGGCGTCGGGTAGGGCCTGCAGTCTGCCGAACTGATAGGCGTCAGTCGTGGCCTGCAGTCTGGCGAGACTTGTTAGGCGCGAAGTGCGTTGGCGGGGGCCTGCAGTCTGATAGACTTGTTAGGCGCGAACCGCGTTGGCGGGGGCCTGCAGTCTGATAGACTTGTTAGGCGCGAACCGCGTTGGCGGGGGCCTGCAGTCTGATAGACTTGTTAGGCACGACCGCTTGGTGACCTGTGGAGGATGGAATGGCTGCTGTCGAGCCGAGGGCTGAGGACCGATGGTCCGGCCGGATCTCCTAGGCAGAATGAGATGTTAGAAATGGCGAAACGCTCCACCACCATATATGACGAGATGCTCACCTGCAGAAATGGAACTTTGAGCTTCGAGTATGGTTGAGAGATCCGGTCTGATGTAAGACTAGAAGGCTGAGGAGGACCAGCGACAGAGCTGAAGGAGGAAGCTGTGGGGCGCCTTGAACGGCGGCAGAAGTTGCGGCGCCTATTCTAAAGAATGGCCCGAAAAGTGACTAGGTGGAAGACCGCAAGCTGTTAACGCGAGTCTGAAGTGGTGAGTGAACCAGTTAGCAGTCCAGGTGAAGCATTCAGGTGTGAGAAACAGAGATTTGGATCCGTGGCAGAGTTGATGTCTTTGCATGTGAATCTGAGCATGGTGTGAAAAGCGCAGAACGGACCGTCCATGCGTGCAATAGCACGCAAACCTTTTGTTTTGTTGTGTTTGATGTAAAGGATTGTAGTGGTCCGCAGAGAATTTTTAGATCAGATATAGATAGATCTCATGACGAACTGAATACTTTCAATGCAGACATGAACTCACTCAGCCCAAGAAATCCATGGAAGGCTAGGATGCAAGCGCACGGAGGAGCGCTTAGGTGTAGTAGGAGAAAACTCCGGAACGGAGCGCAGTGATGAGACGCCTAGGTAATGGGAGTGATCGGTCTCCGCTATCGGAAATAGAGGAGCTATGCCTAGCAATCCCTTTGGAAAGAAGCTTCGCAGCAGAGTTCGAGAAGAGGCTAGGTGATTAACTGGGTTTCTGTAGCTTCATGTGAAAACTGATGCCCTTGGCGGACTGCGGATGGAGGACAATGCAGATCGGCGATGGTCGAAACAGTGTGATAAAAGCGAGGACTATGGATATATTATCGGGTAAAGGGATAATTGATAGCAGCGCGAACGGTGAAGGTTTGCCAGGCGTGAGTATGTGAAGAAGTGGAAGTGTAGATGGGGCGAAGACCAACTTTATGTAGTGGCGTGATGAGCGAGGAGTGGAGAGAGCCATTTATTAAGCATCAAATCTTCGAAGGCTGGCGTTAGCTCGGGTTGAGCGTCGGTAGCACGGCATGAACAGCGAAACCTGAAATTTAGAACGGGACGGAGGGTCGGCGATAGCATTGTATGACCGGACACGTGCTGAGCTGAGATGATGAATGTTGTTGACAGCTTGCCAAGTGCAGCGGCGATTGAAAGGCATAATGGAGCTAACGGATGGGCGGCCTTTATTAATGCTTGGATTATGGCAATATTATCGCAGCGCGCTAATAAACGCATTCTGCTCCAAAGACGGCCCCAGAGGCAGGAAGCTATGGCAAAGGGAAATATTTCATAAAATGAAGAGGATTCAGACTGAGGAAATTAGGATGGCCACTCCGGCAACCATTTACCTTTTAAAGCCCCCAAAACTAGAGGGCGGGGCGGCGTCCGTGAAGACTGAAGTGAGTCGGTCGAGAGAATGTCGCGTGGTGGGGTGCGGTCTGTGAGACTTGATGGCCGTAAGCTTTGTTGTCTCCCCACGACTAACAGCCCTGCGCCTGATTACTCTTCTGCAAGGAACACATCCTACCTTCACACATACAACATGACACAACGCAGAGCCCGTAGGGTGTCTCCACCAGCTGCAGGTTTGAAGAGGGAAAGCCTGGGTTACGTTTGCAACCGACAGGGAGGGACAACCGATAACAGTTTTAGGTAAACGGCCACATGCCAGGGAAGTTAGATCATGTAAGCTTTATCGCAGGCGATGTGTGTTGCCACAAGGTTAATATCGCTGATTTCCCTCGTGTGTTTGAGGAGGAAAAACACAACTTCCACAGCGCTCCGATGTAAAGATGTAAAACAAAAAGATTTATTCCACTGTATCTTGTGTTATCCTTTCATAAGCAGTCAAATCTTAAATAATCCCCACAAAACCAACTACGGTTGAAAACCCGTGGCTCTGTCGATTCTCGCTTGCAGCGACCTCGCCTTTTCCCCTTTCTCTTCCCTTCCGTTAACACCAGGCACCTCGCCTCTTTTGCATAAATTACTAAGTGGCCACTGAAGTTATAAGGCATACAAACTAAAATAAAACACTTAAAACATTATGCATTTAGATACATGCAATATAATAATACTTCCTAAACCTCAACAAATTCTCTTACTAAATTACTAACTAAACGATTAAGTTTTTTTTTTTTTTTTTTTTTTTCCCTCCTCCGATAAAAGAGGAATTTGTAAGTAAAAGATTGCACCAAACTCGTTCGTTTTCAGGTGTGTTTCATGTGTAGCTTTAAAAGAATCCCCTCTATTAGTAAAAAGAGCTTACAGAAACATAGTGCTGTGATTAGGAGACCAGCGGCAGCTGGGCTGGAGGGCAGAATGTGCTGAGATACGAACTGGGACTTCTGACAGAATTTGGAGCGAGCTAAGCAACAGAGTAAAGAGAGGGCTACAGCGGCCTGAGCGGGAAATACCGGAATGAGGTTGACAAAGAGCGTGCGTCATTAAATGGCGGGCCGTGAGAACCCCGGCTCTTCTAACTAATTGAGCTACTCTAGACCCTGAAGATGCCAACTGACCAGCAATAGGAGGCGAGATAAACTTGAATTAAAGGTACTGGTGCGCTGACAGTGACATGATGCGTATGAAAATGAACGAATCAGGAGTGGGTACGTCTTACCTAGACGACGCCCGATGGGCGTAACGAAGTTCCCGGTTGATGAGGCTGAAGAGCCAGCTGCGAGCTGAGCTACGCGGAGGTGGCGTAGTGATCTGATTTCGGTTTTCTCCTGGAGGTGGACTGGTAGAAGACCGGCAACGGATCGAGTCCATGATGGGACGAGGAGGAAGAGCCGACGTCGTCAATGGAGCCACGGCGGATCGTGGAGACAACCAGCGCTTGGCTGCAGGTTGACAGCACCAGTGAGCCGTAGCAGCTGACCACGGTGAGCCGGCAACGGGAGCCAGGCGGATGGCAGAGGCGCCTGCGTCATCAATGAGGGAAAGACATCAATGGAGGCCGAATGCAGGCTTGATGGGGTGGTTAGATCGGTGAGGAATGACTGGGAGTCGACAGGAGCGCAGCCGGCAGGTGAGGGACACTCCCTGCATTTGGTTCTGAAAGAGGGCTAAGATAATCGGAAGGTGCGCCAGCGAGCTGAATTGGGGACTGCAGGACAGGGCTTGCAGGCGGACGGGAGGCAGCTGACTAGCTGACTGAATGTGGGAGAGGTTGGAAAGCGCATACGTAGAGTCGTAGCACGGCTGACGAGCAGGAAGCCCCGAGGGTAGCTTGAACTCTTGAAGGTGTCCTCGGACGACGATTGGCTGGAGCGGCGTGGAGCTCCGTACCGGATTGGCTGAGGCCCGGCGTGGTGATTAGATGATGTGTTGAAGCTGGTCGAGTCTCCCAGTTTGAATTTTCGCCTAAGCTCCATTACTGTTATTCTACTCAATAGAGATATTTATATCTTTGCATCAAACCAGAGCTACTTTATGTATTAATAGGTCACTTGACTCAGTAAAAAAAATAAAAATAAATCTAATTTACAGCATATCTTTGTAACTGTTTTATGCCTCATTTATTAGTTTAGGCTATACTGACTGTGACTAACTAAAATAAAGGAGAGGATCCAAATTCAGAGCTTTTTTTAAGGTAGGAAGATGATAAACCAAACTTGATTAGTTTATAATGACTTGAAAGAACAAAATAACGCTCCTCTACAAAGTACACATTCAGACAACAGCTTTCTTATATGCAGATATTTTTTATATTTGCATATAAATGATATGCAAATATTTACCACAGGTTTTTCGCAGAAAAAAAAAATCCACAAACGCTCTTTTTTTTATGCAAGGCAACCCATTGGATTGTGATTTTGAGAAAACGTCAAATTTTCTTGTTCAGAATTTGATTTTCAAGCCATTTTTCTGTTATTTTATAGAATTAAAACGGGAACGTTTCAATTTCTGAGTAAAGATTTAACACTTTATCTGTCTCATTCACACAGGGAAGAATGATAACAGGTTTTTTTTTAAATTTAATTAATATGGAGTTCCATAAATTAACAGTTCTTATAACGCAACACAACAACCTGTAAAAACTGTTGTACAGCCCACAGGTTTATGGGCGGGTCAAAACATGTTCACTTCCTTTCGAGACGTTTTAGGGCTACTGTCACTTTAAATCCAAATGAGCTGCTGCTGGCCGTGCCTCCCAACTCAGCGTTTGCAGTCATACATGAAAATGTCTCAAAACAGATGCCCATTTCCACACCTGTACGTCCTATAATGCAGCTTCTGAATGGGAAGTCAACAACAAAACGCCTGTCTTTTCAACGTATCTATTATTCAGCGCATACAGCAGTAAAAACAGATGACCAAACGTCCTGGTTGCTAGGAACCGGGCTGGGATTTGCTGTGGTTGCTAGGTAACGGCACATTGCTCGTCGAATGTGCGTTATCAATCAGGAGGTTTTTGAAACGGCTCACCAAAACTATAGTGAGCCGTTTTTATTCATTTATGTATGTATTTATTAAGAACGTGGGCTATTTTTAGAAGCAGTTGAGATTCAAATGGAAGTAGAAAAACGTTAAAAAAAAATGCTAATTTAGCATATTAGGTCCCCTCTAAAATATCTATGAAGATGGTGGCATTTCAAAAACCTTGTACTTCCTGTGAGGTGTTATTTATCGTAAAAATGGCAAGAAACCACTGTTGTTGACTGTAAAAAGGATTATAATAAATGTATAATGCAGAAAAGTTGACATAAAGTGAACATTAGTTATTCTTGGGGGTCTGTATGGAAGTTGGAGCCCCTCATATCAAATCAGACCACCAGTTTAAATAGGCTTTCTTTTCTATTCACAGGAACAAATCAGGATCTCACATACAGGCTCTGAAGTCTCTGCTGGTTTACATCTGGGATGTTTACTCCAAACCTGCTCCTTCAGGCAGAGAAATCCTTTCTCTGCTCTCTATCTGCTCCACCTTCGCCATCTTTACCGGTGGACTGCTGCACCACTGGCTGTCACAGACTCTAAAATACGACCATGTTGCTTCGGTCCAGACCACCTGCTTCTACAGCGTAACCATGCTGCTGGTCTCCTTCGTGTTCCACCCCCTCCGCTGCGTTCTCACCATGACCCTGCCCACTGTGTGCACCAAACAGGGACGCAAACTCCTCATCTCGGCCTCCATCATGATTCTGGTGCTGAATGTCATCCCTAACATCACGGTAAACGTAGGAGCAGTCGTGCGGATCCTGAAGTGCACGGCTGAGGGCTTCACAAGGACCCTGCTGAACTCGTCTGAACCCTTCAACGAAGCAAAGCGAGACCTGGTTGAGGAAGCCATCAGAGTACGGAGGGAGGACTTGAGCATCGTCAGCAATTTAAGGAAGTTGGACCATTTCACACATGTTGACGTGTCAGAAGTCAGAAGCATGTTTTCTGAAGTGATTGGTCAGATAGAGGTCAACTTCTCATATGCAAAGAACCTGCTGAGAGAATACAAGCTGCTGTCAAACCGGATCCTCGCAGCTGTTTTTGTTGCATTACTGATTATTGAATCTGCACGATATTTAAAATCCTACCTGACCTCTGTTCAATTTGATAACCGCTTCATCTCTGCATCTTCTGAGGGGGATGAACAGCGGGCTAAAGATAAAATCAGGGTCGCAGTTTGCAAAATAACAAGTCAGGAATGTACCTCTTCCTTCATATCTCTGGTCATTGTAACGTTATACTTTATTGCAATAACACTAATTGTAGTTTTAGATCACATTGTGTATCACATAGTGCAGATGATCGTGCCCTTGGTGATGGATTTCCCACCAACAACTGCTGCTATAACTGTCAGTTATAAGGTAAACCTTTTCTTTTTAGCTCTACATTTTTCCCCAGTTAATATTATCCTTACTTGGTAAAATTCAAATTTTTTTTATTGCTCTATGTTCTTCCATTTTCAGTCTCAACTACTTCCCAAAACAGCCAAAGCAGTTAAAAAAACTACCCATCTGCTTTTTGACAAGAGGTTTTTGGTGTCTGGAAAATGTGCTGTTTCAAAAACCTCTCCTGTTCCGTTACTTATCAACCTCAGCCCGTTACCTAGCAACCCAAGCTGCGTTCTAGGATGTTTGGTCAGCTGGTTTTACTGCTGTATTCGCTGTACAATGGCTGCTGGAAAAGACAAGTGTTTTGTTGTTGACTTATCAGTCAGAACCAGTTGCTGGATTCTTGTTGGTCGTGCAGGAGGCTCTACTTTTGCTTTTCAAATATGTACGGTTGTATAATTGCACATCTGTTTGAAGCCACTTTGACGTGCGAGTGTAAACGTTGACTTAGGTGAAGTTCAAATTGCAGAACTGACCAGACTACAATCTCATTACTGAAGAATGATTTTGTGCAAAAAATGTAATGAACATGTTTTTTGTAGCCTATATTCTTATATTTAATGCTCTTCTTTTTACTGCAGGTTAACTGGTTTCCTCCTGCCCTCTGCATTATCCCTCAGTCATGCGTCACACAGGAGGTGCTAAATTTCCACAAGGACTACAAGTGGACCTTTGACCCCGAACCGTCTCTCTGTGACGTGACAACGTCAGCTCCGAAGCTGGGTGTCACTCTCCTGCTGGGATGTCTCTGGCTCATGAGCTACCTCATGGTGTTTCTCGAAGTTTACGCCAGGCGGCTTCGCAGAAAAATCTGCGCGTCATTTTTCAGAGAGCAGGAAGAAAGAAGGATAGCGTATTTGACAAAGAAATTAGAGGAAAAACAGAAGACGAGGAAGAAAAAGACAGCTAAAGCTACTAATGTTTGAATTTATTTTTAGAAGGTTGGCTCCAGGAAGGTAAATATTCAGTCAACCAATTAAGTCTTTAAGTTTAGATAGCAAGCTAAATATCTAGCTTTAAGGCAGCTCAGAGCTAACTAAATATTTACCTAGCTCAGGGCTAATTTTTTTGTTTGGGGCTAAATATTGAGTTAGCAAGCTTTAAGCTAGCTCAGAGCTAAATATTGATTTTATACATTCAGTATTGAGCTGCTTCATGATCACTCAACCTAAATATTTAGCTCTAAACTAAATATTTAATTTGTAAACTAAATCAGGGTATTTATTTTTTCACCCTCCAGATATACAGTATTACAGCATTGGTGATAAGAAGCAAATTAATGTTTAGCATGTCCAGTAGGGAAACTGAAACTCCAGTGGCTCCTGTTTACAAGTTTTGGTGTTTAAGTTCAGGGTGTTTGGTGAAGAAATTTCTTTATTTAGCCATATTTGTAAAATGTAAAATGCAATGAAGTATTTGATTGTTTAACTAAAGCACACCTATATATATATATATAAATCCAACTTTTTCTTTGAATTGCATCCTGACTGACAGCGTTAAAAATAAATGAACTGCTGAAGCTAAAGAAGCTGATGTGCATCACTTATTTTATTTTTTTGAAAATTTGTCATATTGGGGTATAAATGCAGGGAAATATGGTGGTTTTATGTTTTTGGATGTATTGGAGTTATATTCTAAAACAAAATAAAAATGTATTTTACAAAATTAAACAATAAATTTGTCTGTCAGACAAAACTACAAATATTTCAATACCAGTCGAGTGGATGAGCCAGTTTGTTGACTTTTAATGATCATAACTTGTTTTGCTGACATTTGGCTCTGAAGGCCTAATGGCTGTTTGTCACCTCAACTCATGATGTGCTTTTGCGGAATGTGAACCGATGATCAACATCCTGTTTGTGAGACACTGAACCAACACCTTTGTTTCTGCAAGCAAGTCTCCATGCGGTGTCCTCCAGTCTGAGCATACTTGTGGTTTTATTCAGGCGTAAAGCCGTATTTGCTGCATTTGCTAGATTTACAAGCACCCTGTCATACAGGAAACAACTCCAAAACCCCCCAAAACTGTTTCACACCTCGCCATCTTTCTCTGTTGCTGTTTAAATTTGTGGTTATGCGTGACGTCAGTATGGCTTCATTACGGTTTTGACCTTTCAGAACCACTAGGTGGCACTGTGGTACTTAAGGAAAAAAAATCTAATTTCAGGAAATGAACAACAACAGATTTGATCTCGTAATTTCTGGATTTTTATATTGGCCTAGATAGATGAAATGGATTAAATCAACTAGTTTCATGCGTGTAACAAATAATTCACCAGGCTATTCAAAAATAGATAATACATTTTAAAATTTCTCAAGAAGTTCTTTGCATATCAAAGGCTTCCCATGAGGCTAGAGGGTTTTATTTTAAGACTCGTCCCAGAATATTAATAGAAAACGTCTCTATAATCTATTTTTGTTCCTGACACTGTGTCCACTTCATGATTCTCTTAAAATGCAATCGCCTGTGCAAAATAATCTTCCTTTTCAAATTTCTGTTGGTTAGAGTCAACTCTACAATAAAAAACAAAACAAAACAACAAAACTATATAGATCTATTAATTAATCTAAATGACCTGATTTTGTTGTAGTATAATAGTATTTGGGTATCTGTAATTTTACAAATTTTGGTATATTTTGCATGTACTGAATTAGAACCAGTAAAAATAGAGTTATGAGAACCTAAAGAAACTACAACTCAAGCATGTATTTATCTGTATACCAAACATGATGTGTAGCAGACATGAACAAATATGATCGAATTTTGATGTTTTCTTCTCCAAAGTTGTTCCAGGTAGCCTGCAGAATGAACATCTTTTATTTGAAAATGGAGAACCTTCCATTAGTATTCAAAATGATGGTCCTGTGCACAGAAACAGGGTTTAAGACCTTTTTCTTTCAGGCTGGATTCTGAAAACAGTCACTTTGAAGCATTAGACATTCAGGATGAATTACTCTTTCAGACTGCTTAAAGATGTAAACATCATCATGACTTCTTTTCAGCAGGTTTTCAGCTCTGAAAATAACAAATAGGTTTCTCTGTAGCCTTCAGATCTGTCAGCAAGTAGACCAATGTTAATGTTTAAGGCTGGATGTTGAATGTGTAGCATCTCGACAAAGAACATTGTTGCAAAAGTCCTGCAGTTCATTTTGGTTCAGCTTTGTGAATCTTTATGACCCTAAAATGTGTTGCCATATTTGTTTCAGGGAGGTTTTTGCTTCTCCACCCTTCCAAGCCCGCTATACTTGTTTAGTCTTTTCTTATCGTCCTGTCATGAACTCTGATATTTATAGATGTTTCTGAGGGCTGCAGATTTTGAGATGCACCTCTTGGGTTTTTGCAATTTTTGTGAACAAAATGGCTAGATGACTAGTGGCGGTCATCTAGCCTCAAAAACCCTTCTCAAATTGAAGAGCCGCAACAATCTATTTTCTAACATGATATGTTAAAATGCCATAAATATAATAAATGAGGACAAAAGTAGAGTCCTCGTTTATGGATAGTGGAAGAAGGTGGACAGGCAAACGCCTTTAATAAAGGTCTATAAATGCACAAAAAGAGGCTGCATGATGAAGAAAAACTCCACATTTAAACAACAAAATCCAACTGTTGTTGAGTCTGAGAGATAAAAAAAAAAAGCTGCTAGAAAATGTAGAGGCCCAAATAAACACCAGCACACTAGGTGTGCTGGTGTTTAGAGAAAAAGATACTCATTGTTAAGTAACTAGAAATACAATACAAACCTTGCCAAGTACTTTTGGTCTAGTTTCTAGTCCAAATATTTTAATGAACTTTAAAAAAAACAAAACCAGCTCACAAGTAAAATTTCAGTAAGAAATATGAGTTTGTTTAAAGTCAAAAAACCTTCATACTAATGAAAAAGTGCTAGTTCATTTCACTTCCAACAATTTGAAAAATGTATTGCGACATGTGACATAATGAAACTAAAATCACTACTAAGGAATTTTTGACTTGAAACAAGCACCTATATCTTGCTGAAAATTTACTTGTAAGTTAGTTCTGTATTAATTTAAGTGTACTAAGATATTTATCCTAGAAGCTAGACCAAAAACACTTGGTAAGATTTTGGGTTTTCTCAAGAAAAAAAAGTAGTAATTGTTTTTTAGTGTCTGGAAAATGAAACAACTCAAAAACCTTCTGAATGTAACGACACAAATAAGCAAAGCATAGCCCGTTACCTAGCAACTCTAGCAAAGTCCAGGCCGTTACCTAGCAACCCCAGCAAAACTTAGCCTGTTACCGTTACCCAGCAAACCCATTTTCTCTTGCGAGTGTAAACGTTGAGTTTTGGGGGCGTGGCCAGCAGCAGCTAATTAGAATTTAAAGCGACAGAAATCTTAAAACAACTCATTCTGGAAGAAACTCAGAACAGACTCAAATCTCATTGTCTAAAAATGATTTTGCGCAAAAAATGTAAAAAAACGCTTTATTTTTGCATAGCCTATCCTAACCTGTTTGTGGTCACCTTTACGTTAGCCTCTTCAGACTGTGGAGTGTCAGCTAATTTATGTCTGCAAGGGACACAACAGCAACAAGCTTGATGAAATTAGCTTTGATTAGTTTTGTTTAAATTCATAAACCAACGTTTGCAGTGGTAAAACTTGCGGCTGCCGCTCCTGTTCTGCCAGCACTAACATGGCACAATTGATTTTTAGAACAAGGACTGAACCAGTGAGGATGTACTGGTGAGTGGATGAGAGAGGGAGGGAGAAGTGAAGCGAGGAGAGAGAGAGATGAGGACGAGTAGAAGCATCACTGGAGGAGGACAGAGCGGACCTGAACGCTGCCACCGTCTCTGAACGAACGCTGCTTCGTCCAACTCATGGTGAGCTGGATGTTACTAACTACTGTGATTAGCTTGGTCACGTGTTTATCTTCATGTTATGTTTAACATGATCATTTTTAATGCTAGTTTTAGGTAATGATATAATTTCTCTAGATTTAATACAGGCTTTGTGTTTTGTTGTTTTTCTTCACCTGAGGTTTGTATGTATTTGGTATAATTAACACGTTATAGTGGTGATTTGAGTTTAGATTTCCATCAACAAAGAACTGTAAGCTACAGAAAAAGTGATTAAGCTTGATCTCAATGCAGATGTTTGTGACATTTCACCATAAATATCATCTGAAAACACTTTGCAAACAAATAGAACAGAACAGAATAGAATAAAACAGAATAGAATAGACTTTATTGATTCCCAAGGGGAAATTTGTTTTAAAAAAGTAAATAAGTGTGGTATTGTAGGTGATTAAATATGACTAAATATAAGCTAAATGAAGCTAAAGTAAAATAACAAGTATGCACATGAAAACGTGTTAATCTATAAATAAATCTAGAAGTGAGTCCAAAGAAAATTTAGATTTAAAGACACTCAGGGTTGGGGATTGTGAAGTCTGATAGCTAAAAGCAGGAATTATTTCCTATTTCAGATAAATCCAATTTACATCCAGATATTTACCGTATTTGGTTAAAATCCAACTCATTGCAGTTTAATCCAATCATATTGCCAGATTAAGGATCCAGTGGATGATTAATGCCAATAACTTTGCATAGATCTCCTTCTCCCTCATCGTTTTGTGGTGTTAAACACATCGGGGTACCATTCAGTGTTCTGCTTCACTGGCCTCCCCATTTCTGCTCAGTTTTAATGCAATAGAGACACAGAAGGCTTTGGGGGTTGAGCTTTGGGGAGAATCTGCTGTCAACAAGCAACAGAGTCTCCATCACCCCAGCAACAAACTCAATTTTAAAGCACTTCACAGTTACACACATTCATTCATTCATTCATTCATTCATTCATTCATTCATTCATTCATTCATTCATTCAGCATAACACTTCAACACGTCTGATTATGCCAGAAATGAAAATGAGCATTTTGGTTTATGTTTGGTAACATAAACTAAAATACTGTAGATTTTTCCCTGAACTGTAGAAAAAAATGTTTACAATTTAAGGTGAAATACCAGAAGCTGTGGTTGCCAGATATTTACCGTATGAATACATACGTACGCATATGGTAAATTTTATTGCATGAAATTGATCAAACTTATAAATTGATTTTACACAGTAAAATGATCAGTTTACACCAGAAAATGATCGTATTTTGCACAATAAAACCGATCATTTTACATGATATAATTAGCATTTTATACAATAAAACAATCAGTTTAATTGTATGAAATATACAATAAAATATTGTATATTTTAGGTGATAAAATATACAAACTTAAATTTGTACATTTAGATTAATCATTTTGTCTGATAAAATTATCAATTCTACCATATGAAATTAATTTTACATGGTAAAATGAAAAAAAAAAACAATTTCTGCCAACCACAGCTGTCTGAAATATTTGCTTATTTACATATTTTAATGTATTCCTAATATCGTATAAAAACGGCTGAAATCATTGCATGAAAAATCTGCAGAATGTGCCAATATTTTGTCCAATTAATCAATAAATCATCAGAATATCCAATCATTAAAATAATTGCAGCCCTATAAGAAACTGTAATTTACTCAGATTTTTTACATGTAATATAAAAATAAGGCATTTTGGCCGAGTTACTTTATTTTGGCATTGTTACACACACAGAGCTAAAATTAACCTTTATTAAAAACAATGTATTTGAAGATGTGAGCTTGTAAATTTCCAAGAAAATTCAAGAAATGTTAAGAGTGGTAATAAGTCTTGCTGTTTGTTTTTTCTCTATAGTAGATAAGAAGTTTATATCATAATTCTAGTGTATCTCTAAGCCTTCCACTTGGTTTTCTGTGTTGAGGGTCCTCGCCTTTGAATTGTTCCTGCTGGACTGAAAAACAAAGATGGAGAACAACACCACCGTTTTCCAGGACGTCGCTCGGCTTGTGAATCTGACTGCGATGCCTCTGAACTCTGTCGAAGAACAAGTCGTAACCATACTGTTCACGACGCTCATTTGTGGCGTCGGGATCGCGGGGAACGTCATGGTCGTGCTCGTCGTCCTGCGCACCAAACACATGGTGACGCCAACGAACTGCTACCTGGTCAGCTTGGCCGTCGCTGATCTTATTGTGCTCCTGGCTGCAGGCCTGCCCAACATCTCAGATGTGGTGGCTTTCTGGATCTACGGCTACACAGGGTGCCTGTGCATAACGTATCTTCAGTATCTGGGCATCAACGTGTCCTCGTGCTCCATCACGGCCTTCACCATCGAACGCTACATTGCAATCTGTCACTCCATAAAGGCCCAGTTCTTATGCACGGTCTCCAGAGCCAAAAGGATCATAGCTGGAATCTGGATCTTCACTTCCCTCTACTGCACCATGTGGTTCTTCTTGGCAGACACTAAGGAAACCGTTTACACCAACGGGGTGGTTGTTACGTGTGCCTACCGCGTCTCCAGGAGCTTCTACATGCCTATCTACTTCCTGGACTTCACGCTTTTCTATGTGGTCCCTTTAACTGTAGCCAGTGTGCTGTACGGGCTCATCGCAAGGATTTTGTTCATGAGTCCTCTGCCGTCACATTGGAGTGACCGAGCAGGAGGAGGGTCGGTTCATCAGGGCCGCTCCCACAGCACCAACAAGCCCAACAAGGGAGCGATTACTGCAAGAAAGCAGGTACTAGAATTGTTTTATGACGTTTTGTTTTAGATAAAATTTTTAACCAGTTAAAAAAATTCACATGTTGCATGTTGGGTCTCAACTGCATCTAAAAACAGGCCAAGCACTTAAAAAAACAAACAAAACAAAAGAAAACACCCAGCAATTTTTTTGCAATAAAATTATTTTTTTGTATCTGGAAAATTAGCTGCCAATTATAAAGTTATAATCTATGGGCACTGCGCTGCTACCTAGCAACCCCAGTGAAGCCCAGCCCATCTCCTAGCAACCCAAGCAGAGCTCCAGCACCTTTGGTCAGCTGGTTTTACCACAGTATGTGTTGTTGACTTACCATCCAGAAATAACTTCCTGCATTCTTGTTCGTTGTGCAGAAGGCTCTACTATTGCTTTTCAAAGATGTACTGTAATATAACTGCACCTCTGTTTGCAGGCATTTTCATGTGCGAATGTATGCGTTCAGCAGCAGTTTGTTTAGATTTAAAGTGACAAGATGCTCTAAAACAGCTCAAAATAGGCAGAACTGACCAAACTAAAATCTCAATATCCGAGCTCACAGACCATCCTAACCTGTTTAAGGAAGCATAATAGGTCACCTTTAAGATAAACATCTCCAGGGTGTTTTCACACCTGAAGGTCCGGTAGATTTGACTTGTTTGGAGACCAAAATGTCAACTTTTGTAACATTTTCAGCTGCTTCGGTTAACCTTCAAAACTGCACTGTCAAAGATACCAAACCCTTGGGAAAGGGATTTTCTCTTCGCCTGTGGCAGCGCTTCATTCTATGAACTACAGACAACATGTCTCTGAAATTCAAAGCAAAATGTTAGTGTTTATTTGCAGAAAATGAAAAATGGTCAAAATAACAAAAAAATATTCTGAGCTTTCAGACCTCAAATAATGCAAAGAAAACAAGTTTATATTCATTTAGAAACAACAATAGTGATGTTTTAACTCAGGAAGAGTTCAGGAATCAATATTTGGAGGAAAAACCAGGAGGTTTTCAATGGAGTTCAGTGCACTGGGCTCTTATTTTTTCACAGACACCTGAATTTCCCCTTTGCGAGGCAATAAAAGCTGTTTCTTATCTAACAATTTAGCATTGAGATTTGTTGTATCACCTTATAGAAAAGCTTGATCTTCCCCAACGTTTTACAAAGTAATGACAGCTGCGTAACTAAAAGGTTTCCGTAATTTCCCCTGAACAGATAACGAAGATGCTGGCCGTGGTGGTGATCCTCTTCGCGTTGCTGTGGATGCCGTACAGAACGCTGGTGGTGGTCAACTCCTTCATCGACCCTCCGTACCACGACACCTGGTTCCTCCTCTTCTGCCGGATGTGCATCTACACCAACAGCGCCATCAACCCCATCGTCTACAACCTCATGTCTCAGAAGTTTCGCGTCGCGTTTAAAAAGCTGTGCAGGTGCAGCCGCCACGGCAGGGAGGCCGAGTACAACGTGGCGATTTATTACAGCGTGATGAAGAGTTCTTCCCATGGGAGCAACGAACCGGTCACAGAGCAGGAGGAGCTCAGCGGTCAAACGTCCAGCAGGTTCAACGTAACGGAGGATGATGCCAGCACGCTC
This sequence comes from Gambusia affinis, assembly GCF_019740435.1. Lineage (NCBI taxonomy): Eukaryota > Metazoa > Chordata > Actinopteri > Cyprinodontiformes > Poeciliidae > Gambusia > Gambusia affinis. The sequence continues at coordinate 34,579,818 of NC_057868.1, read as the reverse complement.
AGTGCATGAAACGTTGTTCATACTCCTTGTTTACGTTTAGGTTTCTGGTTATTTCTATGGGTAAAAAGATGTGTGGATATTCTTGATGAACTCTGTAGTGCTTATGTGTGGATTTGTGAATTTTTGCACTTCTCAGCAGTGTATTTATTTTAATATTCCGTTTTATACTGTAAATATGAAACACGACAAGCTTCGGTGTTTGTAAGGTTGCGTAGTAAAAAATTAGCAGCAATATTTAGGTTTATCGAGCCTGTAATAGAAAAATAATTTTAATCTTTCAAAGTCATGTTTTCGCCATCTTATTCATACATTTATAAATATCAGAGCAGAGTTCCAGACTAAATCTTTAATTCACAAGCTAAATATTTAGTTTGCAGATTAAATATTTGGCCTTCAAATTAAATATTTAGTTGGGACTCTAAGTGTATATAGTTTACATGTATTTAAACTTCTGAACTAAATGTTTAGGTCTGAGCTTAATGTGGGGTTTTAGGAAATATGGCACAGCCACTTTCATCCTAGAGTTTTAATTGTTGACATAAACCTCCAATTGAATCATTTTGATCCCCTCTTCGGAGAATAAATCATTAAAAAAGCCCCTGACTTGTTAAATTTGCAGAGTCATGTTGCTGCTGGTGGTTTTCTTGCTAATTAACAGCTAAAGTATCATTATATTCAACCCAATAGTTATAAAGTTACATTTTTGTCACCCTTATTCAAGGTTTTTTAAATGAAATGGCAGCTATGTTGGAGGGATTAGTTTATTTCAAATCAAGTCCCATTTACTACCACCAAATCATAATCCTCTGTAAGTGAGTTTAGGAATAATTTAAGAACTTTCAAGATTATAGCAACTCTTTATTAACAACATTATGATTCATAACGCCCACGGCGTCAGCTCTACAAAATGAATGCGCAGCAAAATGGATGTGAGCGTGCTCTAATTGGCTTATTTTGATAAATGAGGCCACAACCAGAGTCTCAGTATGAGGGGAATTGGATTTTGGCACCAGACGGGCTTATTAGTTAGCAGATCGAACATGTAGCCAGTTTCAAAGTTTTTAAGTTTACATGTCTGAGGTTTTTCAATGTTTTTTCATTGGTTATGTGGTTTAGTTTCTCCAATACGTATATTTTCTCTCCTGGCTTTAAGTTCCCAGATTGTCTTGATTCCTAATGACATTTAAAAAAAAAATGCATTTTCTGTTTATTTGATCATTTGACCTGTGTTTGGCCTTCCTTATTCCTTGTTTTGATTTAAATCAATCTTTGTTTTTGCCTTACTTTAAATCAGTCAGTTAGTAGTTGTTTCTCTGGTTAGATAATGTTTGTTTATTTCTTGTATTTAGTTATCTTCATCCCTTTTAGTTTTATCTTCTGCCTGTTCACCAGTTTTGCTCCTGTGTGCAGCTTCTCTCTCTCTGTCTCTCTGTCTCTCTCTCTCTCTCAGTCTCTCTCTCTCTGTCTCTCTCTCTCTCTCTCTCTCTCTCTCTCTCTCTCTCTCTCTGTCTCTCTCTCTCTCTGTCTCTCTCCCAGTTTCTCTCTCTCTCTGTCTCTCTCTCTCAGTCTCTCTCTCTCAGTCTCTCTCTCTCTCTCTCTCTCTCTCTCTCTCTCTCTCTCTCAGCCTCTCTCTCTCTGTCTCTCTCTCTCTCCCTCAGTCTGCCTTCTGCTCTCTCACCACAGCTGCACCCTGTTTTCTAATTAGCATTCATCCCATCGTCTAGCAATCAAATTAACTCCCTTACTGGATTCTCCTGTTTGTTCATGTTGCTCCTTGTTTCATGGTTTGTTGATCATCCAGTTTGCCTTCTCACATTTTTTGTAAATTCTGTATTTGCTTCTCAATTCTTACTTTAGATATACAATGCCCCAGAAAGCATCTGGATCTGTGTCCAAATTCAACCAACATCAAATCTTGAAGATTGTTTAGTTACATCTTCCATAGACCTGAACAGTTAATCTGATTAATTGTGATGAAATAATTGTCAAATATGCAGACTTAAAAAAAAAGGCCGATTGTTGAAGTGAAAGAACATGCTTAGATAAGTAAATAAGCCAAACATGTACAAAAAATACATACATTTTGCTTTTAAGGTTAAAATGATTTAATTATTCAAACATCTAAAACTCATCAAATGGCAGTTTTAATTTCATTTAGTTCAAATTCTGTAAAAAATCTCAGATTAAACACATTTTGCTCTCAATTACTAAGTGATTAATTGAAAATTGATCAGCAAATGAGCCCTACCCTTTATTGATAATACAGTAAATCAAGCAGAAAGATTTGAGCTTTTCACATGTTGATGTTGGAAATATTTTTATTTTTTTTTTATTTTTTTGCTGCAGACAGACGTATCTTATTCTACAAATGGTCAAGAATAGCATAAGTTGTTAAATTTTCGGAAATAACATTTTCACTTGTCTACTTGCAACTTTGACGTAACTGAACTTGGACTAGAAAAATCACTGTGAGGGAAAAAAAAATTACGGCTTCATAAAACTGATTAGTTAGACTTTGTGATTTTGTTCAGCAGTTCCACAGTAAATGCAGTGAGGTCATAGACAAGAAGTCGTTAGGCAGACAAAAAATACATATATCTAAAAAAGAATATAAAGATGTCTAAGCAGCAAAGGGAGAGAATAAATAAAAAAAATATGAACTTTTAGACAAAGTACACAAAAAAAGTGGATTTTGCATAATATACCCCCTTTAGTCCAATGCATGTTTTTAAGCTCTTTATAGTTTTTAAATCTAATTTTACAAATAACCTATATTTGATGATATATTTAGAAAATGTGAGTCTGAATTAATTAGCATTAGAAGACGACTCTCCACCAGAGACAGGATGTCAGCAGAAAGCCCTCCATGACTGGATTTCTTTTGAAAGCAGACGACACAAGGAGTCGTTCCTACGCCAGAATGAATAATTTATTCACCGGATCTGTCAAGAGCTCTCGTCATTAACACAAATATTCAAAGAGCAACTAGAGTTGATTGTTGCACAGCAGTAAAGAGGCTCGTCTTTGTTTTTTATCCATTCATCCTGTGGCGTACAAACCGACCAGGTCTGAAGGAGCTTCAGATCTGGAAGGACAAAATGCAGATCTTATTGCAACAAAATAAGTTTCTGAGAAATCAGACGCGTTATTCCTGTAAAATATTGAAGCACTCATTTTGTTTTGTTGCTTGTTAGTCTGTCATATTTTTGTGCATATCCTTTCATTCATGAAGCTCCATGTTCCAAAACAAAGAACAACAGGTAAATAAATAAATTTAGTGGACACCCCCCAGGAAGAAGGCCAGAGTTAAAAATAAAGTAAAGAAAAATAAAATCAAATTTTTTTTCCACCTTCAAAATGGCAGCTATCCCGTTCAAATGACTGGAAAACCAAAAAGTTGTAAAAATGTTTCAAAGATGTAAAAGACAGAAAAGAAAAAAAAAATCTCATCAGGCCATAATAAGAAAATAAAAAAATGTAAAAACTATTTTACAAGAACAGAGTTGAATAAGTGAATGAAGTCACCATTTTATGAGAATAAAGTGATAAAATTAAAAGAATAAAGTCGCACAAGAATAAAGTCAGAATATTTCTAGAATAAAGTGATATTAAAACAATAAAGTCATAAAATCATGAGAACAAAGTCAAGATATTTCCAGAATAAAATTGCACAAGAATAAAGTTGAGATAATATGAGAATAAAGTCATTATGTCATAATGATATGACTTTATTCTCTAAATAAAGCAATATAATTATAACTTTATTAATGTAATACTACAATTTTATTGTTTTATTATTAAGACTTAATTCTCTCATACTCTCATAATTTAATTCTTTTAATTTCCTTAATGTGGCCCTTATGCTCCATTGTTCTTCCTTAGAAATAATCTTCATGTCACATCTTGACTTGCTGATAATTGTCCAATTAAAAACATTTTTAGATATTAGTGACGTCTCTGATAATCCCACAGCATATTTGTTAGCTTTCATTTTATAATCTTGTAAAAAATTATAGACTTGTAAAAAGGGCTTGTTTTCTGTTGCTGTAAACTTAAATTTCATCATCTGGAGGTTTCTAACAGACACCTGAAGGATTGGGGTCAAATGTCAACTGGCTTTTGGCCTGTTTATAATTTAATCCAGTGGAAGTGAGCACGATGCTGCCATCACCGTGTTTCACTGAGTCGATTTGTGCCAAACGTTCATTTGAAATTAAAGACTCAAAGATCAGGTTTAGTTTAATCAGAGAGTAATTGATTCTGTCACCAATTTCAAAGATTTTATCGAATCTTTGGAAATAATGTATTTTTTTTTTCTTGACACCTGTACATAATCCTGATGCAGTGTGAACAAATGAGATGATGATGTTTTTGTCACAGCCTGTACTTTGCAGGAAAACTCTACTTTTCCATGAAGGCTGCAAATACTTTGTGTAAATGTGATGAGAGTCCATGTGGGAGAGCTGCTGGTTTTAGAGCTGAATCACATCGGACACGCGTCACATTTTTACATCACAAAACCTCCAGGTTTTATAGGGTTGAATAAACTTTAAAGATCCACTGCAAATATATACACCACAGGAAACCAATCTGAGTAGATGCTTGGTGTTCCTTCACACTAACAGCAAACATTTCTGTATGGATTAGTGGCTGTAGCAGATTTGTACTTTGAACTCATTAAACCTCTGATGTATAAAAACAGACTTTATGTCAGTTCTTACGCCCAGTTCTCATTGATAAGCTTGGATGAGTTTTTTAAGGTTAATCTTGTTTGCACATAAGCTGTGTGTGTATTCTGCTGATTTTATGAAACATAACTAACTGAGCAGTTCTTAAAAGGTGGTGTGTTGTTTTTGTTTTTATTTTTTATAAAACAGATTTTACTTTGAAGGATCTAACAGAAAATACTTTAACTTTGTCTTTCTTTATTTTCAGAAGGTACAGAATCAATATGACTTCACTATGACGGGCGTTGGAGACAATCTGGTGACAGACGGTTCATTTCATTTAGAAATGAGAAAGACTCCGTTCTGATCAATAGTTCCCACTCAGCAATCACACGTGACTTTCTGTGAATTGATTAACTTTATCTTTTAATATTTCAGGAAGCAACAGAGCTTTTAGCAAACTAGAATGATCATTTGTTTAGATTTATATTGCAGTATGCAATATGTTAAATCCTAAAAACGCTCATTCTGATGCTGTTCCACTGAAAAATTACTAATTTGACTTGTGCACCAGCAGGAGGATGCAGGATGCGGAAAAATCAAGAGCAGCAGTTGCATGGCTAAGATGAAATGAAACAAGCTCTCCACCTTCTCTTCCATAAAGCACCTTTGTTGGTTTTTGTTCAACTACTCAAATGTTAAAAGCATGCTTTCCTTTCATCTGCAAATTCAGAAGATGGAAAAGCATATTTGGTTGATGGAAGCATAAAAGGTTTGTTCCTTCTTTGGTACGTTTCTCACAAGTGGAGCCTAATTCAAGCAGGCAGCTCAAAACCTGAGCCAACCTTAGCGCCACTCAGAGTCGCTGTAAATATTCAGTAGATCAGCGTCTGTCATTATTAATGTCCACTTTCTGGATATTTTTCTTGTGTTTAAAGTCTGCCGCAGATATTTTTTTAAATGCTTTGCTCTGGGACTTCTCATATACAGCCACAGGAGGCAGAAGTGGCTTATCATGTCAAAAATGTGCTAGTGTTAATGTATTTTACTGAGATTTTGTGCGATAGACGAACACAAAGACATGCATTATTGTGAGAGAGTTCATGTTTTTCTCTCTCTGGGTCAGAAACTCTTTGATTCACTTTCAAAGTTTTGTTCCTCGGAGCTTCGCAGCTCTACAGAGTGATATTTTTGGCCCTTTCTTCTATCCAAAATACCTGAAGTTTAGCTTGAACATCAATTTTCAAGTCTTGCCACTGGTTTTCAATTACATTAAGGACTGGACTTTGACTGGGCCATTAGAACCATTTAGCCCTTTCATGCATCGCGGTCTCTGCAGTGGACACTTGTGCATCATATAATACACCGCCAACTACTGGCCGTCCGCTGCAAGTGCAAGAAAAGTTTTGTTAAGCAACTCAACAATATCCTGTCCCTCCTTCTTCTCTTGCAGGTAAAAAAAATTTATAAAATTGTGACATTAAATAACACTACTGATGTATTTTCAAATTAACAATTTTGTATTTGAAGAAAATTATAACTGATCACGTAAAAAAAAAAAAAATCCTAGAAAAAACTTTTTTTCCCACCCTTTTTTTCTATCCCTTTGGAAAATAAATCCGGACATAAAGGATCATAATTCATGCATGAAAGATATAAGTGTCATGGGATATATGAGTAGATAAAAATATATACTTAATTGCAGCTTATAAAGGGTTTTAGTGTATTTACCATTAATTTCACATGAGGAACGGAGGAGTAAAGTGACCGGCAGGGGGCGACAAAAAGACACAAATCTAAAAAGCTCAGATATTCAGAGCTGCTAAGAAGACATTTGAATCGGTAGCCTTCAAACGCAACGCTTTTCTACACAAATTCATATTTTTATTGTTGCTTTATATTGCTTTTTTCATGTCTAACTTATATATACTTTTTTTTTATCTTAGGCTGCTTTCACGTTATGAAAAATGCAAATTGTAACTTACTTCTCTGAATTGTGGCAAAGGATCTTTTAAAATCCAAAACTCCTCACTGTTTTTTTTTTTTTTTTTTTGGGACATCTAAGGTTGTCTCTGAGTGCCAACAGCAGCACCATGCTATACTTGTCGCTTGGTATTTTAAACTACACTATATCTTTAGCTTGTTTTACTGCTTGCAGCTGCGGCGCAAAAATGTCTGTTTTTAGCAGCTGCAAAGTAAAATCTGCAACGGTTTTAACTTGAGCTTTTTGTCTAACAGAGGTTAGATGGTGGAAATGGTGTTGAGTGTGAATGCCACTTTGAGCAAACTGCATTAACATCTCTACATATGTTTGGTGTCCAACTCCCCCCTGGAATGAACATGTGCCATAAAAATCCATCCAGATGTTGTCATGGTTTGTTCAGATCAAAAATCCAGACTGGAAAAAGACCAACTGGCATTTTTACAATCTTACATTTCCTGGTTTGAGTTGTACTGGATTTGATGGAAGTGTAGTCTATCTGGTAACTGGTGCAGCAAGAAACTCCTGTGGGACGTTTACGTCCATTTAAGTGATTTTCTACAGCTCTTCACCACAAAAAAAAGGAAAAGAATATTTACACTTTGTGGCCTTAGACTACTTTCGTCTTGCAAAAACGCATAGTCTCACCAGTCTTTATTTTGTATAAAGTATTTATTTTTACACTTGAAATGCGCCAAAACTAACTTCCAAGTAACTTTTCAGGAAGTTGTTCGAGCTTGTTTTAAGTCAATAATTTCTTATTATTTATTAATAAGAAATTATTTGGTAAATTATTTCACTTATGGGAAAAAAAGTCTTATTATAAGTGAAGTAATCTACCAGTGGAACCAATACTTTTAAAATCAATTTTAAGGAAATACTAACTTAAAACAAGCTCCCATATCTTGTTGAAACGCTACTTGTAAGTAAGTTTTGTCGCATTTGCGTGTTTTGTCTAAGTGTACTTAGATGTTTGCACTAGAAACACTTGGTAAAACTTTGCGTTTTTACTTTTACTTTAATTCTCAGGCATACAAAGACACATGTAGGTTCAAAGCTGGACCGATTAAAAAGATATGCTGGGTAAAATAAAGATAGCAGACGTGCAGGTTAGTGTTCCTGGAGGATTATGGGTAGGGACGGTCAAACTCCCTGTCTTGGCCTTGGACTTGGCAGCTGTGTCAGTCTAACGCTGGGGGCAGATGGCCGCCCTCTCAGGCGTCAGCTGTTCACAAGCACAGATGACAGACTTACCGGTTGGACGCTCTCAGTGGGAAACCACACAGTTGATGCAGAAACTCCGAACAAACTCTTGACTCAACGCTCCCTGTTTACAGGAATTTAACAAGCTGACCAGGATGCTTACGTCTCGCACATTTAAAACCACTGCAGGTAGGCCATGAAAATGTTTTTACACATTTTATATTCTCATTTGTTACGTTTTCATGTTGTTTGTGGTAATTCAGTGGAGATTATCTGATACTGCAGTAGTGCTTTTTGAGTAAAATTAGCAGAAAATTAGGTGTTTATGTTGCTATTTTTCATATTTTAGTATTAATGTTTCAGTTTTACCAGAGAAATTTCCACGTCTGAAAGTTTTCTCGTGCCTTACAGTAACATGAGAATGACTCACCTGCTAAAGCTCCTCTAATTCCATTTGCTGACCGTAGGATCTGCCTCAACAGCTTAGCATGTCCCTACAGGAGGCTAATTTATGCTGCATCAAAAGAATCATACAATCAGCTGCAGGTGAACATGCTTAAAATGTTCAGAAAGTTTACAAATAAGCTTGAAATAATGACTCATACTTTATCAATGTTAATCTTTAGTTATATTTTGTTACACATCATCAAATAAATGCTATAGAACTACAGAACCATTCAGTAAATTTAAATATTATTGAAAAGTCAACTTTGTTCAGTTAGACTAAGTTGAACGTTTTAACACCTGTATGCCTCTTAATCATGATGATTTTCTGCTAAAAGCTAATAAAAATATTCTAATTTTAAATTAGATTATTACATCAGACCAATAAAAAAACTATTTTTAAAAGCAGAAATGAGGGCTTAATGAAAGTATGTTTAATACCTGCTGAAGGTTATTTTCAAAAGATCATTTTCATCTTACAAACTGAATATGAGTGTACTTTTGCTTCTTTTGAATGCAGGATTCCTCAAGTATTTCTTAAGTGTTTTTTTTGACTGACATTACTGTTCATTTTGGGAAAATGTCCATCCTGCTGCTTTTATTGGTGTCTAAATGTTTGTTTCCTTCTTATTGTTCAGCAAACGGAGTACCAAACCACATGCTCAGAACAATGCATGTGAAAAACAGAGGCATGGAGCCAGCAGGTCATTTCCTCAGCTGCATCCTGTTCTTAAACAAAACATAAAACTTGGAAGGGATGCTAGGTTTCCCTCTCTGCTTCCCGAATAGAAAATTTGGGCACGGGAAAAGGCACTTCCTCATCAGCAGTTTAAAAATGACTTATTATGCTTCTTTGAACAGGTTAGGACAGGTCTAAAGGGATTACACAAAACATGTTTTAACATTTTTTTGCACAAAATCATTCTTAGATAATCAGATTTTAATCTGGTCAGCTCTGCCTATCTTGAGCTCCTTTCTAAATGAACTGTTGTCATTTTAAATCCAAATAACACTCACATGTGAAAGTGGCAGCAAAAAGATGCGCAATTATACAACCGTACATTAGTAGAGCCTCCTGCACGACCCAGCAAGTGGTTTCTAAATAATAAATCAACAAAAAAAAAAACACTTGTCCTTTCCAGCAGCCATTGTACAGTGCATGATAAAACTAGTTGACCAAACAAGCTCCACTTGGGTTGCTAGGTAGCAGGCTGGAATGCACTTTGGTTGCTAGGTAACTGGCGTTACGTGCTGATTTGTGACGTTGCGTTCAGAAAGTTTTTGAAATAGCTCACTTTTCAGACACCAAAGAGCAGCTGGGTGAATTTAAGCACTTAAGATGTTTTTAGAAGCAGCAAAGGCCCAAACTGAAGTACAGAAACGTTCAAAACGTAACTTTTGCATAATAGGTCCCATTTAATATTAACTAAAAATAATTTAAACACATTGCTTTTCACCACGGGAAAAGGGAAATTTCATGACTTGACACCACTACAGTCTCTATCGAACCCTGAAAACATGTCCTTTTCTTTTTGCAGGTGCACACCAGGAAACAGTTTAATGCATGCTCTGGATCCAGGAACTTCCTCTTTGGTTGGACTTCCAGCTTCCCTCCTTCAATTAACAAAGCACATTCATGTCCAAAGCACAAAAGCAACAATCCTCCATGATGGCAGTGTCTTCACTCTACATTACAGAGGAGCCTGGAGCTGGAATCACTGAACTGGATATATGTGTTCTTAACAATAATGTGCAATATGAAGCCATCCCGTCTGTCGTATGCTCCGTCTGCCTTTCATTCGGCCTCATCTACTGCTTTTTTGGTGCGTATCCGCGCTGACATTAGATTCTAGTAGTAGCTTACATGAAGCTGTTTTAAATGTTTCATTAGCTCACCTGATGGCTTAAATCCTCTGAGGCAGGCGTCTGCAGGTTGCCAGGGGTTTAGAGTGGATAAGTCCAAAGCTGGAGGAGGCAGATGGGAATCTAAATTTTATACAGCCAGCATTCATGAGTCTCCACCTGTTGCACTGAATAAAATCCCACTGATGTCATGGTGTTAACGTTCATTCGGTTTTTAACGGGGATTTTGTGTTTAGTGTGCATGTATTGCAATGTGAAGCAAACATTTCCCGTTCTGCTTTCCCTGAGAGAAAACGTTGAGATAAATCTGGCAACCATGAACCCTGACATTACGCAAACACACACGCTCCCAAAGTCTGCTAGTGTGGGCTGTTAAACATTAAACTGATGCAATTCAGCTTATTTTATTCACCAGATGATTTGTGCTTACATATATACAACATATGGCAATACATTTCACATTTTATCAGACCGCCTAGTCTAAACATTACTGAAATAATCTTATCATAAACATAAAAAACTAAAATAGTTGCTCTATGGAGGGATCTGGAAATTGATCATAAGCAAAAGTATTCAATTTTTTATGTATTTTATTTATTTATTGCAATGGTAACACATAGTTGTGCTAAACTGTAAACAGGAAAATACACACAATTATTATTATTATTATTTTTTTACAAATAAATTGAGGAAATGTTAATTATGATTCAATATTTGGAAACATAGCCATCACAGACTGAACGGCTTCGTTCATTTCCTCTGCTGCCTTTTTCTAAAACTACAGGGAGACTACAGTTATACAGCGCAGAAAATTGAGGTCAATCTTCTGACAAAAACAGAACTTCTCCTTCTGTTTTCTGATTGGCCCAGTAGAAAATCTACCGGAGGAATCGAAGTAAACAGGAGAAAACCCAGACTGTCTGAGAAGCGAGATTTGAATCCAGTGGAATAGCGCAGGAAAGCTAACAGGAAACTAGCTTGTGCTAGGTTTTGTACTCAACTCTGGCTTCAGAGAAGGTTTAAGGAGAGTCTAAGATTGCTGGGTTTTTTGTTTTTTTTCGCAGGCTATCGTTGCTTCAAGATGGTCATGTTCTTCTCCGGTTTCATGTTTGCCTCATCTGCCGTGCTCCTGTTCTACCACAAGGAACCAGACTTCACGGGTCAGTTGAGAGAGGACGCCAAGGCGGGCATCGGGCTGGGAGTCGGCGTGCTTTGTGGACTGTTTACCGCGCTGGTGTCCACGCTGGGACTCCTCCTCTGTGGCCTGCAGCTCGGTAGCCTCCTCTCTCTGTCCATGCTGGTGATTGTGGGACAGTTTCACAGCCTTACTCCAGTGTGGGTGCCTCTTTGTGCGGTACTGGCTGTCAGCATCGCGTCTGCTGTGTTCACGCTGCAGTGGCAGAGGTTGTTCAGCATCTTCTACACGTCTGTGTTTGGAGCTACGACCGTGATGCTGTGCGCGGACTACATGGTGGGCGCGTTTGTGCTGCCGCATAAAGTGTATGACGTGTTTTGTGAAGCGGCTCCGCGACCCTTCTGCTGGTTTAACTGGGCAATCACTGGGATCTGTCCTGTTTTGAGCACCGTAGGCGTGTTGGTGCAGTGGTGGTTTACTGCGAGAGGAGTTTCACACTTTGAAGGTGAGTTTTGGTCAGTCTGCAGACACAAAAGTGGATTTTTTAAACATTTTCTCTTTTTATGTTGTTTCTAAATTACTTCAACACTGTAAAGCAGGTGTGTCAAACTCATGCATTTTTGGGCCTTGTCTGCAGAGTCGTCCCAAGCCTCCACGAAAATAATCAGATAGTGTAGTGCTATGATATGTTTTCATATGATAATGTTTTCAAAGATATAAAAACATTAGATATTTAACAAAAACTGAAGCATTGTCATCGTACTGTGAAGAGATTTGCGGATGATTCAGAACAAAGATGAGTTATAAGAGGTGAACAACAGTTTCAGGATGAGAATCACACAGCAAACATTTTGTATTAATATCTTTTTTGAATTTGTGTATTTTCCCTAAAAACAAACCACCATCCTCCTACTATGTCCTGTTGTTGTCTTCTTTGTCGTTTTTGCCAGTAGAAACATACATACATACATATATATATATATATATATATAGTTCTAATAAGGATTTTTTTATTATTATTTTAATTTTCCATTTTATGGTTTATGGAAACACAGCTCGTGTTGATTCCTCACATAAAGTTTTTGATTGGGACATAAAATATAAAAAAGTTCAAACTGAATAAACGAATAAAGCATGTATAAATAAATAAAGTATTTTTAATTTATTTTAATTCTCTTTCCCAGGTGCAAATAAAAAACAGAAAAAATATGGAACGAAGCAGCAAAGTAGAGAAGGAAGGAGACGACCCCGGCCATATCGTCAGCGCAGGCCTCCGCCTCTGAAGCGATACGCTGGAGATGTCCTCGCGCCAGTAAGTGGCACCAATAAAAACATAAAATGCAAAAATATCCTGATTTCATGACAGAAAACCTGATTGCTTAGGAGTTTTTGTCAGTACTGCTGGCTACTGTAACAACGGCGCTCATCTCTGCTACCTGCCTTGCAGAGTTATCTCCACAAACTCCAAGAGCGTCAACTGGGCACCGGCTCCTCCACCAGCAGCGTCAGCACCATCACACACACCCTGATCGACTTCAACTTCGAGACGGGCTCCATGGTGCCTCTTACCTCCGCCTCCCCCATCTTCACAGTCTGAAGGAACACAGATAACCCAAAGAGCAAATCTCTGGGAAAGTAACTTTGAACTGTTTACTTTCACAAAACATGTTCAGATATTTCAGTTTCTGCCTTGGGTTTTCTTCACAAGCTTCATTGGACAATTGTCGTCTTTCCTGATTGTTAAATTACATTTTTTATTCTTCCGCCTCATAATTCCAACATTCTTTGAGAAGTTTTATTCTCACAACAGTTGTATTCACCTTAAAGAAAGTGTGCTGTTAGATGTAAATATCAAAAAACCTTTCTTTCTTAAAGGTGACCTTTTATACTTCTAACCAGGTTAGGATTGGCCTTGCGAGTTATAAAAAATGTGTTCTTTACAATTTTTTTGCACAAAATCATTCTTAGATTTTCTCCATTCTACCTATTTGAGTTCCTCCTTTGAAAAGAAGGAGGGACAGTAGAGCCTGCTGCACAACCAATAAGAATGCAGATACTGTTTTCTGGACGGTAAGCCAACTAAAAAACACTTGACTTTTCCAGCAGCCATTGTACAGTGCATACAGCAATAAAGCCAGCTGACCAAACATGCTGGAGCTCAGCTAGGTAACGACACAGTGCCCATTGATTGTGGCATGTGTTCAGGTTTAGGAGGTTTTTTTTAAATGGCTCATTTTCCAGATACCTAAAAACATTAACTTAGTACCAAAAAATTTTTTTAAGCGCTCAGGCCCAAGTGGAGGTATAAAAACATGCACAATGTGAATTTGCATATTAGGTCTCCTTTAAAACAATTTTCTTCATATTTGGAACAGTCCATGCCACTTGATGCATCCAGATCCAAACCATATCTTATTTGGGCAAATATATGGATGTCCTGATCAGGGCATATTAGAACAACGTTGGTCAAACTCAACTCCCAACAGCTGTTGTTCTTGGACTGGCTGGGATTTCATGTCAGCTGGTTCCATGATGTTAGCCAACAAGCTTTTCGGTCACAGTTTGTGCTTCAGATTTTTTAAACATGGCAGCCAATTTTTATGTGCAAGACTTGCAAACTGTGTTAGTTTTTATACTGTATTATAGGCTCTGCATATTATTTTGTTGGGTATTTTCCTAACAAAGTGACTGTTTTTCAAGACTTCGAGGGATGTTTGCAGAAACAAAAGTAGAAATTGGCTGCTGTAGCTTCCCTGCACACAACTAGAAGCTAAGTTTTTGAAGCAGAAACTTCTGTACTGTTGGCTTTCCACTAGCTGGAACCACACTGAGTTATCAACAAGTCATATCACAATAGAGAACAATGCTAACATTAGCTTAGCACTTTGGGAAACTGCTGAGCAGGAAAACATTAGCAGTAGCAAATTGAAGGATGTGGTTGTACTGAGAGAACAAAATGTAAATTTTTAACTAAGTTATGCCTGTGTTGACAGCATATTAAAGCTGTCAAGATCCTTTTGGGACAAAATAGGCAAAAATAAATACTGCATATGTAAAATAAAGGGATATGTAGATAATGAAATTGATGGTTTACAAGCCTATACATGGCATTGATTTGATTGGTTTTTAATGTGAAAACCAATTTTAAAAATGACATTTGTAGATGCCTAAATTACTTGGATCTGTCTGTAGGTCCAAAAAAAATCTTGATCAGGACATTCCCAGCTCGCTTGACTAAGAAAAAAGTTAGTTTGCTCAAAGTAAATGTGAATAAAATTGTTTAACTGTGGACTATAAACTATTACAATGTTGAGTTGGACCAAAGCCTCAGAGTTTTTGTTATATCTTAGTTTAAGTTTATTAAAATTATTTTTTTTTAATTACATTGTTTTATTTTATATTAATGCAAACTAGAAATAAAAATCCATCCATGGAAAAGAAAAAAAGAAGACTTGTTTTAGATGTAGTTGCTGTTTTCTCAACAACACAAACTGAGCGATTTGGATTTGCAAGATGCACAAAATACAGTATTTGTCATAGTGACATAATTCTGAAAACATTTAGTTTCTCTCTGCCATGTAAACTGAATAAATTGCCAAGTCACTTCCTTAAATGCACTAAGAAATCTTTATTAAATTTAAGAGTTATTGTTATGGTTGCTATCTTGACCAGAATACATTTTAAAATATTTTTAGATTGTTCTTGCAACAAAGATTGCTGCGTTTGGCAGATTTTATGTTGCCTTTTTCACTTTAAACAACAGTAAACTCAAATATTTGTCATTTTAAAATTATTCTAACGTTATCAGGAATCACCTGAGGTGGACGATCTCTCCAGTGATCCAGTCCGCTTTCATTAGATCAACATGCTAATCCATCCACAGATTGTTTGCTTGGAAGGTAAACTTTCTAACAACTAATCCAAATCCTGTAAAGGTTCTGCATCATCCACCACGCAGGTGGATTCACCTTGTCTGACTCACTGACAGGTGAAAGTAAGGCAGACAGCTCAGTAATCTAAAGTTGAAAACAGATACTTGAATCCTTTTTTTATTCTGTTTGTTAAATACAAAAATAATTTCAAATAAGGGACACTAGAGCCCACAAAAGAATCCCTGGTGGGGAAAAAAAAAGGAAAATAATAAAATACTGAATTTTTTTAAATAGCTGTTGCTTCAAATTCCGAAGGTTATTTACATTTCTTTAATGTTTGGTTAACTTTCATTTTAAACTGCATGAATAGCTTTGCTAGCTCTGCTAACAAATTTTCCCGGAGACTAAAAATCAGGTTTTTGTAATCCTGCTCCAAAATCTTCACTTTGTTGTCCTTATGCTACTTTGTAATTATTAATCTGTTTGTTTGCTTGGACACATTGTCCTTTTTGAAGACCCATTTATGCACAAGTTTCAACTCCTGACCAATTCCTCATCATAATGCTGCCTCTCTGAACTTCACGGTTTTCATCGTTTTTCCACCAAGTAGACAAAAGCATTTAACAGATTGTAACGAATTTCAGTTATTGATGTTTTCTCCACTGTTCCATGAGAGCATCAGTAAATATCAGTAAATTCAGAAATATGATTAAATGCAGATACTGTGTGCAATTTAAGGAGATAAATACCACTTTTTTTAAATAGCTGGTGAAGAAGCCCATTTCAAATGGGAATGTTTTTCAAGAATAATATTTGTGTTTGTGGCACTATGAATGCTCTGCTATGTAGTCACTGCCATGCAAAAATTTAAAAAATGAGGAATAAATAGTTGTTTTTTTTAAATCATACTTTTATTGTTGTCTCAATAGTACCACAAACTATTGCCATAAAATTCTGAGTCCATATGGCTTCTTGTTTGCTGAGTTGCCTTTCAGCTCATGTTGGCACAGGACTTTCTTTAATGTTGATAATGACAATCAGTTCATATACTGTTTGTACTTGCATATATAAATTATTCCTCAAAAATGAGGCAAACTTATTCTTGGCTGATTTCTTTAGATTTTCCTATGATGTTACACGAGGAATCGACGTGTTTGAGATGTTCACATCTTCAAATGAGCCTTCATTTAACTCAAACATTTCAAATTGACCTATCAGAACCTTCCAAAGCTATGACATCATCGTTGCACTTTCTTATATTGTTTAAAGAGGTAATCTTAATGTATATAAATCTGATTTTAAAGAAAGCACAGTTTTAAAAGCTCTTAATTTCTCTTAATCTGGCATTTAGCAAATAGATGTAATTTAATAATCCTAAATGACCTAAAACAGGAAATGTTAAGTCTTGACTGATTTCTGACAGTTAGGGAAAATAATGTTATTTGTCTCTTCATACAGTTTATGAACAATTCAACAGTATACTTTCAGTTTATTTTAATCAATTTGACAAGGCAGGTAAGATTTCATTAGCTAACGCAACCTACTTTATACAATCTACATAAATCACAGAATAAATATAAAAACAAGAATACAGTAAAATACACTAGGGAGACACTGTTTCAGGGTAACATTCACTGACTACAATACTGACTAAATAAGTGAGAAAAAATATTAAAAATATGACTATAAATATCTGTCATGTGTTATTCTAACTTTTATTGCAGTAATACGGTGTCCTCTATTTGTCTGTGAACTGTTTATAGTAACAGTATATTTCTTGAATCTCCAAGAAATGCAAAAATCTGGGTCAAATCTTCCCTCTTTGCTGTTGAAACAATGTGCAGATTATGCCTGTGTTGAACGCCTGGCGGCCTCTAGTGGCTCAGTCGTCGCATTGCATCCAGTTAGATGCCGTGTCCTGAGGATACTTCTTCTCCACTACTTGATTCTTCTGGTTCACACGCCAGTGCTGGCTGCCTTTAAACATGTACACATAGCCGTCTGTCCACGTCACGGCAGCATCCGTGTTGCTGGGAACCCCATTGAAGAGATTCCCGATCGGTCTGGGGTACGAACGGAGGTCCGTGGGGCCAAATTCATCCCACGGCCAGTATCCAGAGCCCTAAAATGGAGAGAAACGTAATTATTTAACGCAAAACAGAGTAAATTGACGGAAAGGCGGTTTCTGTTTGGGGCTGAAACGATTAATCGGATTAATAGTGATGAATGGATTATTTAAATGATTAATTTAATATTCATCGGCTAACTGAAATTTACATGTAACCTGGTTGTATTTCTCTTTTGTTATAATTACACAAAATGTCTTTGTTTTGGTTATTTGTATTGTTCCTTACGTGATTGAAACGCCTCTAAAAAAACTCTCATTGTTTTAACTGTTACGTTAAGATCGGAAGCCCCTCTTTTTTATTTCTTCTTCTGTGGTATTGTGTTTAAATTGTTTGCGTCCCTTAAACCGTCCCCTTTTGTCATGTTGTCCTGCGGGAAAGGTGTGTGCTGTTTATTTTTCATCTAAATACATCCAGTTTATTTATCTATTAAGTCATTTTTTGTTATGTACTTTTGTTTTGTGTAGGACTTGGAGCGGGCAGCTTATAACTCGGTTGTTTTCTGTATGTTCTCGTCAGAATAAATCAAGAAGCCGTCCTTTTTAAAGACAAACTGTGTCACGGCCTGATTACGCAATAAAACCAGCACAAAGGATACGGTTACATACAGACTCCAAAAGAGTCAATTTGCTGAAAGAACACCGGCAAGCGCAATTAGACCAAAACTGTAAAATAAATAAAATATTTTTTTTATTAAAAAGTACTAACTGAGCGAAGAGAAATGTTAGCAGTTTGCTCTTTATGTGGCCCAAAATGATAATGAATTTGACATCACTGTTATTGAGAACAGGACTGAAGCGATTAAGCAGATTAATTGAGATTGAAATAATCAACTAATCTAGTAATCAATCATAAACTGGAGCATACAGACACAAAAAAGCCATTTGCTAAAAGACCAACCTTCTTAGATGAGTAAACAAGCCAAAAATGTAAAAAAATAAAATAAAAAATACATTTTGCATTTAATATTAAAAAAGATACATGCTTTGTAAATATGTTCTGGCCAGAATAAGTCAAGTGGCAAAGTTTTGATTTCACCTTGTAGAAATTATGTAAAGCACATTTTGCTGTCCAGTTATAAATTGGTAAATCTAAAAATGATCAACAGATCAGCTCTATATTGGTGTGAAGTCAACCAGAAAGGGCTGCACTTTTCTCATGTTGATTGTAAAAGGTTTTTGTTAGCTGCAGCTCTATCCTTTGCTCCAAATGATGAAGCATTCACTAAACAAATGATGTTACTGTATTTTAGGTGATAAAATGTTTATTTTATCATGCAAAAAGAGTTGAATGATTTGTTTATTTGCATCCTTTAATGTATTTCTAGTATTATGAGGCTGAATGAAAAATGTGCAGAATGTGCCAGTGATTTTTATCTGATTAGTAGTCACAATAGTCAATAGAATAATTGATTAGAATAATTTTTAGTTGCAGCCCTATTTCTGTTTCTTACTTTCAAAAAGATCAGCTTCTTGTTCTTGGGGAAGTAAAGAGCTGAGTCGATATTTCCGGGAATGTTGGTCATACGTTTAGGGAATCCTCTGTCGAGTTTGAAGCCAGTGTACCTCCACACTTTGTCTCCTGAAAGGCAGAAAGACATGTAAAAACCACAGAGACTTTCTTTGTTACGAGTAAAACATGGCCAGTAAAAATAACTGGATCCACCTTTCAGGAAGTAAGATTTGCCAGTCCGCTGAGAATAAACAGCTGCATCGATGCTTCCTGGCAGCTCCTTCCACAGAGCAGAAATCACAGTGGGAGTGTTGTAGCCGGAGCTGGACACCGTCCACACATACTGACCACTGAACACATATGTCTTACTCGGAGGAGCTGAGGAGAAAACAGCAGAAAGATTACGTACTTCCTCTTGTAGAAGTAAAGTATTATGGCCATTCTAGATACAAAACAAAGGAAGAGTAAATGTCCCCCAAAGAACTGAGATTAGTCTCAGAAATCTTCTAGAAAAATTTAGAAATTGAAAAGTTGAACATTTCCTAAAAAAAAAAAAATAAAAAATCCCTCCAAAATTCTGAAATGTATTTCATAAATTTTTGAAAAGTCAAAAATTTGTGAGAAAAAAAACTCTGAATCTCCTGGGACAAATCTGGAAGATCTCCGAGTTTATTTTTTGCAAATTTTTGACTTTTCAAGCTCTGAAATTTTCTCCCAGCAAAAATAACTGAGATTATTCTCAGAATTTCAGTTTTTTTCTTGCAAATTTCAGACTTTTCAAATTCAGGAATTTTCGTATTTTCCCCAGAAACTTTCTGAGTTAATCTCGGAATTTCAGAGCTTTTTCTTGCAAATGTTAAGTTTTCCAAACTTATAAATGTCCACGTTTTTTGTAGAAAACTTCAGAGATTAATTGCAGAATTTCTGAGATTTTTCTTGCACATTTTAAACTTTTCAAATTCAGAAATTTCCTTGTCTTCCTAGAAAATTTCTGTGATTAATTCCAGAATTTCTTTTAGCTTTTTCTTGTAGATTTTTGGCTTTTCAAACTCAGAACTATAATTTTTGATGAAATGATAGCAAAGACATTAATGTTTTACTTAAGTACAATATAGAGCTAACTGAGCACCAGAGTCTCTGTACCTAACATAACTGCGTCCAGTTTGGCCTTGCACGGATCTGGGGCTGCACCTCGTGGCACTGGCTGGTGAGGAATCACAGATGGAGGACTGTTCTCTGGTTTTCCTGAAAGACAGAAACAACTGCATGTTATGTGAACTGCTGTTTAAAGAGGAAAGTCATATTTTAGAAGCAAATAAACTATAAATCTAAATAGATTTTTATCAGCTTTACCTTTTATGTTTTAAAGCTAAAGCACAATTTTAAAAGAACAATTATCTTAAAAAGAAGTGAGCATTATGTATGATGTCTATGAATTGAGCAGGTTTTAAGATCATGACAACACAAAGGAAACTAATAAAAAGAAAGCATAACTAATAGCGATGGCCTTTTGGGAAGCATTAACAGGAATTTCAGTAGAGAAGTCTATTTGGATATGTAGTCAGATATTTCTGAGTTTGAAAAGCTAAAAATTGGCTAGAACAAAAGTTTCCAAAAGTCTAAAATTTCCATGTTTTTCTAGAATATTTCTGAGATTAATCTAAAAATTTCTCAGTTTTTTGGCATAAACATAGACTGCCGTGAAAAAGTTGGATATAGGTCACACTTGTGCAATAAAAATTGATTTTGGTCACATTTGCTTGCTGTGTGAACCTGATCTCTGTCTGCATGGTCACATGGCAAATCGACTACTGTATTTAGGGGTACAGAGTGTTTTCTTTTTTTTCTGAGCAGGAGAGAAAAAGGATCACAAGCTAAAAGTGTGAACAGATCACATAAAATTAGTTTTTGCGTTCTTTAATAAAGACAGTTAATTTCTCTTTCATCAGATTCAAGCATTACCGTACAAAGCTTGGATCCCTTTTATATCATCCGGATGCAGCTTAAAGTCCGTGCGGTATCCAATATAAATGGGTCCCATAAGCGCGCTGTAGTACTGCGAGTGGCCCAAGCCGAGAGCGTGACCGATCTCATGAGCCGCCACAATCCTCAGGTTGGAGCCGGAGCTCTTCCCCTCTGTCCACAGCTCATCTTCATCAAAGTGCACGATGCCTGACTCGGGAGCATCAGCGTGCGCTAAAACATGACCTATAGATGAAGAAAGAATGTCATCTCACTCTTTTTCAAATGCCACCTTAAAAGGGGACCTTTCATGCAAAACATTTTGCAGACAATTGTACTTCCATTTGTGTCTCAACTGCCTCTAAAAAAACACCCAGTCGATATTTGGCAAAAAGTTCATGTTTTTTGGTGTCTGGAAAATGAGCCTTTTCAAAAACGTCCCAAATGTTAAGTCACATTTGATGGGCACTGCACTGTTACCTAGCAACCCCAGCAGAGCCCAGCTTGTTACCTAGCAACCCGAGTGGAGCTAAGTGTTTGGTCAACTGGTTTTACCACTGTATGCACTCTACAATGGCTGCTGGAAAACACAAGTGTTTCGTTGTTGACTTACTATTGTGCAGGAGGCTCTACTAATGCTTTTCAAAGATATACTGTTGTATAATTGCACATTTGTTAGCAGCCATTTTCAAGTGCAGGCATGAACGTTGAGTTAGGGGGCGTGGCTAGCAGCAACCTATTTTGATTTAAAGTAACAAGACGCCCTAAAACAGCTCATTCTGAACGGAGCTCTAAATAGGTTGAAAAGTAGAGTAAAACCACAATATCTAAGAAATATTTTGTGCAAAAAAAAAAAAAAAAATCATGTAAAGAACATGTTTTGTGTAGCCCATAGACCCATCCTAATCTGTTCAAGGAGGCATAATAGGTCACCTTTAAAACAGCAGAAATGTCTACAAACTTGTGAGGTGATCTAATGTTTCTCCCACCTCGTCCATCAAAGGGCACGGGGCACGACTTGTCTTTTGTGTGAAAGGAGATTTTTATATCTGCCCTTCCTTGATGCAGCTCCCTGAACCTTAAAGACGAGACGTCGCTCCAGTACTTGAATGCGGTCTGGATGGCCTGCCGGGTCTTGGCTGAGCCCAGGTCGGGGGTGTAATTATAAATGCGATACGTCAGCATCTTCTTCCGCCAGTAACCTGTTCAATAGTAACCACAGTTAATGCTTACACACTTCACTGGTCTGTGAACGTGTTTCACAGAGGAAAGATACCCACCCATGATTCGATATTTGAGAGAATTGTTTGTGAAAGAGTCTTCCAGACCGCAGCGGGGCTGCCTCATCATTTCCAGTGTGGATGAATCCAGGATTCCAGATACTTGAAGGTTGGATACTTTCTGAAAGATTCTGACATGAACATTAAACTTAACTCTCATTGATTTCATTGAATAATAAATGAGGATGTGAACCTCATTTAGCGTCACCTCAGGGCCTCCTCTATTTTTTCAGGTGGAGGGTTGAGATGTGTGTTGTCCAGTGGGATGTGCAGGTAGCCATACTTCCTTAAATATGCCTAAAAGAAAAAAGCAATCAGTTTAACAGCTGGACGCCAAATCAATTTATTGAACCCTCAAGGGAAGGGTTACTGCCACGTTACGATCACGATCTTCACTGTATTTGATTGTGTATGTAATTCCAGTGAAGTAAATGATGTTTTACAAATCTTAAAGACTGGGCAAGTGACAAAACTGAACCACGTTTTTTTCTGAAATTACAGCCGTAAATCTGGAATGAGGAGTTTCTACCAGCTTTTCAGATGTAGAGACTGAAATTCCTGCTTGTTTTTGTTTACAAAATCACTAAAAGCTTAGTCAAATAGATAAGATTCGTGAACAGCAACGTTCAATCTAACTTACATGACTAAACCGGTTTAAACTGGTTTTTCTCTTAGTGCCGTTTTATTGTTGCATTACTGCCCTCTTATGGCCAAGAGAGGTATCGGTGTGTTAATTCACTCAACTAAATTTTGTTCACACAAAACAAAATTATTTCGTATGTTATCTTTACAAGAATTGATTAATTTAACACAACAAACATTTTTTATGTGTTAACTTGAAATGAAATACTAGTATTTCGTTTCAATATTCATTTAATATTAATATTAATCCCCTTTTTCACATCTTTGAGGGAAAATTTGTAATTGGATTTTAGTCCAATTAAACCCAAATGATGAAGTCATGCAAACACACTGCTAAAACACAAAGCCTTGTCAAGTAATTTTTGGTCTAGCTTCTAGTTCAAATATCTTAGTACACTTGAAACAAAACATTTTCCTAAATGTTATTGAGCAAAATAATCTGCCAGAGGAACTAGTAATTTTGAATATTTAAAATAGTATAAAATCATTGTTAAGGAATTACTCATTTAAAACAAGTTTCTATGTTGCTGAAAAAATATTGTAAGTTAGTTTTGCCATATTTCAAATTGGTAAAATCATCAGAAAACACGGGATAAATGTTCACTGTTATGCTGAGGATACTCAACTATATTTATCAATAAATGTTGATGTTAGTTTGGTAGACTAAAGACATAAAGGTCAAAACAGAAACTGATTAGTCTGGATAGTTTTGCATTGGCCTCCAAGAATAAAGTAAAGAACCTCTGTGTTATTTTTGACCAGATTATGTAATTGAAGTCCCATATTGAACAAGTTTCTATCATTTCCTATTTTAATCTCTGGGATATTGCCTAAATTAGAAATATTTTGTCGCGCTGCTGAAAAACTGGTTCATGCATTTGCTACTTCAAAGCTGAAGTTTTCTTTACTATCTCAAAGTCCACAAAATGGAGTTAAAAGCTTCAGCTGATCCAAAATGCTGCAGCAAGAGTTCAAAAAGAGAGATCTCCTATTTCAGCTTCCCTTCACTGGCTCCTTGTTAAACCCAGAATATAATGTAAGCTTCTCCTTCTCACCTATAAAGCTCTTAATAATCAAACTCCATCGTACATCAAAGATCTGATTGGTGAATATTTTCATAACAGAAAACTTCACTAAGTTGAATGTAAGGCAGATATTTTAGTCATCAATATGAAATTATCAAAATCAAATTACATAATAGCAAACCTTGGGATATTGCTGAGATAATGACTCACTGGGATCTGCTGGGTTTCCTTAGATAGATTTTTTTTTCTTTTTTAAACAACTTATCTTATAATCAATGTATTGTTTGATAACTATCAATTGGAATGCATGTAAAGTAATTTTGTTTCAAATTGCCTTGAGATTCATTATGAATTAGTGCTATATAAATAACCAGAAGCACATTGAATTTTCTTTGCCTGCCAGTGAATGAGATGTTCAAAACTCAGGATATTACTATATAAACTTATTACATTTTAAACATTTCACAACTTTATTTTTGATCTGTTTCCATTTGGAGCTTAAAACAAAAGCATTATGGAAAAAAAAAAGTCCAATTCATGTTGAATTTATGTCATTACAATGACGAAATGTTTACAACTTCAAGGGGTATGAATACTGTGTAAAACACAGAATATACTCTACAAACCTTTAAAAAACTTATTTATCCAATTAATGATGACAATAAAAATCCAATAAACATTTAAATAATTGAGTATTAAGCTGAGTTTTCATTAATTGCTTTTATATTCCCTCTATCTGCAGTAAAACTCCAGCCGCAGACGGTTTTGTTTGTTCTTACCACTGCTTCGGTGAGGTCCTTGCTGCTCAGAGCAATAGATGAAGCTGTTGTCAGCAAAACAAGAAGCACCATTAGCTCCAGTCTGCAGAACATTTTCCACTCTGGATCCTTTCCCATCACAGATGAAAAACAAAACTGGCTAGAATAAAGTATGTTGATATTTTTTTTTAACTTAATGCATGTATTAATGCTCTATCTTCCTTGCTCTAGCCACAGTCATCCTCTGTAAATTAGCCCTTTGACAACTGTGCTGAAGCTGGTTAGTTTGGGCACTTGTTTTTATAGCGAGTATTTGCTCCAGACATGCCTCCTAACCACACAATAAAACCTTGACAAGGAATGTGAAGTGTGGAGTATAGAAAAAAAACATGCTAATTTCAGGCACAAACTGCATGATCAAGTCTTCGCACACCATCATTTTGAGCCCCTTGACGTGTGCAAAAATAACTCAGACATGCCGTTTACTTCAAAGGAAGCAAATTTTGGGATTAGGGCTGTTGAGAAAAGGGGGCAAGCTTCCTGCCAGTAATGAAAGGTGCTGACTGTGAACAGATAAACATTTGAGTATAAAACAAGAAACATGTTACTGATAAGCTGAGGAAGCTTGAATCATCCCGAATGCGTGTGAGCGAGGAATTGTTTCATATTTGCATGTCTTGCAGCTTCTCCAGCAGAATCTGATTCTGTTTTTTTTTTTTGTTGCTTCATTGTTTTCAGTTTGTGAAAAAAACAAGTGACCACATATTCCCCAGAGGGACAAGAGGAACCGCTTGTTATTTCGCTTCTTAATGTAGGATCGCATTCAAGAGAAACCAGCGACGCCTCCAAGTAACCATTGCAACAAATCAGTGACAGAGAACGTCTCGTTTTCAGTCTCATTGAGAAACAATGGCTCATAAAAACTGAGAGGAGAGAAAAAGTCAGTCTGTAATCTCCAACCATGTTTTTAAAAAACGGCTAATATTAATGATAACGCATAATTTAGTCCTTCTGAGAAAGATAAAAGATTTTTCTCTATTCCCTTAAACTTTTTAACTGTTTTTTTTCTCCTCCATTAGATTAAGCCAAGTTACAGATGACTAATGAAAGTGTTATTTGATGTACACTACAGAAACACAAAGTCTTACAAAGTATTTCTGCTTTGTTTCTAGTGCAAATATCTTATTACACTTGACATGAGACAAAACTAACTTAAAAGTAACATTTCAGTAAGATAAACAAGCTTGTTTCAAGTAGATAATTCCTGAATATAAAGTACTACTTTCACTTTTAGATTATTTCACTTATAAAATGGGGGAAACGTGTTATTATAAGTGACATAACCTGCAACAATATTAATTCATTATTGACTTAAAAGTTCCTATATCTTGCTTAAAAGTTACTTGTTAGTTAGTTTTATAATATTACAAAGTAATATAATATTTGGATTAGAAACTGTTAAAAAAATTCTTGGTGTGATTGTGTTTTTCAGTGTACTTAGAAAACTATGAAAATATGTTGCATGATTGATTACCAACAGCATATGTTGATATATTCTTGAATTTTACAAAGCTATGAGGTTTAGTTTATGTCCTAGTATTGGTTATTAACAATCGCTGTTTCAAATTGATTAAAGAGGTTTAATAAATACCCTTTAAAAGTATTACAGGTTTCATAATCTGTGAACTTTTATTTCAAGCACAACAGAAATGTAATGTAGATCAAAATTGAGCAGTATGTAATACAATTATGGAAAATATAACTGAAGCCTCATCTGTAAGCAGATACAAGCAGTTGTCCACTAAAAACGATCAGTTTCTCCTGATGTTTGATTGTCTGCAGCTTATGTTCTGGCGATGAACTTAATTTTCATTGTATCAAAGTCAAGATGCCCAGAAGGTTACCCACTGCAGGTAAGATACTGACTGCTCTTATTGGAGCTGTGCCTTTAAGTTAACTACATTCATCAGAGAGAAAGAAATGGCTGCATTCATATAATGCCTTTCTATTCTTGTTGACCACACGATGCTTTACAACACAAACCACAAGAACCCCAATGGCACACATATGAATACGTCGCTTTTTACTCAATGCACCGTGTACATTTGTGTTCCAACGCTCAGCGACCGCATAAGAACCAATGTCGTGAAGGACAAGATTGGGACGCTTCTTAAATTTTTCTAAATTGAATTGTAACTGCATGCAATAGGATATAAAAACATTGATTATCCTTTACTGTTACTGGGGTCTCCCTTTTTTTAATCAGGATAAATAAGACATTGGAATAATTTACCAAATACTTCAGGACGCCTCTGCAAGGTATAAGCAGACTTTGCATCTGCTATTAGACCTCTCCTGCTGACCTGGAGGATATGAAACAATTTTCTTTTGTTTCACTTTGAGTAAAGTGTATTCAGTAACACTTTACCCAAAGTGGGCAGAAAGAAAAGTAATTATGCCATAAAAATATGTAAAAGATTTTGACTGCCAATATTCTGACAATTTTCGTGGTTTTAATTTAGATTGTAATTGAGCAGGTAAAAATTTTTAAAAAAGACACAAGAAATAATATTTAAATGTATTATTATTATTATTGTTGTTGTTGTTGTTGTTTGTTGGTTATTTTGTTGAGCTGACAAAAAAAAGCATTCTCATTTTATATCTTTGCTGTTATTTGCACAATCATCTGCATATTCTTTTGTAAATAGGATTTTGTAAAATCAGACATATTTTGTAAATTTTTAAAATGATGTTGAATAGAAAAATAGAAAAAATAGAAACATTATTCTACTCAGGTGCAAATCTCTTTGAAACTTTTTCAGTAACTGCACAGTATTGTTCCTTATGTTGTAACTTTGACCTCACAATACAGTGATTGTTTATTTTTTCTTCATATTTTACCTTTGTGTGAATCAGCATGCGATTCCCCCACTGAGAGATAATAAAGAATATCTAATTCTATTCTCAAATGTCAAAAGTTAAATTTGAAGAACTCTCCTCCCAGAGGTTTCCTTTGGAGTCTAAATGTAGACAAAGCAAGCTATTTAAGTTTAAGTTTATTAAAATAGACAACCAAAGGCTGAATTAGAATCTTTGTTTAGGTTAAATTTTGATGGAGAATGTGAGCTAAAAAAGTTTTATTGAATCGTTTTGAGCAAAATGAGGGCAATGACTGGCTGACCTGACAAGAGCAAAAAATAAAAAAAGTGTTTGGAGAGCAGTTCAACAATGCAATGAAAAACTCACAGCCTTCTGGGAATAACTTTTATTGTCTGGATAATGACATGCACATATCAAGGGTTTGTTTGAAGATATGAAACCAAAGCAGAAATTTCATTTTTAGGAAGAAGCTTGTGCTGAAAGGAAATGCTACATTCTAGCATGAAACCCATTCAGTCTGGTGATGAAGAATTAACTGGTTCAGCTTAGTTCTTGCAGCATCTGTGCCAGGAAAGAAAGGTGGAACAATAATTTATGAAACATAAGTGGATTTTATTTAAAAAAACAAAAAAACAAAACAAAAAAAAACAGAGCTGTGAGCTTAAATTGGTGCAAAAATCATTCAGAAAATCATGTTTTTTGCAACACTTTTCGTAAATAAACTGCAACAACAATATCTGAGAACAGAAGGAGGCAAACAATTAATCGACTTATCAATAGTTCATTAGATTAAAATTAATTCCAATCAATAAACTAATAACGTTAGCTCAGACCTTAATTTAGTATTTCAGTTTGGCCTCCATCCAGCAGGCGGCGCTGCTGGTCATCAGTAAGCGGAGCCGTTGAAACAGAAACAAAAATGGCGGCGGAGCCAAATCAGGACGGAGGAGGAAACGGTCCGAAAAGCAAGATGCGTAACGTTAGCCGATCGGTAAAATTAATCAACTTTAGATAAACTCATGAATTGATAACTTACCTCCCTAGATTCTCTATAAAATTTAGATCAATCGGGCAAGTTAAGTACTTGACTTTTACTGTGGTGGTAAAAAAATGTCATCCGAAAATATTTGTTTTGTAAAATATAAAACAAAAAACAGATTACTTTTCTAATTTTTAAATAACTTAAATTTACACAAAATATTTGGAGATTGCTTGTTGGATCATTGATCTGCAGTGCCCGTGTTAAGAAAGAAAAAAGAACCAAAACTTTATTCTGTTGAATGTTTTTAATAAGTTTTGACCAACAATTGAGCTCCAAGACAGAAAAATAAAATCTATAAGTCTTTAGCTACACATGTAATACTCCTCGGTAGGATAGGTTCACTTTATTCGCCTAATTATGGGATTTATTAGCAAAAAGAAAAATACAGCCACATCTTCCTCTCAACAAACACATACAGTTTTTCAGGGTCTCTGTCCTGCTGGCCACAGTAACATCCAGGTTATTTAAAGAGAAAAACTTAATGAAACAAGAAGACAAATATATGATTTATTTACTGTACTGACTGTGGAGATGTGGCATAAGTGAGACAATGATAAATCATTTCAACATCAAACACTGCAAAAACAAAATTTTACCAAGTACTTTTGTCTAGTTTCTAATACAAATATCTGAAATAAGAAAACTAACTTAGAAGTAACTTTTCAGCAAAATATAAGAGCTTGTTTTAAGTATTTCATTAATAGGTAAAAAGTTCTATTTCCATTGACAGACTATTTCACTTATTACATGGAAATAATAAGTGAAATGATCTGTTAGTGGAACTAGTACTTTTTGGAATCAATATTAAAAAATTATTTACCTAAAGCAAACTCCTATAACTTGCTGAAAATTTACTTTCAAGTTTGTTCTGTCTTATTTCAAGTGTTTTAAGAAACTAAACCAAAGATTTTCAGTAAGAGTTTTTGTTTTTGCTGTGTTGTTATTGTTTAAGGGGAACACAAACTAAACCCTCTTTCACAAAGTTTTGTGTTTTTATTTCCTGTGGTTCCAGATGGGATTAAAAATAAAAAAAAATGGAAACAACATAGAAGCACAAAACAAGTCACAACGATCTGTTTAAAAGATAGTTAAAATGAATATTTGCAGATGGGTCACAAACTAAAACTAAAGAAAACAGGTGTGATGTCTGCCACACAGACATGCTGTCCTTAGAGCTGCGCTTCCTGCCATCATTCATGATGAATGTCAAATAGGGAAACTGTTTCTGGAAGTTGCAAAGGTCCCTTCCGGTTTGCAATTTGCATGATTAGTCTGACTCTCCCGTTTTTTTCCGGTTCAGGAGTCGCGTTCCAGCTGCTCCAGCTCTTCTCGTAAGGTCTCGGCGCGGCCCAGCTTTTCCAGCTGATCCTTCGTCAGCTGCTTTATTTCCCCTGAGTCCACCTTCTGCTGCAGCTCCTCCACCTGCCGTAGCTTCTTTTTCAGGTTTTTGATCTTCTTGGCCTTTTCAGCTCCCGCTGCTGCAGCTGCTGAAGACTCATCTGGTGTCGAAACTGACGTGGTTCCCTGGGTCTTGGTGTCAGATTCGCCTCTCTCTGAGATGGACACGTTCTCCACGGCGCTGCTCACTGCATCCACCTCCGCCTCCGCCTCGCCGTCCTGATCCTGGAGCTGCTGCTGTTTTCGTTTTTCCTTGCGTTTCATGTTGCGTTTCGCCGACTTTGACAGACTGGCCATCTCGCTGTCCGCACAGCCGGGTATCTTTTGCTGCTGCTGTTTTGGTGCAGCTGCTTCTGATGGGCTCATGCCAGGAGGCAGGTCGGGTTTGCTCTTGAAAAACTTGACGTATTTGTTTTCATACCTGAGGGAAAAAAAAGAAGCAATTTATGTAAGGACGGTTGTTTTGACCATCTTTCAGTATGAGCAACTAAATTAATCCAAACTAGGGTTGACATGACTAATTGGATTGATCATAATGAATCGATTATAAGCCTGGCGGGCCACCAGGCTTTACTTACATCCCCACCAGGCTAAGTGTTTGTTTATTACTGATTTTTTTTAAACGTTTGTCTTTTTTAATTTCTTCCAATAACATTGGTGTTTTCAAATTTCTTGTTAAACATTTTTTAACTAAAAAAACTATAGTGCACCTACCACAGGGCTTAGCAAGTTTTCTGGAAAAAACTCTGTAATGTTAACTAATTTAGTCATCAATTAATCATTACCTTAAGAATACAGACTTAAAAAAGGCCATTTTCTGAAATAGCCGGGCAAAACTGTAAAAAAAAATACACACTTTACATTTAAGAAATATGTTTTATCCAGAACTCCTCTAGTAGCATAGCTTTAGCTTCATGTGGTTCAAGTGATCTAAGCAACTTTTGCTGACCAATTACGAATAGTTTAATCCAATAAATGATCACCAGATTAATCATGTTATATTTATATCAAGTGAAGCAGAAAGGGCTGAGATTTTCACATCTTTATGTTAGAAGTTAGCTTTAGCTGCAGATTCATCCTTTGCTACAAATGATCAAGAGTGCACTAAAGGGAAGCTGTAAAAAGGAATTGAATAAATGTTTATGTGCCTCTTTTAAAGTATTTCTAGTATTGTATTTAAAAAAGGACAAAGTGGTTAAATGAAAAATCTGTAGAATGTGTCATTTTTTTGGTCTTTTAGTTGCAGCCCTAATCCAAACTACTTCGAAAATCATAAACAAGATCAGATCAATCATCAGATTTGATGTCTAGTAACTCTACAAAAAACATCTCCTCTAAAAGGTTGGATAAAAGAGGCACTTTGGAAACAGGGCTAAATGGCATTGTGGAAAATATAACAGTCAATTCCTTTCATGAGGCCAAACTTACACAAAATTTCAAGGAAAAGCCTGTTGTTTATAGCAGGTCTCTGAGCCGCATCCTGCCTCATTCCTCATTCATAAACTGAGTAATTCTGGAGCTGAGACGCTGTCTGGCATCGGCTCACGTGCAATAAAACCATCTTATAATTACTGTGCGTGTAAAGCAGAGAGAGGGAGGACTTGCACTTACACGGGGACCTCCTCCTGGGGGACATAACCATCCTTCACCCGTCTCGGCTTCCTCCATGTCCCATCGGGTCGCTGAGTTGCAGCTATGTATTTCCCTGAGGGAAAAAGAGGATTTAAAGTAGGCTTTGGTTGGCCCTCTACTGGGGCTGTATAAGTATTATCTCATTATTTTTATTGGTCTGTAAAAAAGTATTTGTTAAGATCAAACTCTACTTAATATCCCAACTAATTGTAAAATAAAATCTATACTAAGAACATTTTGTCTTGTTTGGAAGCTTTTGAACCCTTTCCATCATTTGATTCAAAATAAAAGAAAATCTTTGATCTTTTATTAACTTACTCTATGAATTATTATTGTATTTATTAAGTGAAAAGCCTATCCAAACCACTTCAACTTATGAAATCATGTATTAAGTGAGTAAAGGCACTTTTTGGAAAGACAGTTCTGATTCCTTCCAGACAAGTGCTTAAACCGGATTAAGCGTGATAAATCAATTATTGAAATAATCCTCTACTAATTTAAAAATCAAGTTATCGCTGAGTATACAGACCTTGAAAATGTGCATTTGGCGGAAAAAATTTTTTTTTAGAGCAGCGATTAAGCCTAAACGGTTTCCATGAGCCACTTGTAGTTCACACTCTGACCACTAGGCGGTACCAAAGTAATTCTAATAGTATTCTTAGAGCCACACTATTAACCAACAAGCTATTCATACACCCACTTGGCTGTATTCACAGTGAAACAAGTAAAAGCTAATTAGCTTCATTAGTCAATAAGGGGTTAATAGAATTGAACTTAAATAAAATCTAATAAAGTCAGAAAATATCGTTTCAATTGAAATATAATCCTTTACGATAGCGGGGGGTAGTACACCGGATGCTAACTTACGCTAGCAGGCTGCAAAATCAGCTTCGTTATAAGCTCATCATAACATAAAGTTTCACTGTGAGTGGGTATATGTGTTCCTGGTAATAGGAGGTTTACTATTCACTGTAATGTTTACATGTGTGAATTACACAGAGCGATAGCAAAAAGCTAACTAGCTCTGCAGATAGCGTGTTAGCTAGCAGGCTAAGCTATCATTAAAACCCAATATGCGAGTTAAATGCATTGATTGAAATCAAAAATTCTGAGCACGGCAGATAGAAAACACAAGTCAATGAGAGACTGTGGGTATGCTCAATTAAACTGATTTCAATTGGACAAATGTCTACCACATGCAACAGCCTTACCAGATTCATCTGTCACATAGGGGGTTGCCATTTTGATGTAATACGCTTCTCCGCTTTCCTCAGTCGGGCTTTCAGAACCTTTTATTTTATCACCCAGAACTTCCCTTCACTCGGCTCAATCCCACGCTGGAGCAGCTCGACTACCGTTGTTTTAACATTTCCCTAAAAGTTGCTATTTCAGTCGATGTGAGAGCGGTCATGGCAACTGCAACTGACATTGTACTAAAAGCTCAGGCGGGCGGTGCAAGGTCACGAACCAAGCGAACCCTATTCTTCGGCTTCGGAAATGACGACGTGGACGGTGTGGTTGCCAGATTTGGACTCTCAAACCCGTTGTTAAAGAAAAAACAAGAGAGTAAAAAAATATGACAACTTACAAGAGAACTTGCATTTACTAAAGTTAATTATTTACACATTGGTATAATTATTGGGCTTTTTTGTTGTTGCACAATTTGGCAGCCAAAAATGTTATTGATGAACGTTTTCATAGTTAGTAGTATTATTAAAACCATTCTTACTGGTTTTCAAAGAACTTTGATTTTAAATTTTTTTTCTCTTTGCAAAATAAATTTGGCTGCATTTCAAATTTGAACGTTGCAGCAAGTTTTGTCCTTCTTTGGTAGACTTTGGTTCTGTTTAGACAAAACATGCTGTTCCCTCCGGTTTTGAATGCAGTAGGCCTACAGCTTAAAGGATTATTGCTCCTACTTTTTTACTTTCGGATTGCTGTTATGATGCGTAACCGTGGGAACAGCATATTGTTTTTACCGGCTGGGAGCAGCTAATTAGCATATTAAAAGCTCAAATAATACCTGAACTGCAACACCAAATTATAGAGCAGTTGAAAAGGAAGCTTCATTGATGTAGAATAGAACCAAAGAACAGAGGAAGAAGGAAATAAAAACAACTTCTTCTTTACACAGAGATCTAGGACATATTATTGTAAAATATCTCTCCACATCAGAATTTGAGCTGTTGGTTTAGACTGTCATGAAACTGTCATACAACAGTTCAGTCAGAGGCCTCTTCATATTCGTTGCCAGGCTGACTGCTAACCACAGTATCACCATCAAAAAGTCTTTGAAGACTTTTAGATAATTTGTTGTAACATTTAATTCCCCCATTGAGATAATTTGGATTTTATACAATTGGATCAATTGTATTTTAGATTTCCATATATGAATTGGACCCGCTTGCTTTGTAAACTTGTAATTTTAAAATGATCTTTTTTCTTTTTTTCTTTGAAAGACGCATTATAGACAAACTTAATTACTTAGTAGAGTTGACTTGCTACATTTACTCAGTTCAAATATCTCAGTAATTTCATTATGAAGTATAGGTACTCTTACTTGAGTAAACTTTCCAGATTTTCTACCCACTGTGAATAACTTCACTGAATGCAGAACAAACTTGTTTTAACCAAAAATTCACCAAAAACAGACACACCTGCAGTTTTTGTGAGTTTCATCAGCTTTATACTGAAAGAAATTGCTTGGGAATAACATTTATTTTACCTGATTTTGTTATTTATATTAATTATTTTCATTCTGGTCTTTGAAAGTAGTTCTGGTTTGAAATGCATTTCAAACTTTCCACATAGTTTAATATTTTGGTCCAATATGATTTTTAAATATTAATTGATTGATGTTTTGACCATTTACTCAGTACTTTTACCAAATACTTTTTTTTAAATTCTTAGTCCAATCATTTCTTCTACGGCTACTTTTTACTTTTACTTGAGCAAAAGTATGTTTAGGTAGTGCTATTTTTACTTAGGACAATACATACTTCCGCCACTCCTCAGAGTATTAAAATGGGGTTGTCTGCCTCCAACCTGGCAACCGCAATATTTTCACTGGAGGAAAATATTGGCCACAGCAGCAGACTGCTTGGCTTTACAGACGGCTGACTGCTGTGGGAACTGCAGTAAGCTCTTTCCAGAAGCTACCGTCCACTTCGCTGCCAACACCAGGTACGTGCTTAGTATCTTTGAGCACTTAACATAGTTTGCTTTTTTATTTAGCTAAAGAAGACAAATACTTAGCTTAGCAGCTGCGTCTCTCTCTCTTTTTTTGTAACGGCAGAATTGATTATCTCTCTGGTCGTTAGCCTTTCAGCACAGACTGTTAGCTGCGAGCTAATATTAGCTAAGGCTCTGTGGAAAGGTGGAATAAATCATTTCTACCGAGTGCTGCGATTTGCAGTCAGAGGTTGTTTGTCCTGGAAAGCTTACAGTGGGATAAATTACCAGTCGATGATATTGAGTTTCACCGAGCTAGTCATAAAACGTTAGGTAATATTTGCAAGCTAACGGTAACCTACGGACTTTAGTGATGAGGGGGCTCTGGAATAAAGGCACCATGTAGTTGTCCAAGTTAAATCCGTCAAATTCAGGTAAAAATAAAACCAAAACTTCAGTGTTGGGGAGAATTATAGCGGCTGCGGAGCGCATAGTTGGTGAAAACTGGGTGATTTCACACCTCCCAGCAGACAGGCTGTGTGGTTGGGAGATGGTCAGTCTTTGTCGCGAAGCTGCTTCCACAAAAGATGATTTCTGTGTTAGAAAAGCGACGCCGTCTGGTTACTTTCACGGCAGATAGGCTAGAAAAACATTTGACGTTTGAATACGGAGGAAGAGTTTTAATAAAAACATTGCTTTGAATGTTTGGAGCTGCAGAATAAGATGAATTGTCCTCTACAGACTTTACACTTCCTATTTTTTATTGACTTGATTGATTACCTACCTGGACTGGACCCATCAGATAAATTAATTTGAATAGTTAATGACTCTGCAATGTAGAGAACTTCTGGTTTATGTTTTGTAATCTCTGACTTGACTGAAGAAGTGATTTCCTTTTATTATTTTGAGATGCACTGATCAGGCGTTGCAACCTCTTTTTGATTTTTCTAAGATCTGATCAGCTGATTCTAATATTAACCAGATTTTTCCTTCTAAAAACTGTAACAAATTAAAAGGAAAACATGCAGTGGTTTTGAATACTATAGAAAATGTAGGAAATTTAATTAACTACTCCCATTTATGCACAAAAATGCAAACATTTAACAGTTATGTGGTCATTAATTAAAACATGCATTCTGCTTTTTTTTTAGGTGTTTATAGATTTAATGCAAATGATAACTTGGGGGGGAAAAAACTATTCAAATTTTTCCAAATCAAATAAAGGGAAAATATTCCAGTTATTATTTCCAGCTCAGTGTATTTCTTGCAGTTTTTGGTGCTGCTTGAGTTTATTAAATCAAAATATTTATATTTTTAAAATGTATATTTTTAACCAATATTGAAAGCTTATGAGTGTCCATTTAAATTGGACACTCATAACCAGAATTTAAAATATTTAAATATATAACTTCATATGCTTCACTATTGTTTTAGAAAAACTGGGAATTGATTAAAATATTGGCATTTTTTTATTGCTCAATATAAAAGCTTAGTAGAGCTCTTCCATATTTTATATAGAAGTCCAGTGAAACCGGAATTTTCTATTGCCAAAGTCCTAGAAAATTACAAATTAGAATTACCAAAAAAGACAAAATTCATCCTATCATAAAGGTGAGAGGTGCTTGTTAATGGGGTTGAAAAAAGTCAACCAATATAGGTTTATTTTATTTTTTAAAGTAAAAATAGAAAATAAATTATAGCAAACAATATATGATTTTAAATGTAACTTGTTTTTCTTTTTCTTTTTGAGAATTTCATCTAAATTTGCAATGTTAATATAAATATATTTTTAAATTAATAGCATCAGGGATTTAAGGATTTTTGCATCATTGGGTTGGTTCAAACTTGCATTCTCATTATCTATAGATTTGTTGGTGGAGAAATGTAATTAGGATTTTGTCGTCGAATTAATCAGCCAACAAACTTTGAAGTCTGATATATGTGAGGGTGTAGTTAAGTTTCATTTCTATAGTTTTACAGTTTCCTCAATGCAGATGATGCTGCCAGTTACTCTTAAAAAATATTTAAAAATCTCAACATTGTATCCCGAACTGTCTCAAACTGCAACAGATTTCTTTGTGTTGCTGCAATATATAAACGTTATCATGCAAGCGATATCATTGGTTTTTATTTCCTCAAATCTGCATATCACTTACTCTCAAAGCATTTTAATTTGCTTTTGTTTAATTTGAATGCCTTTTTTTTTTTTTTAAACACACACGAGTGCACCCGGTTTGCTTGAATATTCAAACACCATCCCTCTTGATAAACAGGATGCATCCTAGTGCCGGCATGAGCTGCGGCTGCTGCGTCATTTGTTGTTTGTGCTTACATGGGTCTGACGTCTGAAGGTGTGGTGGAACTGGGACCGTGACATGCCAGGTCCTCGTGAAGAAGGTGTTGGTTTGCTCCAACCAGTTTCCCTTTCAAGAGAAAAAGAAACCTAAAGAGGGGAAACTGGAAACTGGTTCCAGATTTCCAGATTTCTGGTGAGGGCGTCGGAAAGGCCAGGATGGACATTAAATTAAAAAGTGGAAAATAATCTTCTTCTTTTCTGTTTTTTTTTTTTCATTTTTTTTTTTTTTTTCAATCCCATCAAAATTAAATAACATTTTATGAGTTTCTGTTCTCTCCTAATCTAACCAGCTGTTTCACTTACTGTGAAACAGAGTTGTAAAAAGGTCCAAAGGTCAAAAAGCATTTTTCTTTTTTTTCCGTTTAGACAGCAGTCCTCTTGATCAGACATTTCTGAACTCCTGGAGCTGGTTTATTACATTTTTTGATCATCTGTTGATTTCCCTGATGTGTTAAACGGATCAAACATCCGGGACTTTACAGGTCAGGGTTCTGACCCTATGGGTCGTCTTTTGTTATCATGAATCCTGCGGTGAACAGGGGGGAAAAAAATCCTTCAAAGACTTAATTCTACTGACTCTTCTCTTGAAATGAAATGCAGCAGCTCTGCCAAGGACGTTATTAAGGACAGACTTTCTCAAGACAGACAATAATTCATTGAAATCTGGTTTTCATTTATGCGTCATTGCCAGAGGAAATGGATTTTTATTTATTTTTTTTAAGTTGCATTTAGTTTCCAGATCCTACAGAAGTGGTTATTTCTGCTGCATTTATATTTATGTATTTATCAGATTAACCTTCTTTTCTTGAATTTTTTTTCTTTCCAACAGGTTGGATCAAGTCGACTGCTAGAAGGGAAAATCTGTCTTTGCCCAAGTGGAGACGGTCTGGATGTGAACCTTGTTCTTCCACTTCGCCTGCCAGTTAGAAACCTTATTTGGGATCTCCTTTTACCAAGAGCTACCCTCAGTCTGAACACCAGGACAAATATTATATTAAAAGGGTTAAATTTTGGTTTTACTCTGATTCTTCTGCATGACGACGATGGCGAAGAAAAACAGTCTGAAGGGTACGTTCCGGCGTTTGTCTTGTAAATGTCTTTCTGGTGAAACTTTAACTTTCGAGCTCAGCAGTTTGGTTGTGTTTGAATTTCCGTGGAGTCAAATGATGCAGCCGCGCTCCTTTCGGAGAATCTCAGCTTTGAATGTTTACACCGACATCAACGTGTTTTCATCGCATGAGAAAGACGACTTTACTGTGACTCAGCAGTTTCCATCTTTTAACGGTCGTAGATTAACTTTAGACTTTGCTTGTCAGTCTTAATTCTCTTCTGGCATCTTCATAGGATTTCTTTTCTTCGACTTACCCTTTTGTGGGTTTTTTAAACTGATACTGCAGACCTCGAAGTTGGTCTTCTCTAGCTCCATTTATGTATTTCTTTGAGTCATTTGAATCAGACTCTGATTCCAAACCAATCACGCACAAAAGCGCTGAAGTGCTTGTTGCTTGTGCTGCTCGCTCAAGTGTTTGTGCTTAAATGCCTCAACAAAAAGTCCTTCCACCTCCACAGTTCAAAGAGGTTTGAATCCTTATTTTACAAAAATTGTATGCACATATGTGTGCACATAAAAGCATTCAGATTTTCCAAATAATCTGCAGCTGTGATGTGATTAGGATTCATGTGTAATATATTTTTTTTCAGGGTATCTTTGCAAATAGATGCTGGGGCTTCTTTTGTTTTGCAAATTATGTTCTTCATTGGTTTGCAAATGTGGGTCAAGGCCTGGACTGATTTTCTTTTCTTCTTTATAGATACATCTGGTGTAGTGTTTGATACTCGCTCAAAAATGGTCATGTCCCAGGGAGGAATGACGGAGAGGATGAAGGACAAGGTAAGACGCAAATCTCAATAAGTTAATTCAGTAAATCTATTCAATATGTGAAACCTCAAGTGTTCATAAAACTAGGGCTTACAGCTGATTTATGAGACAATTTACATAATAGTAATTTTATTTTATGTCTGAACCCTCAGACACTTTACAGAAATTAAGAAAATTACAAACAGAAGACCAAGTACCAAGAAAATACGTCAACCCAAAACACATTTAACAAAAAAAAAGTAAAACAGTATTGCGTAAGTTTGACCAAAAGGGTTTTAAATACCGAAAATATGTTCTCCACAATTATAGAAGTCTGTGTACTAGGAGAGTAAACTATAAAAGAATTATGGTATATTAATAGAAAGTTGAGTGGAAGGAAAACGTATGGTTGCCTCATGCTGCCTTGAGAGTTGGGATTGTGAAGCGAAGTCTCTCCAGATCCTACAGAAGTTAAACCTAACATCTGTTTTGTTTTGTTTGTTTTATAAATCAATCAGAATAAACATAGAAACTAAAGTGTTGTACTTTATAAAAATATTAGTAATTTATTTATAAATGTTCTTAACTGATCAGCAAACTCGTCTGATCTCAACATCTTAGTGAAGCTGTAAAGTTTTGTCTAAAGCTGCACGACACATTTGATCAAAATCTGTCATTGCATTTGCATAATTAGACTGATTTGGTGAATTATTTAGCAGAATGTTATATTTTAGTCATCGTGCAACTTGACATGAATTCTGCATGTCAAGTTTAATTTTTTTCAGATATGGAAACGTTTTTATCAACTATTTTAAATCCTTGAAGATAA
Source organism: Gambusia affinis (assembly GCF_019740435.1). NCBI lineage: Eukaryota > Metazoa > Chordata > Actinopteri > Cyprinodontiformes > Poeciliidae > Gambusia > Gambusia affinis. Next base: position 34,540,242 of record NC_057868.1, on the reverse strand, counting down.
TTACACCAAAATAAATATAAGAGTAATGTGGGTTTTTTTTTTGTAATGTTTTAATTACTCGTGATATTTTTGTTTGGGATAGGAATTTCTTGAATTGGGCTGTTTTTTTTAATACCACTTGTATCTGAGCCTGTCAAAATTTATAGATATAAAAAAAAATGAATCAATTAAATATTTACTGCATATATGACTCAATATTTGGACATTTGCTTCAACAGGCTATTTTATTTTTGTTTTATTTTCAGAGAAATACAGGATTACTTTTTTCTTCCACTAAACTTTCCATTAAAATGCTTTTTTTAACTTCTGTTTTTTATTTGGGGTTTATATACGATTCATGTTAGAAGGAACTGGATTTTTGTTTTTTAGCTGTTGCTCATAATCTTCTTTTTCTTTAAAATATCTCTGAGTGAAACGAGTCTTTTTAAATAAGTTTCTCTTCTTAAATTAAGTTACCCATATAAATTGACTCCTAATGTGTTGAGATGCATCTGTATTTGTGGTTAAATACTCTTGAAACTTCTCAGACCTGCACATGTCGAGTTACGTTTGCATTTAGTTTCACTCTGTACTTTTTTTTTTTGCAACATTTAGCTATAAATGTTGCTAAAAAAAGCAGCATGATCTTTTTTTTTTTAAATAAGAGCTGCCCCACCCGTCATCTGGGAATATTTTTGAGTTATTCAACATCCAGATATCCTGGATATTTAGCATGAGATATAAAAGTTTTCCGGTTGGAGCTACAGCTAATGGATTCAGTGTTCGGCTTCTTTTGTGGAGAGGAAGAAAACTTTTAGTTTGCTCTGCTAGTAAGTGTTTTTATTTTCTCAATGTGAAGCGTTTCAGGAAGTTGGACAAATATAGTCGATGCAAATGACGACACAAATGCGTCCGATATTTTAAAGTTGTCCTTCGCTGCAAGCTTGCAGTGCAAGTTGATAAATGGGTGAACTGTGAGTGAATAAAATATTTATTCATTTTGCTGTAAAACCAGAGCAGCGGGACTCAAGGTGTGTTTTTCTTTCATCACAGATCAGTGCGGTGAGGGCAGTTGTCCCCAACAAAAGCAACAATGAGATCGTGCTGGTGCTGCAGCACTTTGAGAACTGCGTCGACAAGGCTGTGCAGGCGTTCCTGGAAGGTATGAGGATGTTGCTGCTGATCTCAGAGTTCTCATGACTAAAGGATCGTCACATAAGTGGCTTTACTTTGTTTTCAAACATCAAGCAAACCCGCCTGCATTTTTTTCTCCTCTCTCTTACGAACAGACGTCTATTGCCAGCTTGTCCTGACATGTTGCCCTAATGCCTGTGAGCTGAAGCAGCTCGTTTCTCTGCTTTCATTAGGCGTACCATGCTTTGAATTCAGCTGTTGAGCGTCATTTGCATGCCTTCAGTTTCACAGGGTTAAATTTAGAAACAGGGTTGTCCTGAACGTCACAGAGCTTTGTTCCTCCCTGGCATCCAGTAAAATTCTTAGCACGTTTGTATATTAAGTTGGTATTGCAAGACTTTGAAGCTCTGACGTGCAACTGATTGAACTAGTTGTGACCTTGGTGTTCTGCCTTTTTTTTCTTTTCCTCCATAGGGAGTGCAGCCGAAATCCTGAAAGAGTGGAATGTGACCAGCAAAAAGAAGGTGAGAGTAATAAAGCACGCAATTAAAATTCCTCTGAGTCAGCATGTTCATCTACCTCAAAGATGCTAGTTTCCATTTCTAAAGTTACATTCCAACTTACTTGTAAAATACTGTAGAAATCTGTCTTTACTTCATGCTCCGATTTGATCACAAGCTTTATATGAATTCCTTGAAAGTGTCTGATGTTCAAACTGGAGAGTTTTGATAAAATGCAATCTACAGGGTGTTCGCGCTTCCTTAAAATGTCTTGAGTTCATGCAGTTAAAATTAAGGTGTTCAGCTGTCTTAAATTCATGTTTTAAGTAAGTTGGTCTTATATTTTGTCTTCACAGAACTATTTACTCTTCTTTGTATTTTTCTTTTTTTCTTGCGGGATTTTCTGTCTGGCAAAAGTTTAAGTTTCATTCAAACATCTTTATTGCATTTTTGAGACAGTAAATCATTTCTAATGTACCTTAGCTAGCTTTTTTTTTTTTGCATCTACCGTGCAAATTTATCATCAATTCATACATTTCTGTGAGATGTAAGTCTTAATTTTTATGGTGTTTAAAAGTCTTAAATTTGAGGTGGTTAAACCTACAGAAACCCTGAATCTAGCATTTGATTAAAAGCCCAAACTTGAAAAGTTATTTATTTATAGTTGAAACCAAATATTTTCATACACCTAATAAAAAGACGCATTTCTATTGTTTCTATTGACCATATTACTGCACAAATTGGAAGTATGAAAATAAATTTGCTTAATGGAAACACGGTAATTCCAAAAACTCACTTTTTTGATAAGTTTTCGCGCTAAGATGAGTTGGTTTTTCGGCCGTGTAAAAATTTGTGTATTTCACAAACCTGCAATGGAAACACTTTTTAGCACAAGAGTCATGTGATCAATAACTGGACGTTACTACTGGTGGAAAAGACAAAGGAGTCGACAGGAAGTGGATTGTGTTTCTTAATTAATAACACAGCAGTTGTGAAATAGTTTTTACGACATTAGAAGAATATGGACAAAGTTTTCCGCACATTTGTAATGGAAACACAGCTGACGTCTGAAGTTAAAACAGACTAAACGTCTCTTGGTCTGGATGAGTTGGAATTACCAAACAAATATTATGCGAGAGATAAAACTTTGTTGAATTTATTTAGTCCCTTCTGTAGAATACCATCACAATATTAACATATATTGTATAATGGTGTATCGAAAGTGTCCTCTTGAGCTCATTTCTATTGTTTTTATCTCCAATGTGGTGCTGGAAAAGTTTGAAAATTTACCTTGAAAGTGCTTGAGTGTTACTGTGGGGAAAACTGCACAAACCCGACATTTAGAGTTGAATTAAACGTGTGTGACGTGAATATTTTCATTTCCAGCCCAAGAAGAAAAAGAAGCCCAAGCCTCAGCCTGAGGTTTCCACAGAGGCGCGTCAGCCGGAGGCGGCGTCGCCCGACGAGAGCAAGGATGATGAGATGAACGGCTTCCACGCCAACGGGTCGGTAATGGACGGAGAGTCTCTGGATTCGCTGAGCGAGCAGCTGGACTCTGTCTCCCTGGATGCAGCCGAACTGGACTCTGAACCCGCTACACCCGAAACTCCGGGTAAGAACGGCCTGTTGTTTTCCTCTAAGATCTGATGGGGGGGGGAATAAATAAATCAAAGAATTGGTTGATGTGAAGGGAAAATTTGAACTTTTATTAAACAAAAAAAACTTGATGTAAAGGTTGAGGCTGCTGATCTTTCAGCTAAAAACCAGGACTAGATCTAGGTGAGGAGGTTATTTATTTATATTGTTTATATCGTAACAATATATTTATTCAATTTTCTGTTTGTGAAGATTTAATATTTGGAAAATGTGGGATTTTATTTCCCCTCAGTAATCGACTCCTTGGGTTTCCAAAGTTCAGAGAACCACAATGTCTTTTTGTTTTACAGATTCTATTTATTTCCACTGACAGAAGGAATGACTGTAATAAAAACCTTTTTTAACATGTTTTCTATTATTTATATATATTATTTTGTATCAAGGAAAAAAGTAAGAAGGGAAAAAATCAATTAAAATCGTAATTTGAATTCACAGGTTTTATTTTTTAAACTATATTGCCCAGTCCTAGCAATGAACTGGAACTTATTTCTCAATAAGAAAACAAAAACCTTCAATTGAATTAACCTATCATGTTGTAGTTAAAAATGTGTTTTTATTATATTTAGGAAAACGTTTTCTAGTTTCTTTTTTTTTTATTTGAGTTTTTGAGTGTTTATGTTTTTTAAAGTAAAAATGTACAATATTTAAAGTTACCACACAGTATTTTTCTTTTACCAGCCATTTTTTAAATTCAAAACCACCCAGTAATTAAACTGGACTAAAAACAGAAGTTGTTTTTAAATTCTCAATTTTTTTGCTTCATTAAAATATTGCATGTTTCTATTTAATTCTGAGCAGATGAAAAGATAGTAACTGACAATTAAATTTAGCATTTTATATCGCAACATTATGGCTCCCAAGTACTTTCTACTTGCTGTACTTGAAACAAATGGTTTATATATGTCAATTTTGACAATTGGGTTATTGCTTTTAAGCATTCTTGAAGCAAAATCTTAATGCTAAGGATTCATTTCCTAAATTGTGCTTAAATCACACTTTATAATTAAGACACTTGCTATTCTTTTAAATGTTCTTTTTATCTCTTAGCTAAAAGCTTAGTTTGTATCATGGCATGATTTTCTCACTCTGAAGACGTGTTGAACTTCTGTATCTGAAACTGGCCGCTCACCCACACAGCGCAGTAGCAGACTTCACCCACATTTCAGCAGAAAGCAGTTTTTGAAAGACATAAAGCGCAACAGAAACTACAACAAACATCTAGAAAGGATTTAGTGATCAGTGTGTCTTCTCACAGGTGTGGAGACAGAAAGTAACGTTAGCGCTCCAAGTCCTGCTCCCCAGCAGGGAAGAAGGAATCACCACCAGGTTTCCAGAGGCAACAAGCCTCGGCACAGGACAGGCTCAAACCTTCATCCCCCCTCATCCTCATTAGCAGCCACCTTTGATGAGCAGGGATCATCAGGAGGGAAAAAGATGGGTGAGTAATTTAAAATAGAGACGCACCGATCCGATATTAATATCTGTATCGGTCCCAGTATTGAGAAAATTCTAGATTGGGTATCATGAAGGTGTGCCCCATCCATAAGGGCAGATCTATTCAGTCTAGCTCTATCAGGGTTTCCCCCAGAAATCTTTTTAAGCCCGGTGCTCAGGGCGCTGCCGCAGTCATCCAACCACATGCCGTGGTTTTGATTTTAAAATTTTTTAAAAACAGTTTGACAGTAAATTTGAAAATATCATTTGATAGTTATATATTTTTGGAAGACTGGAAGATTAACACCTAAACAGGAACTATAAAGTCTTAGAAAAGGCAATCATTAAAACAACATAATAAATTAACAAGTAAAGCCTGGTGGCCCGCCAGGTTTACAGTACCCAGAGGGAAACCCTGGCTGGGCTTTGTGCTCTGAGCAACGTCATGCTTTGAGTTCAGAATTGCACTTTCTGAACCATTTCAAAGGTATCTTGCAGTTTATTACTTTTGACTAAGATAGTCAACCTCTTGTTTTAGTCAGGTTGAATTATTTTATTTTTTATTCAATATTGGCCATTATACTCCTAATTACACTGACTGAACAGATTAAAGCTGTGTTGTTCTGACCAAACTTGTGAAGCTATTGGTGTATTTAAGGTGCTGTACAGGTGCAGAGTTATCAAATAAATGTATATTTCCCCTTTGAAGGACATTAAAGGTTGTTTTCATTCTATTCTAATTCAGTACATCTATGTCTGCTTGTTTTAAGTCAGTTCAGCGTTGTTTTTCTGCATTGGACCAGTTTTGGCCAATACTAAACCTCAGATATCGGTAACAAAAGTGAAAAACCTGAATTGGTGCATTCTTAACTTAAATCTAAATTAAATTAATCTACCCTCTAGTTGAAGTTAACCTAAGTCTGAGAACATCAGAGGTTCCTCAGATGTTAAAAAATAATCTGTTTCCGGCGTGCTGTGGTGGCGTAGGGGATAGCACGACCCACATTTGGAGGCCTTGAGTCCTTGACACGGCCGTCGCGGGTTCGATTCCCGGACCCGGCGACATTTGCTGCATGTCTTCCACCCTCTTCCTCCCCCTTTTCTGTCAGCCTACTGTCATATAAGGGACACTAGTGCCCATAAAAAGACCCCCTGTTGGGGAAAAATAAAAATAATCTGTTTCTCCTCCTCAGCTCCCAACATCGACCGCTCGGTGAAAGACCTGCAGAGATGCACCGTCTCCCTGACGCGCTACAGGATGGTGGTGAAGGAGGAGATGGACTCCTCCATCAAGAGGATGAAACTGACGTTTGCTGAACTCCAGAGCTGGTACGTCGGCTTCCTGTGAAACCTTCACATCTGCTTTCTGATTCTGCTGAAAAAGAAAGTCATCTTACTGAGGGTTTAATGAGATGGAAGCCCAGCTGGCTCTGAACTTGCGTTGCAATTACAGCCATCTGAAAAAAACATAAAGATTGAGCTCCTGCAAAGTTTAATTATTTGGTTTTATTCTGCTGGTGCTCAATGACTAAATATGTCAGTTTTTTGTTTTTTTTTAGCTGAAAACAAGTTTATTTCCTCAGATCATAGGAGGGTGGATTGAATTGGGATAGTTGAGAGGAGTACAATAAATTACATTCTGACTTTTTTAAAAAGCAATTTTGTTTACAGCGACTTCATAATTTATGGTTTTGGTTGCAAGCAGGGCTGAAATGAACAATTACTAATTGATTATTGTATCAATCATCCTGGCAAAAATTGTCACATTCTGTGGATTTTTTATTTAACCAATTAAGCCTTTTTGTAAAATATAAAAAATTTATTCTTTTTTAAAATAAGTAAGTAATGTACATATTTTAGTGTAGTTTTGACTTAATTACTGTTATGTTTCTGCAATAACCTTTTTGAGTCTGTATCGTGCAGTTAATGATTAATTACTAAATTAGTTGAGTTATTTCTATAATTGATGAATTGTTTCAGCCCTAGTGGCTGCAAGTGGTTTTTACTCCCTTTTTCGTCTTTTTGTCTTTTTATTATGGGTATTTAAAATATCTTTCAGTTAAGTCTTTACAAAAATTAAAGTTCATTTGTATTTGAGAGGGTAAATTTGTATCATTATGCCATTGTCAATTGATTACTTAAAAATGATCTCAAAGCGACAATATTATCGTTTATCGTAATAATTACTGGTGCAATTTATCATCCAGCAAAACGTATCTCAACAGGCCTCATTATAGTTTGTAGTAAATTTGAGTGCAGCTCTTTTTTTCAATGTTATTACACTCAAAGTTTCACTTTTATTACATTAAGTCAACAAAACATCTTCTGTTGAGTAGTACTGGATTATTGTGACATCTGAGACAGGAAGGTGGCAAAAAAAACTTGGGCCACATAAACAATGTCTCCTTTTTGTTGTTTGAGTAAACTGGTCACAGATTTCAGACTGGAAAACGATCCTATGGGAGTCTAAACATGACTGGTAACTATTGCTGTGACGCGTCGCCCTGCAGCGTTTTCCAATGCAGTAAAATACTTTTTGTTTTGTTTTTTAATTTTTGTTTTCTCACTTTGGTGATTTCTATAACTAGTTCAGCTAAAAGTAAAAAAAAACCGGAATATTGTTGAAAAGTGAATTTATTTCACTAGTCCAGTTAAAAAAAATTTAAATTAATAATTGTAGATCAGGACTGCAACAAACAATTTTAGCAATCGATTATTCTATTGATTTAATCTAAAGTCAAATCAGGCCAAACCTTTCGTTTTAGGTCAATTAGAATTATACAAATTATTTCTATTTGTAACAATAGTGGGATTAATTTCTTTATTAATGTTTAATAATGCCTAGTGTCACAATAAATCAGTTAATTAAATTAAAACTATTTCAATAATTTCCATTTCTTGTTTCTCTTTCTACCAAAGACTGGATGAGAAAATGATTAATCTCAACTGGCTCCTCTTTTGAAGGAGAGTTCAATTTAGAGACTTCAGTTTCAATTTTATTTGTAGTTTTGTGTATTTAGTTTTATTTATTTTGGGTATTTAGAATGTCTTCCAGTTAAAGTGGTAAATATTCATTGGGAATCAAAGTTTAGAAATCTCTGAGATGGTGTACTTGCGTTATTATGCCATTACTGCTATATTACTTAAAACTTGTCTCAAAACAACAATATTATCATTTATTGCAGTAACTTCTGGAACAATTTATCATCCAGAAAAATATTATTGCCTTAATGGATGCATAAATGTTTTCTAAAACAAAATTTTAAAGGTGCAATAATTTTTCCCCCCCCTTAATTAGATTTAGACAGTTTTTAAATGGTGGCAGCATTTCTTCTCCAAACTGTTGTGATATTATAATAGAGAAAAGTTGTGTTTTCTAGTGAGTTACTCGTTGTCGTCTTGTTTTCTTTCCAGCTTAATGGACAGAGAAGTGACTCTTTTGGGAGAGATGGACAAAGTGAAAGCTGAGGCCAGTAAGTGCTGCGTTTTTAAGTGTTTTTACGCTGCGCTCGGCTCGTCACTGATGAGCCGAGCTGCTGGTATTCTTCCATCATATGATCACCTGACTGAAGAAGAATCTGACCCAAATCATTCCCAGAAGGAGTAACAGAGATTGTTGTGGAACAGCAAGTCCCAGTTTCCTGAAAAGTGCAGCGACGCCCTGAGGGTGCTGATCTACCTGCAGCGTCTTCCTGTGTGTTTGTGTGTGTGTGTAACATGACAGAGCAGGACTTCATATTTGTATAAGTAGGCCATTCTCTCTTCCGCTGTCCTCTCAGTGTGGAGTGTTGTGTGTTTGAGGCCTGGAAACGCTGAATAGTGTCAGGTGTCGAGGGAGACTCAATGCTGCCTTTGTGCAAGGTGTGCAGTGAATTGAGTGGAAACTTGAGTTCCTCCTCAACAGAGCCAAAGCAGTTTCTTGAAAATTTACCCCTTAATGTTGGGCTGTGTTTGTGTTGTTATAAAAATGTTTATTCTGGTGGGAAATTATTGCTTTTTTTTTTTTTTAATCAATGCCTCACTACCTGGTTACAGAAAGCAGCAGCAAAGGTGAAGTTTATTCTTTAAAATCATCTATAATTGGTATTTTGCTATAATAAATTATATTCTACAAGCTTTCTGGAAAAACAGACATTTTCCCCCAAATCAGGACAAAATAAATACTTTATTCCATTTATGCTGCTGCCTTTTTATGCACATATTTATTCCTGCATGCATCTTTCTGTTCAGTCATTCTTCTGTCTTTTTCTCTCCTTGCCCTACATTCAGCTTCCATTTTTATATTTATAGAAAATTATCTAGAAAAAAGCTGGGTACTGTAAAGATGAGTTCTATGTTGACATGGAAATAAGATATGGCTATCTGCTGTCTGTCAAGAGGGATTAAAACATGTCCTGTTTCTTCACTCACACCAAATAGTTGCTGTAACATTAAAATACAAGAGGAAATTTGTTTTAAGTTGCTGCACTTGAAGAAATGTTAAGATTTGAGCAACTTTTAACCAATCACGATCCACAACAGCTTCTGCTTTTGTAGGTTGTTGCTGTTCTGCAGCGGTCAGACCTGCCACTAGGGGGCCACAGAGGGAAAAACGGTGAATGCCAACCAGGGTTGATTTAATTCACATGGGTGTGAAGACTGTAGAAAACCTTCTGCAGATCCCATTTCTGAGAAAATTCCTGCAGGATCTGAAAATGTATCAGTTTGAAGTGCAGAGCTGAAGGCCGGTCAGGTCACTGGCTGCCCCTCGTCCATTTACAAGATGCAGCAGGAGAAGGCACCAGAGTTAATAAAATCTAATTTTTTATATGGATACCTGGCTCCTTCTCTCACCAAGAGAAGAAATCACTGCAAAAACACAAAATCTTACCAAGTATTTCTGTCTAGTTTTAATGCAAATATCTTAGTCCACTTGAAATAAGACAAAACTATTTTACAAGCAACTCTTCAGCAAAATATAGGAGCTTGACATGAGTCAATAATTCCTTTTATATTAATAAAAGAAGGTACTAGTTCCACTGGAAGATTATTCCACCTTTAACAAGACATGTTAAGTGAAATAATTTGCAAGTGCTATTTATCACTATTTATCAAAATGAAGGTATTATTGACCTAAAATAAGCTCGTATTTTCTGCTGAAAAGTTACTTGTAATTTAGTATGCTTTAAGACAAAATCTAAGATATTTCTAGCAGAAACTGGACCAAAAAATAGTTGGTAAGGTTTTATGTTTTTGCAGTGAAGGGAGCTTTTCTTCCTTATTGCTTTGTGTTAGAAACCTCTCAGGACTCGGAGGTTCAGTTGAATTTATACTTCAATGATATTTTCTTGTTTTCTGCAGGAAAGAAAGAGAGACCTTAGGCCAACATTTTTAATACTGGGCACCTCTTTAAAATTTGCTTTGATGCAAATATTTGCAGCCTGTAGTTGTTTCTGTAAGACAGTCTGTGAAACCATTTACCTGATATCTGAGTTTCTGTTTTTTGTGTTGCAGTTATGATTCTGGACGCTCGGCAGAAGAGAGCGGAGGAGCTGAAGCGGCTGACGGACCAGTCCGGTTCCATGTCTGAGGAGCAGCTGACTGAGCTACGCGCCGACATCAAGGTGCTGCTAGATTTTCACTCTGCTTTATTTAAATTAACTTTTATTTTATGGGATAACGCAAGATAAACAAAAGACTTTAACATTCTGGCTTGAAATAAGCAGAGAATTTGATTTTTTTATTTTTTTCCAGCATTTTGTGAGTGAACGTAAATACGACGAGGACCTTGGGAAAGCTTTAAGATTTACCTTTGACCTTGAGCCACTGAAGACGAGCATCTCTAGGTTTGGATCAGGTACAGCACTTTAGTTCCTTTATTTTTCTCTTTATTCATACTAAAATATGAACGAAAGTCCAGTTTTATCTCTCTTATCCTCATGTAGACACGTTTATCTCTTAGGTTATCCAAAAACCCAATAGTTGAGACAGCAGGTGTTTTGAAAACGATCATATATTTATTGGTATTGGAATGACATATGGACATGGCATAAATCAGATTTATTTTATTTTTTTGTTTGTTTTTGTGTGAAAACATTGTAATCATGGCATTCACTGCATGTTTTCCCCTCTTTCTTCACCCAGTTTCCTGTCGGTTTACTGTTCAGTTAAGGCACCTAATGCCAAAATCAGTCGCAGTAGACGCTCACACCTGTCTGATCATGATGCTAAACTTCAATGCGTCAGATTTATTGACGGAGAGCAACAGAGAAAATGTGTTTATAGAAACTCATGATGAGGAAATTTTAAAGTACAATCTTAAAAATCTAATGATTTCTTATCGTCTTGCTGCTTCTTCACACGCATGTCGGCTAAAATCCTCTGAGATTTGGTCGGCTGAAAACACTCAGCTTTATCTTGAGCAAAACGTTTGTTTATTTTTAACCTACAAAGACTTTACTGTTTCTTGAAGCCCTTAATTCTCAAAGAATAACTGTTTGTGGTTAAATTAAGCTTCTTTAAATCTCCAAAAGTCAGTTTTGTTAAAGAGGCAGGAATCGTGTTTTGCTGTTTCTGACTCGATGTGTTTCTTCTAGTGTACCATCCACGTACGGGCTACTCGGACCGGTCCCGCTGCAGCTCCACGTCCTCCTCTGTCGCCAGCCCAGTCCAAACGGAGACCCCTCCTCCCACCCAGACCCAAACCGCCCCTGTTGAAAACCGCCCGCCTCCAGTCAAACAGGTGAGAAAGAAATAAACTCATTTATCATCTTTATCACATTTGTACTTCTAAAACATCTCAATTCCAGAGCAAAAATGTGGTACATAATTGTTAAATGGACAGAAAGTACTTCTTAAACCTGTGGCCTAGTTCAAGTCCAGATCTAAATGGAAAAAATCAAATCAATTTCTTTTTTTTTTGTATAGCACCTTTCAGCAACAAGGCATTTCAAAGTGCTTCACATCATAAAAGCACAAGATTACAAAGTCATAGAAGACACAGTCAAAATTTTGCTCATCAGATTATTGATTCATGATCACGTTTCAGATACAATCCTAAACAGGATACATCTAGGATACAATCCTAGATTTAAAGGAAGTCAGTGTTTTTATTGACTAACCTGTCGACCCTAACCTGTTCAAGAAAGCATAATAGTTCACCTTTAACTTTCACATCTTGACATGTTACAGGCACAAACTTTAAAAGCGTTTTAAAGGGCGTGCTGTGGTGGCGTAGGGTATAGCGCGACCCACATTTGGAGGCCTTGAGTCCTCGACGCGGCCGTCGCGGGTTCGATTCCCGGACCCGCCGACATTTGCCGCATGTCTGCCCCCCTTTCCTGTCAGCCTACTGTCATATAAGGGACACTAAAGCCCACAAAAGACCCCCTGGTGGGGGGGGAAGCGTTTTTAAAAACTCAACTTATTCATTTTTTTGTGTTAATTTTGTCCTCAGATTTTCCAGGGAAACAGGCGAACCTTCCAGGGACCCGGCTACCACTCGGACGGCCAGCGGTACAACGGCAGCTCCCACCACGACAGGAACGCCGGGCGCGGGAGCCACCGTTACCAGGGCAACGCCGGCTCCTCCGGCCCGTCCTCACAGCAGCCCCACGGCTTCAGGGGCCCCTCCCATCCCCCCCACAACCCGGACCGGCCTGCCCACAACGGGCTGCCCCAGCGGCTCCCTCGAACGCACTGCCCTTGACACCGGAAACCGTCTCACTCAATCAAACCCATCCACTACCCCCACCCCCAAAGCGCCCCATTTCCCCTCCACCCCAACGCCCTTCAATGAAGAATAGTATACAAGTTTACATATTTCAGTCAGTTGAGCTGTAGTGCCGCCGCTCCGCATCCCTCTGTTCATTCTTTGAACTTGAAAAGCTCTGACTGTCTCTTTCCTCGGTTCGTTTCTCGGTTTTTGTGACACTTTCTATCTTTAGCCTCTGCTGCTGTGGCTCTCCGTCGTTTGTCATTACCGAGACTCTCGCCATTTACCTGCAACAATCTGCGCACTATTGAAGTTGAACTCTTAGTACTTTCCTTTTTATTTTTATTTTCTTTGCGCCGTCAGCTCTCTGATTTGAATTTTTAAATTTTTATTTTTTTTTCGTCTCCAAGAACCATTTCAATGCCTTCACTGTTTGGGGGGGTAAAAAAAAGTGTTGTGGAAGTTAAAAAGTAGTTGTAGCTTTCCGACATGCAATCAACACTACAGACCGTCGTCTGTCTTCGCTAGGTGGAAACGAGACATATCAAACTGTAAATCAGAGCTTAATGTTTGGCTGCTACAAACTGTAGGGGAAACTTGATGTTTGGACACAAAAGGAGTAGTTTAACTTTTATAAAAAAAAATAATGCTGATTAAAAAAAGAGGCTCTCGCTCCTTTTCTCTCTGCTGGATCGCTTTGTTTGCTCTCCATGTCTGTAGGGAGTTGAGAGTATTCCTGTTAATTTCGCCTGAAGTGGAATCCATTGTTTTCTGAGAGGGCTCATATTCTTTCTTTCTTTCTTTCTTTTTGTAAACTATTAATGAAGGAGGCTTTGGTGTACACGTTATTTCATAATCCAGAGCATTTATCCAGCTGGATGTTCTCCTGCATACCCAGTTCCTTGCTTTATTTTGTTTTTCTTTTTATCCACATAAGTGGCATAATAATGTCCTGCTTGCCTTTAGTTGCAGACTTCACATTTGCCTTTCTGCAAACACAGATGTCTCTGTCAGAACCTGGATTCCAGGATTTGTATTTCTGTTGTTTTTTTTTTATCTGCTTATTGTCCGACTGCAGAAGTAAAGTTCTCATAGGATGATGGAACGCATCGGGCGGGTGTTGATTTCTTCTTTCCGCGGCTGCTAAGGAGTTTCTTCAAGCAGCTTTTTGGGGTTAAATTTTCCTCTTTGTGTCCAGTTTGAGAACAAAACGCTGGTGAATACCTCATAGCTGATCCTCTGTCGTGACCTGTTTCCTTAAGAGACGGCCGACCCCCTGGTGATTCCTCACCACCTACGTTGATGTAGTTATGTACATAGAGCGAGCTGCAGAGCCGTAGTGGGAAACCAGTCGTGTTACTTTATTGCTTCATCTCGTTATCATGTCGTCTTCCTCCAAGCGGGAAAGAAAAAAATTCATCTTTAAGCTCCTTTTCTTTCCTAATTTTTCTTTTTAGTTTTTTGAAGTTTAAGGTAAAAACAAGATTTATTTTACGAGTTAAATTAGTGATTATTGTGGAGAAAATAGAGATGGGGATGAATAAATGGTGATTAGGCTTGACTGAAAGTAGTTTTTTTTTTTTTTCTTTTTTTTGTTATTTGGGAGAATGATTGTTGGCTTTCTCTTAAGATTTTAGAGCATATATGATGGTATTGTGAGCAGCCAGTTAGCTTATGATAATGTAGCTAACTGGAGGCTTCTGGATGTGATCCACAGACGCTCAGATGTTGCCGTTTGTGCTGAAATTGTTTCGATTTAGAGCTTAAAACTCGCCGTATTTATCCGTCGGAGCTGATGCAGCTTTTATGGGAACTCTGAGCAGACTTAAAAATCATGAAACATTTCCACAAAAGTAGGGAGATACTTTGATTGTTTTGTTGTTTTTGCATGGAGTAAAAAAAAACACATCCAGGTTTCTTTCTTTTTTGTTAAATCACAAAAAATGCATATTTACTGAAATTGTATCATGTGCTACAACCTTCCTCGCTCGCTCCTCATCAGCTCTTTGCCTGAGAACGGGCCGCACTGTGTACTGAATCAAACTGCAGGACACATCGAACACAAATCCCCTGATAACCTGAGAAACGCTGGATTCTCTCTCTCATCCACATGTTACGTTTTACATTCCAGGCTCCAGAAACGTTTGGGGTTTTTACTACAAATGACAAAAAAAAAATCTAAAGCGAATAAATTTAACTCATTTTATTTTCTTTTTTACTTCTTCCTCCTACCCTGCTTTAGTTCTGATTCTTTCCTGTACATACATGTATGTAGCTATATGATTCTGTGCTCACACCGGGCATTTTGTATGTGATATTCATATTAGGCATATTTGAAGTCAAAAACATCCGTTTTGTTCATTCTTCCAACTGTAAACTCAAGTGCCTTTTCTTGTCCCTTCTTCTCCCTCTGACATTTTCTCCTTCACCACAATACGGACCAAAGACATCGACCGTCCCCGACAGTCCAGCCCCGTCTCTCTCCCTCTCACTGAATGGCACACTTTTCATTTACTACAAATAAAACTGTTTGCAATACCAAACGTGTATCCTGGAGTTTTGTATTCGACAAAATGGCAAAACAAAACAAGCAAGGGTGACCTTTGCAAATATAAAAAATCCCTCAAATGAGTAATTTATTAAAAGGTAAAAGCCTTAGTTGTAGTTTCTTGGACACATTAAATCAGATATAATCAGATTTTTTATCATGTGAATAAAAGTTTAAATCAGTCGGTTCTTCTTTTTAAAGGTAATTTTTTGTAACCTTACAATTGATTTTTTTTATTTTTATTTTTTTATTAATTACATCAAAAATTCACTACTAGTAAATTTAAATCTCACTAGAGCATTGCTTCAAAAAAATGCAAATGACTTTATTCATTAAATAGTCAAAGTATTATAAGAATATTCATAATACAGGAGATCAAAAATAATACGAGGAAAAAAGTCGTTACATTACCAGAGGAGCCATTATTTCGACTTCATTTATTGTCCACTCCTTATTGCGCCCGAGCAGCTACAGCCTATTGTTTTCATACTGCGAGTTTATTCTCGTAATATTACATCTCGTAATTTTCATTTTCTTAGCGTAGCCCTAATACTCCGTCGTAAAACTGGGCCATCACAATATTAAATTAGCTTCTTTTTTTAATTTTAAATACCTAAAAAAATGTAAATGTTTCCTTCCGAAATAAGTTTGTTTGCGCTAAAGAAAGCAGAAGCTCAAATGTGAAAGTTGAGCAATACCACATCCAGCCAGCAGATGGCGGTATTGTACAGAAGAACTAGATGCGAATCTGGAGCAGCAAATCTGCAAACTTCCTGCAAAATCAAGATTTCCCAACCAAAAATGTCCAAGTACACCTCGCTGCAGCAAACAGAAAGGGGCGGGGACGGACCACTGTCAGTCTCATATCTTATATGGAAATGGGACTATTTCATTCCGGAAATGAAGGGGGCGCTAGTGACACTTTCTTGTACCAACCGTGTTATAATAATCATAATAATAACGTATTTTATTTGACAACGCCTTTCAAAACACCCAAGAACACTTTCAACATTAAACATACAAATTAAACAGTAAAGAAATGGCTGCAAAACGTGATATGTCACGTGGTATGTCCCTTTTTTTATTTTTAAATCTTTATTAAATTTTTATTGTTTTCGGATGTTAAAATTGTATTAGTAGCAAATAATCTAAAATAAGCAACAATAAGGAATCATCATGGATATGGATTTATCTTTCCTTACACCCTATCTATCTCAAACAAAAGTCATAAATCAAATCAATGTTTTGGAGACAAATGTACAATACCATCCATGTACATTATCCATCCATTAATTACTATACACACGCTTATCCCTAGGGGTCACGACCTGGGCTGTACCCAGCCTGTGTGGTCACCAGTGCCCAGGCACGCAAAGACCCTGATATTTCCATTTCTGATTCTGTTTTTATGTCTCCATTTTCTAGTGAGGGTGATGCAGAAACCAAAAGTAACAGTATTCAAAGTTGCTGGACTCCAGCCCCACCAGATTTGGTGGAGCTGGAGGAGCCTGGTCCACTTTTGGAGAAAGCTTCCATCCCCCTAACTAGACATTTGTCATCTGCTCAAGCTGATGAAACATTACAAAGATGTTTCAAGAACGTGGTAAGTGCTGAACAAGCCAATAAAAAGAAACTTGGTGTATTAAAGAGTCGATGGTCTTCATCATTTGTAGGAAGCTCAGACTTGTTTAAAGTTAAGCTAGCTGAGACATAAATACAAATAAATAACATGCTTACAAAATAACAGATTCCGGTAGAAGAAACACTTAGAAACACAATTAAAAAATTATTAAACTAATACTTATAGTCAGCAATGCTAATAAGGTGTGTCTTAGAAGAAGAAGGTAAAGTACTTTCAGTGCACCGCAGCCTCAGCAGGAAGAAGATAGTTTAGAATGACGTCATTGCTTTATTTTGAAACAATTCACCGGAATTTCTACTTTAACTTCAGAGTTGAACTTCCCGTAGAAGAAGGACATTGAAGGGGTGGAGCTGAAGCCGAGAGGAAGAAAGGGACGTTAACGTGACGTCCGCGTCTCAGGTCAAGTTGTAGTATCGTTGACGAAAGTAAACTGGATATTAGGCTGGTTTTTGGTATGTTATCCTTGTTATTTTCTTCAGTCAAGCTTTTATGTTGCAGAGTTTCTCCTCAGGATGCTTTTCTATTTGTAAACGTACAAGTTTTCAGCTCTTGTCAGTGCGCGTTCATGTACAGTAACAACTCCCGGTTACGGTAGTAACAGGTTGACAAAGATTAATCGTTACTTTTGCCTTTAGTCAGAGTGGCGATTTATGTTCATATTAAAACCATTCAGATTTAGAACCCCTGTACTTGCAATGCTCTTGTTGTACAGCTTTGACTTGCAAATACTGACATGCGGAAGTTTTAGCTAACATGTTCTACTGTTGAGCATCACTTTATTCAAATGTATTTAAATAAGCCCACGAGAAGAAACACTGCGTTATGTTTCTTTTGTATTACAATTTGTATCAATTGTATTATTTAACTTCACTCTTTGGTTTGAAAGTGTCCATTTTTTTATTTTTTATTTTTTATGAATAAGATATATGAATAAAATTAGCATTAGAAATTGTCAACTTAACCACTTTGCTATTTTATCTTTGAGAATATGCCTATTATACTTTACTAAACATGCAAAATATTTTCCCAATGATTTCTTCATTTCCATGAAGTCTTATCTTTACTTTCCCTTAAATCTGATTATATGCAATCTGACTGTTGTGCTTTTTCCTCATGCAGTGTGTGACATGTTATAGCACGGTTCCCAGAGACCAGCGATCGCTGTCCCTACGCCAGCTGTAACTGGACATAAGGAGGCATATCAGGCCCGGTAATGGCTGCCATGCACAAGAAACCTGGTACTGCTTCAGAAAGCTCCACCAAGTCCAAAAGGATGGACCTAAAGAGCAATGAGAAGAAGGGCTGTGAGTGATTTGTTTTTCTGTTTTCTAAAGGTGGAATGCAAAACTGAAACTCCTAACTCATTCTTTTTAAAATATTAAACTCTATGTGCCTCTTACCTACTGTATTATTTAGCATGTTCTCTTACGATTGGGCTGTAAATTTCAAAATGTTCACTTGATAAAGAGTCCCAGCTTTGTGAGGCTCGAGCAACACAAGATAATACAGTTTCAGCCAGAACACAATGCTAAATGTCAACTGTGATGCACCTTCTCTCATTACTGGTATGGGTTAGTGTGTTTGTAAAGGTATGCACTGATGCATTCACTCAAAAGGTCTGTAAATATTAGAACAACTCCTGTTTTTAAAAGTGTTTGTCATCAGACCATTTGTTTTAGAATGACATTCAAACTTGTCTATTTTTTTTATTTTTATTTTTTTTACTAAGAATGCTTGTAAGCTCTAATCATCAACATGAAGGTTTCCAAGCACCTGAGTTTCTGTTCTGAGAATCTTCAGTCAAGTCTGGTCTTGCCAGCTCCCTGTTTGGATAGATGTATCTTTTAGAGCAGAAAAGAAAATCTTTTTTTTTTTACATTGTCCACTCCCAATTCAAGGCTGCAAGGGTTGGAACAGTGAACCCGGCGTCTATACTCCAGAACACAGGGAACATTTATTCATGAAGTGCAACCTAAAACAGGTGGCATTTTAAACATTACCCAGTTCACACATGTGCAGAGGTGACATTGGATCATTACCTAACACCCCCACCTCTTGCTGCTAGTGTACTCTCTGTGTTTCCGTAGTTGTTTATAAAATACGTCTGTTTGACCTCTAAACCTTTGAATCCTTGGCCTTGAAGGAACTCCAAGAGGCCATAAAATATTTTTCACAAATTCAAAAGCATAAATGCTGTTATTTGTCTCTGAACTGCAGCCTGGGCGTATTACATGACCAATTCTCCACTTCTGATCGTGTTGGTTGGGTTGCCTGCAAGGGGGAAAACGTACATTTCCAAGAAGTTGACACGCTACCTCAACTGGATCGGAGTTCCAACAAAGGGTCAGTACTCACAAAACATGCAGGATCTTCATTCAGGGAAGAACATTTTGATCATGAAAAAAGTTGTTGAGGTACTGTCATACATTGCTTATTTGTTAACGTTGCAGTACTTTTAAAACGTATGATTCATAAAAATGTTGGGCTTCAGGCTAAGGAGTTTCAGAGAGTGATGCCCCCTGTAGCACTGCTCTGTTTGAAGTTGTAATTTTGTTTTCACCTTTAAGGAATGCAGCAGAACCTGCTGTTCAGGCTGTTTAAACGAAGGTCACTGCCTAGACAGCGCACAGATTTTAATCCTGATCTCTGCCTTTCGGTCTCTTTTTTTTTTTTTTACCACTCTGTTTTCCTTGCAGTCTTTAATCTCGGGGCTTATAGAAGAGAAGCAGTGCAGTCATACAAGTCCTATGACTTCTTCAGACATGACAATGAAGAGGCAATGAAAATTAGAACGTGAGTGAGAAAGATCTTCTTTACAGTGGGTTACAAAAGTATTCACACATTTTGGAAACCCCATAACGGATTTTCTTGGGGTTTTATTTGAAAGACCAACACAAAGTAGTACAAAATTGTGAAGGAAGTAGAATAAAACATGGTATTAAAATGTGTATTATTTTCTTTCAACTTCACAATTATCACTTTACTGTCATTTAAAACTGATCTGTGTGTATTTCAGTCATAAAACACAAACCTAAATTAAGGAGTAAGCTAGTATTTTAGTGTCATGGGTGCATATCATATCATAATATGTAGATTATTTGGTTCAACTTCTTAGACTGCATCAACAACAAAAGTAAAATGTATTTTAAGGATAAGAATTTCAGGTGCTGCTCATCCTCTGTAAGTTTTTAGTTCTTTTAAGTCAAAACACGGAACAGTTGGAGAGTTAATGTTACTCTCCAACTGTGGCTGTGTGACCCACTCAAAACAAAATGTGAAGTTTCATTTAAGACTTTTTCATGGTTTTGCAAGGTGATTTATTTTTGCCTCCACAGACAGTGTGCTTTGGTGGCACTGCAGGACGTTAAAACCTATCTGAGCGAGGAAGGAGGCCAGATTGCTGTAAGGATACTAGAACTAAACACAAAGATTTATTTTTTTCTTTTATTTATTTTTCTAAGATGTTTTCTGTGTTTGGTCAGGTTTTTGATGCCACCAACACTACCAGGGAGAGGAGGAAACTCATCCTTAATTTTGCACAAGAAAATTCACTCAAGGTCAGAAAAACATTAATAAATAAGAAATAAATACTTTTGGACTCAGTCTGAATATGAGGTCCACTGGGTTTCAGTGGCTCTAGCCATTCACTTGGGGTTTATTAATCTTACTCTTCCTGTAGTAGGGATTTTTCTAGTGATCAGTTGTTCTGTGATATTTTGAATTATTTTTGGTTCTGCTTGTTTTGTGTTAGGTCTTTTTTGTGGAATCAGTATGTGATGATCCAGAGGTCATAGCTGAAAACATTATGGTAAATATCGCTTTGTTTATTTGTTGTGTATTCAATTAAACACCCATTCTTTAAATGTTAAAACCTCACTCTGAATCACCTTTTTAAATCTCTGTCCCTCAAAGGAAGTGAAGGTCTCCAGCCCAGATTACCCTGAAAGGGACAGAGAACTTGTCATGGACGATTTTCTAAAGAGAATAGAGTGTTATAAAGTCACCTATGAACCGTTAGACCCGGACGAACATGACATGTAAGGTGCCTTAGTTGATATGTAGGTTTTTATTTCTGTCACTATTGTAATTAAACTAAATCTATTTTATTTTCGAGCCGAATGTTTTAGGGTGAAAAGCTGTTTTGTTTTTGTTGCCATTTTTTAAAAAACTTGTGTGTCCTTCCAACTTTGTCCAGCAGGTGGAAACAGTGTCTTTTATAAGTCAGTAAATCTAAACTAAGATTAAAAATGTATCAATTTCTGTACTGCAGCTTACATCCTATGTACATGTGACAAGGTTACAAAATGAAAGTTTCCAAAGACTTGTAAACAACACAGAAAGGGCGACCTTCTTTTCAACCTTGATGGTCTTCTTGTCTTTGTTTATGTAAATATTTCCGATTGACTGCTACTTTTTTTTTTTTTAACTGTGACTCACAGGAACCTGTCCTTCATTAAGGTCATTAACGTTGGCCGTCGCTTCTTGGTGAACAAGGTGCAGGATTCCATCCAAAGTAAGATAGTGTACTACCTGATGAACATCCATGTGCACACCCACTCCATCTACCTTTGTCGGCACGGAGAGAGCCTCCACAATTTGGAGGGACGCCTGGGAGGCGACTCTGGCCTGTCGGAGAGAGGAAAGAAGGTGCTCATTTACTTAATTATAGATGACGTTTTAATTATCGCCTCTGTAAATATTTAAATACAAAAGATACACGAGAGTTTTTTGCAGATGTGATACGTTTAACCGATGAGTCCCTTGTCATATTGTGTTCAAAGTGATAAGGTGAACTTGGGTGTTTTTCACCATAAATCTTGTCTCGGTTAACTAAAATCCTAGAAATAGGGCAAAGTCTGAAATTCCAATTAAGATGTTTTGCCGGTCTGCAGATGTATTAAAAATACAAGTAGGCCTATGGAAAAAGATTTATGATTACATATTCCAGCCAGACATAGTGTGGAAAGCACACAGCTGCTGGCAAGAGCCACAAACAGACCTGACAAGTTTCACTGTTTTTACTGTACTTGATATTAATCCAGCAGGATCCCCCCAACAATCAGCTATATCAGTTTTATTCTCTTAAATTTCATTCAATGTGGTCTTTAAAAAGTCTTATACCTTCAGATATCGTGTAACATGTTCAGTTGCCAGCCTGAGTGTTCTTGTATGCTGTCTTTCACAGTTTGCTGTGGAGCTGAAAGCGTTTGTGAAAGAGCACAATCTGTCTGACCTGAAGGTCTGGACCAGCCAGCTGAAGTGTACCATTCAGACAGCGGAAGAGCTGGGTGTCCCCTACGAGCAGTGGAAGATACTTAACGAAATCGATGCTGTATGTCCTCATGAACCAGCTGGAGGGTCACATTCATGCAGAAAGTCCTGACTGCCTGACTGATTGACGCTGGTTATGTTTCAGGGAGTGTGTGAGGAAATGACCTATGCGATGATTGAGGAAAAGTACCCAGAGGAGCTTGCTATGAGAGACCAGGACAAATATCATTACCGCTACCCTAGTGGAGAGGTAACAACCTTTTATTTCTCCCTGAAGGAGGTTTAAATGGTAATATATTAATAGTCTTGAACAAAATATGTGCTGCTCCTAACAGTCCTACCAAGACCTGGTGCAGCGTCTGGAGCCGGTTATCATGGAGCTGGACCGACAGGGCAACATTCTGGTCATCTGCCATCAGGCTGTCATGCGCTGTTTGCTCGCTTATTTCTTGGACAAGGGCGCAGGTTACTAGCATAAATCACTTACTCTGCCTTACATTGCAAATTCACACTACTGTGGGCTCACAGAGTTGTCTAATTGTGCAAATGTAAATATTTTCACTGAGGTCATCTTGATTAACAAGGTTTATTTACGTAAAAATGTAGGTTTGAACATAAATGTTTTTGTTTAGGTGTTTTGTGAAAGTATCCATACCCATTGGAGTTATATTGTCACATTACATCCATCCATCCATCCATTTTCTTACACCCTTCTTCCCTAATGGGGTCGGGAGGGTTGCTGGTGCCTATCTCCAGCTGCGTCCCGGGCGAGAGGCGGGGTACACCCTGGACAGGTCGCCAGTCTGTCGCAGGGCGTCACATTACAACCACAAACATTAATATGTTTTATTGGGATTTTATATGACAAGCCAATACAAAGTAGTTTATGATTCTGAGGTAGAATAAATGGACAATCATGACTGATTTTCAGATTTTTTTTCTAGATAAAAACAACAATTTTGCACTGTTGAACCACCTTCCTCATGCAGCTGCAGGTATTTTGATTTATGTCTCTACCAGCTCCGCACATTTATACTAAAATGTTTCTTAGGAAAACACAATAAGTCCGGCTGGTTGGAGAACCTCTTTGACGTTTTCAAGTATTGGCAGACTCCTAAATTTGATTTAGTCATGGACTTTGATTCGGCCATTTTTGCTCGTAACATGCTTTGATCTAAAACATTTCAATGTGAGTGTTGTGTTATGAAGCAGTTTCAAGTCTTTTACAGTCCCTGAATTTAGCTGCACCCATATTCCCATCAACTTGGCTGAGGGAAATTTCCCTCCCAACCCACGATGACGTGCTGCTTTGTGCTACCATCCAGCAAAATACTTTGAAGTTTGTGGGTGTATTGTGACACTTAAGTAAAAGTTTTCCAGGTTGTATGAATAGTTTTGCAAAGCACTACAAGTGTAGTAGCAGTCAAATATTGTTACAACTTTCATAAATGTGTAGCAGTTTTTATTTATTTACCTTTTTCATCTGCCAGACGTTTGGTGGTGGGAGTACCAGACCTTAAAGATGGGAGGTGTAGTTTCAGAGAAGTCTATAACCTTGGTAAAAAACAGATGCACCCACTTTTAGCACAGGAATAGTTTTATTAGAGATAGTTATATTTTTACTGAAGTCCTGCTTCACCAGATTGTTGCAGAGCAGTAACGCTAGGTGTGTTTTTGGCATTTTGACCTTAACCCATTACTGGATCCTGCATGTGTTTCTTCTTAGGATGAAACTTTGTCTTGATCATCATCAGTTTTCTTTCACAGTTTGCAATAATACTGATGTAAAACTGTGGTTGAAGGCAGGAGCAATACTTCCCCATATTTTTTGCAAAGCTTCCCCAAAAGCTTGAATGAGCTTTGCGACACAATTCTTTCAAGACTTTGGTTGTCTCTGTTGCATGTGCAGCCTTTTGTCCCACACTCTGCTTTCTGCAAAAGTTTTGTATTAATAGGCTTGGAAACGGCACATTGCACACTGCAAAAACACAAATTCTTGCCAAGTATTTTAGGTCTAGATTCGAGTACAAATATCTGAGTACACTTGAAATAAGACAAAAGTAACTTAAAAATATAGGAACTTGCGTTAAATTAATAATTCTTTAATATTGATGAAAAAGTACTTCTTCCACTTGCAGATTATTTCACTTATAATAATACAGAAAAACTCTCTTGGAATTGAAATAATCTGCCAGTGGAAGTAACACTTTTAAAATCAATATTAATTAACTTTTCACTTTAAAGAAGCTCCTGTATCGTGGTGAAAATTTATTTGTAAGTTAGTTTTGTCTTATTTCAAGTGGACTAAGAAATTTGCATGAGAAACTAGATTAAAAATACTTCATCTTTCATATTTTACTGCAGCGTTCTTAACCAGGGATCATTTTTAGTTCAGCCTCCCACAAAAACATTTTAAAAATCTTTTTATTTTTATCTCATTTAAGGAAATGACTGAAAAATGACCTTTGGCAGAACTATAATTAATCATGTGCAGACATTTTCTCAGTTTTTGGAAGTGGTCCATGAAGCAGCATCTGCTTAAGGCTTGGCTACAGTTAGATGAGTTCACAAGCCAAAGTGTGGGTCCCACTCTGACTTGTATTTTGTCTGAATGTTCTCCCACCAGTGGGCATGTGGCTCTTCAGAGTTGGCCACAAAGGCGTGTAGTGGATAGCTCATAGAGCAGAGCATGGGTGTGTCTTCCTAAGGAAGTTACAAAAGACACAAACATTTATAAGACGGCAAACCAAATAAGACTGAATAAAAACAGAACCTGACCTCACCAGTTATTTTGTGCTTTTACTGGCTTCAGATGATCTACCCTACATGAAGTGTCCCCTGCACACTGTCCTGAAACTCACCCCAGTGGCTTATGGTAAGTCATTAATCTGCTAGTAGGAAAGTCAAACAGCATCTTTCTTTCTTTTTTTTCTTGTTTTGATATATTTCTGATCCTTCTGCCTCTGCTAGGATGCAAAGTGGAAATGTTTGATCTGAAAGTGGAAGCTGTTAACACTCACAGGGACAAACCATTGGTAAGTTGTTGTTTTTTTTTTACAAAAAAGTTCGGCCATCACCATCAGCCTTGCTTAAAATAAAGTACCGTACGTGTTCCTAAGGTGTGACCTGCCAGGACAGGAGAGACTTGCTTGGAGCCGATCTCTTCTTAGGAACTCCAACCAAAATTACACCTTACAATATTTACCTGCTTAAAAAAAGCCAGATGTTCACCCAGCCACACTAAATAACACTGTTCTCGGGTAAAATATTAACTCAGATTCACAGAAATGCAAGCTACAGAAAGAAACTCCATCATTAATATGAATTACACAGTGTGGAATATGATTGAAGGATTTTCCAGGGCTTGGTAAACATGAAAAAAAATATATAAAAAATAGTTTTTGCAGACTTGATTTCAGTCTATCTGTCCATCTACCCATCTGTCAGTCTGTACTACTAACCTATTTTTTTTTAACATTTATTTAGAAAATTTTAGGTATAACAGTCCAACTTGTGCAGTTATCAAGGAGAGACAGATTCATTGCAGTAACACACAAACATCAGATAACATACAGCATCACTCCTGAGTCTCAGATTTGATCTGTATTCGTTTCAGCACTATGCCAAACTTTGCTTTCACCCTGGTTTTCTCAAACTGTGGAAGTGCTGCATGTAAAAGACCGTTTATTTGCCATGACGTCAGGTCAAAGTGCGACGCTACAGCTAGCTTACCAAAGGACTGTGTTAAAAGTAATAATGGAAAACTGGCTTAAAACCGGGTCTCTCAATAAAAAAAAAGAAAATCTGCAGATACCGGTGGAAAGAAAACAACTCCAGGAATATTATATGATCAGCTGCTGAGAGTGTTGATGTGTCATTTACTAGCGACTGAATTCCTTTGAATGGCTCTGTTTTTGCAGCGGTAGGACTCCTCTCAGGTAGTAAGAACTGTTCTTTGTCTTTTATGACTTTGCTTGCTTATGATGCTCTGCTTACACGTCTGTGGCTGCTGTTATTTTTATTTAATTAAAAGTGATTACATTAAATAAATAAAATACTATCAATAAATACAATTTATAGAAATTGGTAGATTATGTTTAATCTACCAATTTTTTTCCTGCTGGAGCAACTCAACTCTATTTTTCTTTAATTGTGCTTCTAAATCACAAATGGCCCTAAATGTTATTAAAGTACATAATACTTGGTAGCAAAGAACAACTATTTTTTTATTTCCATTTGACATCATTGGAAAGTTTAGACACTTTCAGAATCTGTAAATAACTCAAAATGCCCAAGTAGAGCTGTGTTGTGGTCAGACACATTTAGCAAACAGCACTTCTCTTCTCATTAGGATGAACAAAGGAAATGTGATTTAAGAGACTAATATTTTAATTTCAAGTTGCATCATATATTAAGATGTCTTATCGCAGGGGCGATTTCAGGTTCGGAGGTCCATGAGTGTTTGTTGAATGGGTTAAGTGATCCCCAGTATGAAAAAGTTTGAGAAGCACTGCTTTAAACAAATGACATTGTCCTCAACTTTTCCAAAGTGATTGTTTTCTATGGTGGAAGTGGTATTCTGACGTTGTTTAATGAATTTGTTTTGCAGAAATCTGTTTATGCTGTATGTAGAAAACTGATTGTTTATGCATCGGCACTAGAAATGTTGATGAGCAATGTTCTTCTGATGGGGTAGGCAATCCCATATAGTCATTCCTTTGACACACTCATCCATCCATCCATCCATCCATCCATCCATCCATCCATTTTCTTTACACCCTTCTTCCCTAATGGGGTCAGGAGGGTTGCTGGTTCCTCTCCAGCTACGTTCCGGGCGAGAGGCGGGGTTCACCCTGGACAGGTCGCCAGTCTGTCGCAGGGCAACACAGAGACATACAATTGGTTTTGGACTGTGGGAGGAAACCGGAGAACCCGGAGAGAACCCACCATGCACAGGGAGAACATGCAAACTCCATGCAGAAAGACCCCAGGCCGGGAATCGAACCCAGGACCTTCTTGCTGCAAGGCAACAGCTCTACCGACTGCGCCACTGTGCAGCCCCACACTCATCCAATTGCTCTAAAGCAGGGGTGTCAAACTCCAGTCCTCGAGGGCAGCAGTCCTGCAACTTTTAGATGTGCCTCTGCTGCACCACACCTGAATAGAATAATTAGGTCATTAAGGCTCTGGAGATCTTATCTACACCAGGAGGAGGTAATTAAGCCATTTCATTCCAGTGTTTTGTAGCTGTGGCACATCTAAAAACTCCAGGAAAGCAGCCCTCAAGGACTGGAGTTTGAGTCCCGTTCTAATAAGTGACATGCAAACGTGGTTGTCCTCGTTTCTGGAGTTTCTTCTAAATGTTTGTTAATTGCCAGGCGTTCAGACAGTGTGTGTTGAGGCAGCAACACGTTTCTTGAGAAACATCCTGGTATTGTAGCGAGGAATATGCTGCCTATTGAAACCAACATGGCAATGGGTTTTGTATTTCTGTCTGTTTTGGTAACGGATTACTCACTGGTGCTGATTTGTTTCAGAGTACAAGTATTTTCAGACCTGCAAAGTTACTAAAACAAGTGGCTAATTTACCCAAACATGTTTTTTGTGCTCGTCTTTGAACAGATCAAAGTGAGAACGCCGCCACCTTTATCCCGCAGGAACAGCTTTGATCCGCTGTCCACCGAATACCAGATTAAACGGCCCCGTTTGTACAGTATGGGCAACTTTTCACCTTTACCCGTACTCCCTCCTCCAGCTTTTTCCAGTACACGGATATCCAAGGGCATCGAATCGCTGCAAAGAGAGGTCAGTGTCCAGTAAAAATGTAACTGCTTTTAGTCGGTGTGCAAAAATATTCTGTAATTTATAATACCAGTTAATTCCCACATCTGGTACAAAAGCACTCAACCCCTTGGATGTTTTACCCTTTTTTTGACCAAAAAGCACTTTCATGTGAAGCTGAAAACTGATATCTACAAAATAATGACAATTAACCCGTTTAATCCCCAATTTTATCAGTAGAAGGCTCTCTGGAGTTCATATGTACAAAAATATTTTAATTATATTTGTTTATTAAAGTATATTTTACTGACTTCCTCTCGTGCAAGTTTGAGACAGGCAGGAAGTAAAGGGGTCTGGTCATGTGACCTTTCACATTAGATACATGAAATTGATATTGCTTACACTAGACAGAGTATTATTTTATTTTAAAACTTCAATTAGCAGCCAAAAGTCAAAATAATTTCTGTAGATCTTTCAGAAGTGTCTGGTAATTAAACGGGTTAAGTGAAAATATTTCACACAAAATAAGTGATTTTCCTAAATATTTACCCCCTGACCTAATTCAACAGAGATCCAGCCATTTGGTGCTCGTAGTCTCACAACAAGTAGAGCAGAGATCACCTGAGTGGAGTGACATTGTTTTAAGTGATCATAGTATAAAAACAGCTGTGTCTGGAAGGTCCATTCACTGATTAATCAATATTCCTGGATACTTGCATATAATTACTGTCCTTTACCAGTCGTAGGTTTATGGGAGAGTGGAAATGAACAAACCACTGTTTTTATTTTTTTAAACTTTATTTTTGTTATTTTTTTGCAGTTTTAGAGACACACATACATACATTGAACAGTTAGACCCCCCCTAACAAAAACTTACAGAGCAACTAGTTTGACAGGAGCAGTTGAGTGATGATCAACAAGGAAAAAAAATAAACAAAAGTAAGAAAATAGGTAATTACGTAAATTATACAGTTGGTGTCGAGCTATGATGAGTGTTCCATTTCTTCCAGTATTTATTGTACTTATAAGAGGCAAGTCTTAATGAAAAAGTCAGTCTCTCCATTGTGTGAATTTCCTCAGTTATGTCCTTCCAGTCCAAACATTACGGTGGTTTCACATCCAGCCTCCGGCGAGTTATAATTCTTTGCGCCTGGTGATAATATTAGTAGAAGATATCTATCAGACTTCTTCAGTTCCTGAGGTGAATTACCCAGGAAAACCAAAGTAAAATCACAGCATAAACTTAAGTCCATTTTAATCCATCCATCCTCTGTTCATCCTTGTCCCTAATGGGGTCAGGAGGGTTGCTGGTTCCAATCTCCAGCTGTGTTCCGGGCGAGAGGCGGGGTTCACCCTGGACAGGTCACCAGTCTGTCGCAGGGCAACACAGAGACACACAACCATTCACACACACACTCACACCTATGGAGAATTCAGAGAGACCAATTGACCTAACAGTCATGTTTTTGGACTGTGGGAGGAAGTCGGAGAACCCGGAGAGAACCCACCATGCACAGGGAGAACATGCAAACTCCATGCAGAAAGACCCCGGGCCGGGAATCGAACCCAGGACCTTCTTGCTGCAAGGCAACAGCTCTACCAACTGCGCCACTGTGCAGCCCGGTCCATTTTAGTATTGATTTATTTTCCCACTTGTGACCAATAGGGTGCGCTCTTAATACATTCCCAAAAGACATGAAAATGTCCTGCAGATGCATTCCCACAGTTCCTCCAACATTTTGCACGCAAACCACTGTTGAAGAAAACTCATATCAAACTCTGTGGTCAAGTGGAAGAAATTAGATAATAATGGAGCATTTCGGCTGTCAGTCGAGAGGCTATCTTTGGCAGATACCAAACACTGTACATCACCACAAACAAGCCACCACAAAGGGGTGAATATTTATGCAGTGATGTTATGTTACTTTGTAGAAATCAGTTTTCACTTTTACATAAAAGTTTCTTGTCAAATTTTTTTGGATCAAGATGGATTTGTAAAGTAATTTAGAAAAGGCTGAATCATCCTAGGGGGTGATTACTTTTTGTAAGCACTCTATTTAAATCTACAAATCAATTAAACAATTTAAGAGTTGCTCAAAACTACAACAAGTAAACTAAATTAGCTACTGTTTAAATGTTAAGCCAATCATGCTTATATTATTGCTGCAAACAGACATTTGGCCATGGGAGTTAGCCCAAACAGTCTTTAAAATGTTTATACTTTGAGCAGGCCTTGTGGTTTCCTGTGGGTGTTACTTTAGGAGTTAACTGCAGGCCTGTCAGTTCCTGTGTATTCGAAGTGAGAACATAATTCATCAGTGGGAGCAGAACTCCTGCAGGGATTTTATTTTGCCACCGATTTTGTTCTTAACATTTGTGGACAGAGTTTTTCCGGAGCAGCAAACTGTTTATGCAGTTTGAGTCTTTAAATGAGCCTTTTGCAAATGATGGACCATCATGCAGAAACCTCCTGCAGCCACTGAAGGCTTGTAAAACCAACTATGAGAAGTAATAAAAAAAAATTGCCTTCAGTACTGTTGGTAACACAGAGCAGAAGGTCACATTGGATTGGAGTAGCACCGGAAAGTTTTGTGTGAAAGATAAATGTGACCCTGAACATATTGGGTTGTTAATAAAAGTATTTAACTATTTGCAAGCTGGAGTTGGGGATACGTAAAGAAGATCAGCTCAGTGGGAGAAGGTTGGAGTAACTACTGGTCCGTCCTCCTCATGAAAAATGGGGCATCTGGGACGAGTTGGGACCTCCTGAGTTTGAGGTGTTGCAACATGTCTCACTGGATGGTTAATAGGCTTCAGGAAAAATGTGCATCAAAAGACCAATAATGGAACCTTTAAAGGTCCACTTATAGGACCCAGAATCCCAGATAGCCCTTTATAGTTTTGTAAAAAAAAAAAAAGATTAATAAAAATTGGCATTTTGTCATGTAAACAGCAAACATTTGGAATATTGATGAGACCAAAATTGAGATAACTGGCCTTAATACAAAGTGTTACACATGGCCAAAAACAACACAAATCACATAGAGCAAACCGTCTATAGAATAACAGACAGTGGAAGTGCCAGCTTTATGCTATCGGGATGGTTTTCCTCAGGCCAGAGAGGGAATCTGGTCTGAGTTGATGGGTGGAGCTGAATACTTTACGAAGACGAAGGTCGACGTCCAGCCAGAGCAGTAGTGGCTTAGATCAAATAATATTTATGTGGTAGAATGGTCCACAATTAAATCCAATCTAGAATCTGTTGCAATTACTGAAAAATGATGTTCAAATCTGTCTTAAAGTCCTTTTGAAAAAGTGCTAATAGGGAAAACATTTGGTGTGACACAGGGTGGTTACTTGGTGCGGGGGTGAAAACACATGGAGACCACACCTTTCATGTTTTTACTGTATTTGACTTTCTCTTTAAATTTGTCCACGGCTTTCTTTTTTTCTGTTTTTTCTTTTTTTTTTGTGGCCTTGCTCATAAAATTGCCACTAAAGTTTGTTGTTGCAAAGTGACATAATGGGATGTACATTAAACAGCAAGGCTCAGTCTGTTGCTTAAAGTATCTGAGCGCAGCTTCTGAAGTGAAAAATGTAACATGCAGGCTATTTTAGGATGAATGTGACGAGTGTTTCCAATGTTATTGCCTCTGCTGTTGCCCACAAAGTGACCTTTGTTAGCATAGCTTCCCTTCTGAAGCCCAGAAAGCTGCAACCAACCTGTCTTACTCTGGCTCGAAGCCTCACAGTTCAATATTAACTCCTACTCAGCGCCAGTCAAAACAAATACCTCATTTCTGTTTGTCTCTGCTATTTCTGTTAATGCACTCCACTCTTCCTTTTCCAGAACTCTCTGGATTGTTTCAGCACTCCAGACACAGGAGAAAAAAGCACATAGAGGTATTTTCCTCTAATCTGCACAATCAACTTCAGTCGCCTTCGCCTCGGTGTTTTCACTCCTTCCTTTAACCGTCCAAGGCTGTCTCCTCTGTGGGAATGTTTTCCCAGCTCTGCCGATCATCAGTAAAATTCCAGCTGTCATATTAAGAAAATGCATCTCTTCTGTGTATCATTATGTTTATGTTGAGGTTGTCCATCTTAGCATGGTTTTGCACGTACATGTATGAACTCACTGCTTCTGAATGATAGCCATTATATCTGCACTGTGTTCGTACCAAATATGCAAATGAACGATTTGTAGTAAAAAGACCTAAACCTGCGACATAATTTGTAAGTCTGTCAGTATAAAAGGCAAGAAGAGGGCGTCTCTTGAAGACGTCCTTGATTTGTCCTCTGATAATTTTTCTATTTCCTTTTTAAACATTCCAATGCAAGGTGTCCTTCCTTGTTGTAATTTGACAGTGATGTAACTACCCTGTTTTAAACTGTGATTAAAGCTTGTGGAATTGCTTTTTAGGTTCATCTCACAGACAAATGCTATAAAGAAATAATGAAACATTCTGTCTAGCCCTTTAAATGTGCAGGAGTGCACTTTTCTCTTTAGTCTGAGAATAATTCAGCCTTTTCTCTTTTCTGATGTCTTGTGGTGTCTGAATGTATCCCTCATTTCTACTGTTATACTAGCGGTATAATTCACGATACCAAATTCACCCAAAGAGGTTTTGTTGGAGTTTTATTTATGTTGCTGACTTTTTATTTTGGAATTAAATTGAGCCAGTGCCTTTATTTATTTCAGTGAGGCTCTGTTAAGACCTGTACTCAACAATACTCAGAGCAGTATGATCTGCAAAGTAATATTTGCATTGAATGAATACAATATGGATGCATTTGTATGTCTTAAAGAGAACTTTAAAGTCTGCACATTTCTGTTAAATAAAGGGAAATTGCACACTGTTTGAATTAAAAATGGAATGTTTCTGTTCTGTGTGAGCTCATTGGGTGTAGCCTGAACTCCACAAGCAGACATGCATCACCAGGCTCAGACCAGCGTGGGACTTTTTTATGTGGCATCTTTTTATGGCATCTGATGACGAATCTCACCACCTTCAGCAAGAAAACGCATCAAATGCTGTGGTGACGTCAGAAGAGTCACGATTTCAGTTTTTTGTTTAAAAGCAAACAAGAGTTGCATCGCATATACAACTTTAAATACTGTAACTTATAACCATCACTTACCCAATCGCTTCAGATTTAAAATTTAAAAAGTAAAACTGGCTCATTTTTTAATAATCTGCTTTACATGAAAACACTTTCGTCAGAGAGTGATTGAGTCACAAGGGAAATGTGGGAAGAAACAGACAAATAATCAGTCCTTTGGAGACTAATCTAAAATTATTTTGAGGCCTGTGATTGTCCTTGTATAATTGCACTATGATAAAGAGTTGTAGATAATTCCCTCTCTGACATCAGATATTTTGAAAAAGGACCACAGTCATGTAAAAGCTCTAATCAGGACATTGTCTAACTACTATATTTTTTTATAAATTAAATTATAGAAATCAGTCTCTCTGGTTTTCATTCCATGATCACAGAAATTCTCGCAAAATCACCATGTCCTCACATCTTTAGTGCTACCGCATAGCTGAGAGTCAATTGCAAATATTTTCCACAAAAGTAGTCAAAACATTGGTTTAAGTGACTGTTAACTCCAACATGCAGGTGACAGTAATTTTTACTTTTTCCACACTGCTGACCTGTGAAGTTATATAGTTTAACAAGCTTTATCAATACATTCTGCAAACACACATGCTCTTGATATGGCCCAAAATGAAAATGGCTTTGACATTCATTTGTTATATTTGTTTGTTTTCTGGTTGTTTTTAAGTTTTTTTCATTCCCATTTAGAGTTTCTTTATCAATTCTTTTTTATGGTTTGGTCAGGTCTTTGTTCATTCGCCGGTGTTTAGGTTTTTACTTTTTCCTGTCTTCGTATTATGCATTTTAGTTTATTTTTTAGTCCTATTCTTCTTCTCTGTGTTCAATTAAGCTCCTTCTGTGTTATTTATTCTCCTTCCTTCAGTTTTCCTGCTCAGGATTTTCTTTTCACAGCTGCTACACATTCCTCCGATTAAGCTCGTTTGGATCCAATGTCATTCTCTGACCTTGACTCAGTTTTTTAAGCTCCTGGTTTTCAATGTTCTTTGCTCGTTCCTCTTATTTCTCTGCTTCATGTGAGTTTC
Organism: Gambusia affinis; assembly: GCF_019740435.1. NCBI lineage: Eukaryota > Metazoa > Chordata > Actinopteri > Cyprinodontiformes > Poeciliidae > Gambusia > Gambusia affinis. The sequence goes on along the minus strand of NC_057868.1, from coordinate 34,506,461 downwards.
TCTTACAAGTTCTGCTTGTTTTGTTATTAAATTCCTCTGCTCTGCACTTGGGTTCTTATTAACCATAAAACATGACAACTACTCACCACAAGGTCATAATTTATTAGTAGGGTTGAACATATTAATAGGGCAACATTTCTCAACAATGGTACACGTAACCTCCATCTTCCACTTTTTATTAGCTTACATCTCAGTGTTAACTAAAGAATAGATGTTGTGAACAAACACAAAGACAAGGTTACAAATTGTCTTTCAAAAGATGCTCAAACTGGAAATATCTCTTCGCACACAAAGTGATACTTAGTATATTTAATATGAGAACATTAATCAGTTCCAAATGTATTAAACTTTGTAATGAAATGGTATAGAACAAGCAAATAGGACTAGATGTCTAAATGGAGGATTTGCAGGATGTAACCAAACCTTAAACAACAGATATCTAACAATGGTCCGCAATCTTAAATCATAATATGCTGCCAGTTTTCTTCCTGCCAAGATAAACATGTAACAGCGCTACAAATGTTGATTTTTATTGGGTAATCCATATTATATATATATAAAAAAATAATAAAACAGAAAAGCCACTTTAGCTGCAAGAATTGAATAATTATCTTTGACTTGTTAGTTTAAAACCACTTTTCTCAGTATTGATTTTTCAAAGGGTTTTAACAACATTTTCAAGGATGGCTTCCAATATCCGCCGTGTCTGGATGAGCCGCTACATGAACTTGGAAGATACACAACAAGCGACAAGAGCTGAACTGAACCCCCTCCAAACATCCAAACTGCTCAACTACTGATATTTGACGGATTTACACCACAAAAAAATAAAATTCAAAATGCATTCAAAGTCTCTTGATTTGAATAACAGCTTTAAGTTTTGACAGCATTGTGTTGCGTACTTTTGTATCAGTTTTAGGAAATGAACTTGTTTTTGTTGTTATTAATCTGTATTACTTTATATTTTTTTGTTGTTTTCATGACGTAAAAAGGGACTTCAGACTATTGTTTTAGATTTAATGGGGGTTTTAGTGAGGAGCTGTCAAGTGTTTCCAACCACCTTGTTCTTTCTCTTCTATTTAAAGCTTGTAAGGATGACTGGAGACTGGAAGACTACACTATTTATTGATATGAAAAGAAAAGTATTATTAATATGCATCGTTTTTACTATCTGACATATTGAAATACTTAATTATAGGGAATGGAACAAATATTTACGTTTTTCCAACAATAGAAATAATTGCTTTTATTAAAAATACTTTTGAAATGCTTCTGAAAATATTCCAACTGTTGACGTTTTGTCCTTGCCTTGCCTTCCCTTCCCTTCCCACTGTCTCCTTTTATCAGATTTTTTTTTTCTCTGAAAGCTTTGCCCTCAGCAGGGCTGTGCCAGCCTTCTTCTATAAATCTCTCCATCTGACCCTCCCGTTGGTATTTGCTTTTCATAACCTCGTCTTGTACAGGAGAACAACCATGAGGACCGCCACTGGGACTATTGTGATTTTATCGTTTGCTTTTTTAGCAACAGGTAAAAAGAAATAATAGATTAATTGACATTTTTTTTTAACTCATTACCGTGCGTCCGTCTGTCTTTTAGTGTTTTCACATTAAATAGCTCTAATTTTTCATGGACTAAATAAACAGCTCAAGAGGCACAGGAGTGTTCCGCTCCGCTGGAGTACCCGCACACCCGACTGAAATTCACATCTAGACAGACGTTCAGGAGCGGGGAGAAGGTTTACTACCGCTGCGCCGAGGACTTCACTCCATCCAAAGGGAGCAGATCTGTGGAGTGTCAGAATGGAAAGTGGAGCCGACTGACTCTAAAATGCGAAAGTAAGAGAGACAAATAATCAGGCTTTGCCTTTCTTTTTATTTATTTATTTATTTATTTATTTATTTATTTATTTATTTATTTATTTATTTAACGAATTAACAGGATTAAATGCTTATTAAAATAAATAAAATGAGATTTTGTACCAATTTTATAAGATCTTTCACGCCCTCTGCTGAGCATAAGGGGAAACGTTCTTTTTTTGTTTTGTCTCTTAACAGCCAATTAATTTTTTTTTTGTCTTATTCAGTGGATTAGAATATTATAGAAACGTTCATTCATTTCAGCAACTTGCTTCACGAAGTGAAATACACTATGTGTAGTAACTACACACAGGCTGATGTTTTCAAGCATTTATTTCCATTAATTTGAATGATTCTCTGCTAACAGCCGATGAAAACAAGTTTAACGTTAGAATAATAATAATAATAAAAAAATAAATTATATATATATATATATATATATATATATATATATATATATATATATATATATATATATATATATATATATATATATATATATATATATATATAAATATGGGCTTATTGAAAAACGCAATACTTGCTTAAACATTATGTTTAAAAGGTAACCTTAATCTGAATATTTAGCCTTAGGTTGAGTATGGCTAACCAACTTCCATATTATGTTTAGACGATTGAAACAAAAATACTTACCTTCCCATGTAGTTTACATGATGCTCTTAGCAAGGTATGATATTTTCCTTTCTTTAAGAATGGAATGAGAACACAAATTATTTTTTGATAAATTTGGAAGTGTGGCATGTCTTATATTTAGCCTTCTTTTCTCTGATACCCGTAAAATTTATTTTACTTTCAGCAAGTGAAGTTGGGATTTAAAATCCCAATAAAATAGATTAAATTTTATCATTGTAACATTGAACAAAACTTTCAAGGATTCTAAATACTTTAGGGAAACTCCAACATTATAAAAACAAATCTCTGTGGAAGACAACATAATATACTGCAATGCTCATTTAGACATCATCAACCAATTCCCTTTTGGTAAGTTCATTGGTGTTATGAATTAGATTTCTATTTGTGCCTAACTCAATCTTGTGATTTCCATCCTCACCTTTTCATTGTTCCTCATATCTACTTCTGACAGAGATAACATGTGGCAACGCCGGAGATCTCCCCAATGGACACTTCCACTATGAAGGTCAAACGTATGTTGGGGAGAAAGTTTATGCCAAATGCAACGAGGGGTAAGCTTTGCCTGAAACAAATTTTTTTAAAGACATGTAAACATTATTGTGTCCATTGAACTGCATCTCCATGCTTACAGATACATGCTGAAGGGAAGGAACTACATGATATGCAAGAGGTCTGGATGGACTGGTGAATTCCCATCATGTGAAGGTAGGCGACTGTGTGTTTAAACTGCAAGATTATAAAGTGACGCTCTGCAATTGCAACAGGATGTAAAGCAACTCTGTATGGGCGGGAATTCTGACACTGATCAACTGAAGTTTTAATATGACAAGAAGTGACATCAGCTCATCTAATCCCCTAATTGTTTAGTGCATACTTTCCATCTTTGTAAGAGCTTATTAGTTATGAGATCATTTCTGATTTAATCGTACATATGTCTTGTGCTGATTAAGGTGTGTTACTGAAGAGGTCATAATACCACTATTTTCACCACACTCATTTCTCATCTAAAATCACCAGTTATCATTAAAAACTAAAAACACAAACCTATAAAACAAAATGCCTTAAAAATATTCACATTAATCCATTTTGCCATGTTACAACCACTCACTTCAATATATTTTAATAAGGTCTCATGTGATATACCAGCACAATGTGACACATAACTGTGAAGTAGAAGATAATAGATACATGGTTTAGTTTTTTTTAGTTTTTTTTAAATAAAAATCTGAAAAGTATGAAGTGCATTTGGATTCACCCCCACTTATTCTGACTCCCATAAATAAAATCCAGTGGCACCAATTGCTTGATTGCAGCTACACATTAACCCAAACCCACCATTGCCATGGTGACGCATGGTGACAGCAAATTATCAGCAATTTATGTTTTTTGCAGGGTTAGAGTTGAGATGAAGATATTTGGAGCTAAATAAAGGGAAATCTTTGAAGAAAACCTTTTAAAAACTCTAGTTGACGATTATAAATGTTGGGTTATGTTACAAAGATAAATGAATAAGATTATCATCTTTCCATGGCTGGAAGAGACATACCTGATGTCGAACTGCTGAGATACACCCCACATGGTTCATTAATCAGTCATAGGACGGGTCTTGTTACGTCATATATATTTAACATGTTAAAAACACAATTTTCTTTAATAAAAACTTCCATGCTTCCTTCTTTGCTGAAATTAATTACCGGTTCAGTTGTCTCGCCAGAGAAAGAAATCACATGCTCCAGTCCAGTGGTGAACAACTCAGTGAAGAGTGGCAGAGAGGTTTCAGTTCACCATGTTGGAGACACCATAAACATCACCTGTAGCACTGGTTTCCAGTTGGATGGAGCACAGCAGCTCACCTGTGGGTCCGACGGCCAGTGGCAGCCGAAACTCCCTCAGTGTTTTCTGTCCCCTGATAAAAGGCCTGGTAAGCACATAAGATATTTCTTAGCTAGTCATATATTTTTTTTTATTTTATTTTTGTAATTGTCCATCATCTATCCCCTTTTTTCTGAAAGATTTAATGCCACAGTTTATCTTGGGGAAAAAGAAAGTACATTTTTAAATTCTTGTGTTTTTATAGAGACATAGTATAAATGAAATGGTTTTTACCACAATCCAAATTCGCTTCAATCTAATCTCAAGTGTACAAAAACATTATTTCCCACTGTCATTATTTCTTTTTATTGTACGCAGGTACACTGTACATCAAATTGAATTTATCATTGTAAGATCAGTGTGTCAGCCCACCCTTTATATCTATACTAGCTTCAACTCTTCTGGAAAGTCTTTCCATAAGGTTGAGGAATGTGTTTATGGGACCATTTTTCTAGAAGTGTGTTAGGTCAATAGGGCCTTATTCCCAGTTTCAATTTAATTAATCTTCATTGAGGTCAAGACTTTGTGCTGGCCACACCAAACTTACCCCTCTATGTCCTTAAAGAGCGATTCATTCTCTGACTGTTTCCACAAAGTTGAGCGATGATGATGTCCAAAATGTCTCGGAATGCTGAAGTTTTAGGCGTTCCTTTTCCTGATAATAAGGTGCCAAACCCAATTCCTGGCAGGCAGCTCCACACCATAATCCCTTCTGTCCCAACCTTACTGTTGACACAGAGGAGTCAGGAAAGTCCTGTTCTGGCAAGTGATGAATCCATACTTATCCGCTGGATTATCAGATAAACATGACTTGTCGTTCTTAGAACATGTCTGCTGCTTTAGAGTCCAGTGGTGACATATTTTACACTATTGCCTCCAACATTTTGTATTTTGTTACGCAAGACTTGGTGCAGCTGAACACCCTCAACATGAAACTTTCTATGCACTGTGCTGGATTTAATCTGGAGGTCTGACTCTGCAGAAAATTGGGGAGCGCTGCTCATTGTACATCTCAGCATCTGCTGCTCCAGCTCTGAGATTTTACAAGGCCCATCACTTTGTGAATGAATTGCTGCCACTCCCAATTGCTTCTACTTTGTCATATTACCACTAACAGTTGTCTGTGAAATATGCAGCGGAAGGGAAATTTGATGGATGGGCTTACTGCAGGGGTGGATTTTTATCAAAGTACAATGCTGGAATTCACTGAGCTCCTGACCCAATCTTTCAGAAACGTATGTAGCAGCATGGTATACACTGGTAGCTTTGGAAGTGAATTACACAATCTGAATGTATGAAAACAATATTTTGAGAATAGAGCGACCAACTGGTGGACTTTTACTGCATGCGATACAAAAAACCTGACATGGATTTTTGTGAATGCAGGAAATTGTGGATTAAATGCAGTTGATATTAACTTGGCTTTATTTGACATTATCATCACCTTCAACTGTTTTCATATAAATCTGACTTGGATTTTACTCTAAAATACTTCGGTATACAGAGTTGTATATGGTTTACTCAATGATTCCTGAATGATCCAAACCTGGTCCTCTGGAACCACCGTCCTGCATATCTCCCTGCTGCTGCACATCTGACTTAATGCTGCCAATAGATGCATGCTAATATGGTAAATTAAGTCACTTATGCTTGGGACCCCTGCTGTAGTAGCAGAACAAGCCCACATCATGAATCCATAATGTGGATACCAAATGCTAGACAGTTGGTATTTGTGCGGTTTTTGCCTGACATCTCTCCTTGGTTTCATGTGCCAACGAAAATAGTTACAGAATAAGTTAATAAAAAACAGTACATTTTATTTTGAGAAGCCTCCTTATTGTTCTTTCTGAAGCTGCTGTCCTTTGTAATTTAACATTTAATATTCTTTCCAAGGTCTTCCAAAACGTCTGCTTTTATAGATGATCACTTTTCCATCCACTGTATTTTCATTCACTTGATTTTTAAACGGTCACACTGGTAAAGACTAGATCAGGTTTTGTTTTGTGCAGTACGTTAGATGATTAACCCCCCACCCCCATGACATAAACTTTTCCCCTCTTTTTGAAATACACAGCAGGTGGATGTGATGCACCACTTATTGTCAGCAGCTCCAACGCCAACCTTGCAGACAAGTACATCACTATGACCTCGTTTTCTTCTGGCGACAAAGTCTACTACAGCTGTGATGTGGGATATACTCCAGTGGGTGGCAGCAGGATTCGCACATGTGACAATGGAAAATGGACGCCTCTGAAGCTAAAATGTGAACGTAGGAAAGTTTACATTTAACATCCAAGCCATTTTTCCCCAAGTCTTATGTATGCTTCCACAATACTTAAAGTACTAAATAATCAGGTAAAGCTGTGAAAGAGAGAGTGACAATTCAAACGTTTGACATGTTCCTAAAGACTTGAATAATTCTGGTTTTTGAAATTCATGAAAGTATTTATAACTGTTTGGGAGAAAAAAGTAACTGAATATTTACAAAGTATTTCAGTTTGCAAATTTGTGCTTATGATTTATAAATCCGAAGCTTCTACATTTTTAAGAATCATTTTGTTGCTGGTTTACTACTTGATTGACAGAAATAAGCTCTTAAATTTTGAACCTTGTCTTCTGGAAAAAACAAAAACAATCAGCAAGATTGTCATGAGCCAAAGAGGTTATCGAACTTGTAAAATCAGACAAACGCACATTTCTAGTTGTTGTATTGGGTTAAATCTGAAGAAGTTCATTCATTCACCCTCCGTAACATTACTGTATCGTTCTGTGTCTAAAGGAAAGCTGTGTGGCCACGCTGGAGTCATTTCAAACGGACAGTTCGTCTACACAGGCGTAGAGTTTGGAGATACAGCCACAGCTGAGTGTGATGAGGGGTGAGACAAACAGCCCCTGCAATATGATGTTTCCTTATCTCCCATTGTATTGTAGGAATTGACTTTTTGATTGATCTCTCACCAGGTTTATACTCGTAGGTCGGGCCACCAGGCACTGCCTGAGCAACGGCTGGGACGGTCGTCCTCCTGTCTGTGAAGGTGAGGTCTGCTAACTCGCTTGCCCATTTGGTACCTGTGCATTTGCTAATACATGGAGTCATCTCAGAACTCTTGCACACCCTGCAGCTGTCGAGTGCCAAGAGCCAACAGAGACGAATGCTCAGAGGAGAAATTTCCAGGAGCCGCCATACACATTCAGGAATGTGATTCTCTATGGGTGCCAAGTGGGAAGCCTGGTGGGATCGAGGGAGATATGGTGCACCAAGAATGGGACATGGAGCTCACCTCCTCCACAATGCAAAGGTCTTTAGTCATGCCACAGAGTTTTAGGCAACTTTCTGCACCTTATGCCCCGTTCCTTATAACTAAAATTACAAAATCTCTATTGTTTTCACAGTTATACAATGTCGGTCACCAAATATTCCCAACGCCTTCTGGATTAACTCTCACAAGAAAACGTATCGCCCTATGGAGACCATCAGTTCATTTAAATGCCAGTATGGCTATAATTTTACTGGACCAACACACATCACCTGTGGCAGCGAGGGCCAATGGTTGCAGACGCTTCCAAAATGTCTTCCCAGTAAGTACTCTCTGTGGTATGAGAAACTAATATGCATTAAATATAGTCCAGCATAACTAAACTGAACATTTTGTTAATATAATCTGAAAAAGTGAAACTGATGTTGATTAATTACACACAGACTAATATGTTTTATACATTTATTTATGTAAACTTTGAAGTATAGCTAATAAGCCCAATTTTTAGACCAAGATTACCAATGTGAAGAAAACGTTTAAGTCCCACTGAATGAATTATTGCATCAACAGAGAAGCATGAACATGGCCAGTCTGTTGTTCTGCTGAGGTTTTAAGAAAGTCCAGGTGACTTTAATAAGGGCCTTCTACCTGTTTGCATCATTGGCTTTGGCGTGTCATCTTCCTCTTAATATTCATATTAAAGTAAATCTGAGAATCTAGATATTGGATGTTAATTAGAAGTACACCACATGTAACAAAACAAAGATGACATCTTGATATATAGCTCTGTGTGTAATCAATCTACCCATTTGTCTCTTCACTTTACAAATATAGTATTTTCTTTTTCATATATTCTAGCTTATTGAGATGCAGCGTTACTACAACATGTGTTGGAACATTTTTCAGTAACGCCTTCACTTTTGTTTTATATTTCAGGACAGTGGAGGGGCTAATCTGCTGCCAAAAGTTTGATCTTATAATATTTAATCCAATTTCCATACACTCATTTATCAATACCTTTAACATAATTACTGTCAAAATCAACCGTTAGTAATGCACTGTTTAATATTTTTGCTCCTGTGTACAACCATTACAAAGACATTAAATACCTTGCAAAGGAAGCTGAAGTACAGTATGTTTATTTTTAATAAGTGTCTTGGGCAGTAACAAGTGTAAACCTGTTTGATTCCCATCTGTACAAAGTTGTTTTTTTCCATCTTTTTTTCTCCAAACTGCTGATAATGTATCATTTCTATAGACTAAACGGTGAGTGAGCATCTTATGAACAAACAAGCTACAAGGAAAAAAAAAAAAAAGGAACACAAATTGCATTCATTTAAAAAGACAATACAAAAACCAGACATTTCTTTACATGAGCAATAACATTTCAAGTGCAAATATCATTATCAAACTCCAATACATCATAGCAAACTATTGCTTTAAAGGCAACACCTCAATAAAAACCAACAACAACAATAACAGGATACAGGAAAGAAGCTCTTTCTGGTAGGAAGAGAGGGTGCATGTGGGTCACATGAGCTCACCAAAATAAGAGAATATTCTGTCTGATGTATAAGTGAATCGTGTATAGAAAGAATTATAAACTGATATAAGAGGTCTGACCCAACAATACCCTCAGATTTGACAGTGAGGGCATATTCCCTTTGTTTAATCCAGTATGGTCCATGGGATGTAGTGTCCTAACAAACTAAATTTTATTTACAGAAATGGGAAAAAATACATACATACAGGAGGGCAAGTTTTCTTTCTCTTTATGAATGTCCAGGTCAGTGGATTTTTAGGGTCACGTGTTGACTAACCATTCGTTCGTTGCTCCTCGGTTGTTTAAAGTGATACTGACTGAAGGGCATTGCCTCCTACATCTTGGGCTAAACTTTTCCCACTGGGAGGAGCTCATGAAGTGCCTGGTCATAAAAGAGTGACATTTACCCCAAACTCAGCACACCAATTAATCTGTCAAAAGGTGATTTATTTTTTTTTTTAGAGGTGACAATGATGTTTTTGTACACAGGATTCCCACGCAATCTGGAAAAACATCTGGAATTGAACGAAAATATTTGTCAGGTCTAAAAATGTGTATTTTCAGACTTTATCCCCCATCAATTTGACAGCGGTATTCAACTCAGTATGTTTATTCATCCATACTTTTTTCTTTTTCAGGCAACAGCAATTTTGTGTTTATACTTTAGATTGGACCAACAAAGAATTTAAAAATTTGGAACAATGAGTCTGGAAAAGTTTTGGCATTTTGAGATAAAAATGTGCAGGAATCCTGAGTCCAATACCAGACAAACCTTTTCTTTTTGTAAAATCTCATGTAAAAGGCAAATGAGAATATTTCCTCACACAGTAATTCTGGCTGAATACAAGCCAGAAGTGTTAGATTTTCTCTACACTTAAATTATTTTACCCTGTTTAGTCACTCTTAAAATTTGTTTCACTGTACAAACCAAATTATTACTTCTTTTACATTTAGCTATTTTTACTTTTTTGAATTTTTTTTAAATTTACGCCTAAATAATTTCTGCCTATGACAAATTGATGATAATAGTATTAATAGATGATTAATAGTCTCAACAAGACCACAGCCCAAAACACATTTTGCAAATTTCCATGTGGGTCGCAACTGAGCGGAACCATTTTTTCTTTTCTTTTTTCATTGCACTTTAATAAAAGAAAACAGAAGGGACGGTCGGTTCCAAATCTAGTGCAGGAAACTACTCGAGCTGCCCGGTCTGAGCGGTCTTTGGAAGAGCTGTCTTCATTGGGACAGGACACAGTTGGGGGTGTTGAGTGTCTTTGGATTTGAGACTAGTGGGACCAAAGAGGAGGAGAAGCAACTGGATCTGGGAAGAAGTGTACTGGACCTATAAATCAGGATTAAAGATTTCAACCCTCGTCTAGATTAATCTCACTATTTACAAGACCCAAAACAAAAACAAAATAATCCTTAAATCCACAGACGAGTAATTAGAGATTATCAATGTAATGCTTGTAAAAAAAACAAAACAGAATTATTATGGATTCTGAGCTTCCCTTTTTTAAACCCTACAGAATATTAGTATGAAGAGTACATGAGAAAGACAATGAGACTGAAGAATTAAAGTGACCTTTTTAAAAAGAAGCAGCAAACATAATGTCCCACAGAGACATTACTCTCACTCTCTGAAACATGTTTCCACCAGACATCACATCATCCCATCTCTCACAATCATTTATCTCCCGAATGTCCGCTGGGTTCCGTGGAATGACAAACCACACCTGTGTTTGCTTTGTAGATGGTTTGGAACAAAAAAGAAATAAAAACGACCAGAAGAAATAACCCGGAGGTTGGGAAACACGGGTGCAATCTAAACAAATGGAGCAAAACACGGTTGAACTGTTTTAACAGTTGGAAAAAGGCTCTAAGAGCTCAAAAATACAGCCGGGCTTCAAAGGAGCTGGAAAACTCAGGATTTAAGCGACCGCTCCTCCTCGAGGACGGCGCTCAGACACCAACGATGGCACCAGAGTTACACAACACTTTTACACAACACAAACAGTCACACTTAATAGTAGGAACTGGAGCAAACACAATAACAAGCTCTATCAGGCTCAAACCGCACACACAAAACAACACTCCTACTGTCTGAAAGAAGCCTTTTTTTTTTTCTTTTCTTATACGTGGTTCCATTGCACAACACAACAGAAACCACTCACATACTCAACATTCCCACTAAATGCTAGAGCGCAGGAATACAGACCTGGAGACAGACAGAATAAACCTAAAGAGCAAACGGGGTTACGACATGTCGGGCATTTCTCAGGTCTGTTGAGTGAAGTGTCTCGTAGGGTTTGTGTTAAGACGTCCTGGAAGAGTTGTGGCCTAAAAAGAGGCAGGGAATGTCGGGAGAGGAGCAGGGAGAAGGCGTGGGCCAGTGGGGTGGGTGTTGCAATCCGGTACCTCTCTGCAGCTGCAGGCTTTTACTTGTATGGCCGCAGGAACGCTGACACTTTGCTGCTTATGAGACGGATGAAGGAGCGTGGAAGCATCTCATTGGACTCCCGAGTGGTGTACTTAAAGTAGTGGTTTGGGTTGGCCAGCACATCAAAAAGAGTCTTAATCAGTTTTTTATCCTGCAGAAAACAAACAAACAACAACAACAACAAAAAAACAATCAGGTGTCAAACATAATTTCTGCATTAATCAATTAAAAACTCCCTCAAAATTGACCAGTTCTTTAGAAAAGTGTTGATACTCTGAGTATTTTTCAAATTTTGTCACATTACAAGCACAGGACTTTGTTTTGTGAAGTGGCAGGAACATGAAAATCATTTTTACAAAAACACAGCTGAAAAGTGTAGAATGTGTGTACTTCCAACCCCCCTTTACTCTGAATACCCTGAATAAAATTCACTGCAAATTACTAATTTAGTAAATGTGATCCTCTTAAGTGCAGTTTATGCGTGGTGGAAACCTAACATGTTACCTCACTCTGTCCACACCATCTACATGGTGAAGCATGGTGGTGGCAACATGATGCTGTGGGAATCATATGCCTTTCTTTAGCAGGAGCAGCAAAGCTCCTCAAGAGTTTACATAAAGATGAACAAAGCTACATACAGGACAAGGCTTGAAGAAGACCTGCAGAGATACAGCCAGGGCTGCAGCTCTATAATTCACATCAAAGCACAATCATGTGTTTTAATGGCCCAGTCAAAGGCCACGAATAAATCCAGTTGAGAATTTGCAGTAAAGACTCGCGTACACTTTTCATCCAAACTGGCTGAGCCATTTTGCAGAGAAGAATGGCTTCAAATTTCACTCTCTAGGTGTGCTGGTAGAGACACATACAATCTGAATGTATGAAATGTATGAGGTGTGTCTCTATGGTTACTATGGTTACCGATGAAAGGTATTTTCTACAAAACACGGATTTTCAGATTTGTATTTTTTAAAAATTGAAAATAATTCATCATTTTCTTTCCACTCTACTATGAGTATGTCTAAGACATAAAACGTTAATAAAATACAATAATGTTTGCGGTAGCAATGTAAACAAAAGTGAAAAAAATAAAATAAAATCAAGGGAGTGTGACTCCTCCCAAAAGACACTTTAGACAAATTACACAACTAGTATGACAATGCTAACAAAAATTTTCCGTATTATTCAACTTAGCTCATGTTCACAGACAGCAGATTTGTTTGGGATTAAAACCCTGCTAATAAAAACTCACAGCTCAACTGAATCATCCTTAATCTGACTGCATCACGTACAAACAAATGACTAACTCGTAAAAAATGGCACAGACCTTCAGGATTTCTTGATGGTTTTCCGAGGCGTAGAGTCTTCCATCTCGCACAATATCTTCTACAAGCTGCTCATAGTCCTCTGAAAACAAAACAAGCAACACAATAGATCATCAATGCAACCCATAATGCATTTAGCTGTTTAAATAATATAATCCAGAGGCAGTTCCCCTCAAGGCAGAGGCTCCTTTTAACTCATGTTACCATTGTCTGCTGGGACGTTTCAGATCATTTATTGTGATAAAAACTACACTGAATCATAAAAAGTATGTCATGGATTAACACTGTATTTGGTTTCACTGCTGTATATTTCCACAGGTTAACATCTCCATTTTAGAAATCAATATGTACATATAAGATGTTAACCAATCACAACACTGCGAGTATAAAAAAAATTATTTGTGCCACTTCAGAATTAACCAAAGGATTTTTGGATTTGTCTTTATGCCCTGGATCCTGTGAGCTGTGCAGTGGGACTGATCATCTGCAGAAGCCAATGCTGGAATCTGAATCTCTTTCAGCCGAGATGCGAGAGTTAAAGTAATTTAAAACATTTAATAAGTAAAGTAGCTGAGTTGATGCTATTTTAATACTTCACTGCCCATAAAAGCAAGACAAAAACTCAAAAGCTGGAGAACGTAAAGAAAAAAGTTAATTATTCTGTGCAAACTTGCAAATTGTATTTTTCCATTTTCTAACAATATAAAACACAATCTCTGGTTGAGATAGAGGAGGACTGAGTTAACTCAGTTTAAATTATTCATACATCTGGCAGATTAGACTTAAAATTACTGAAACCAACTGAGAAGTTTGTTTCTGACAGGAAATGAGACCGGTATATCTGAAAAATTATAACATGTAAAATATGTTTCTTAGTGATATTTTAAAAAGTTGGCAATATCTATTTAAATCCTTCTCAATCAGTGGAAAAGTCATTATTGGCATTACTGCAATGAAGCCGTTATGATAAGCTTTAGCTGACTTTGAACATATTTACTCTGGTATGTTGACAATTTATCGTTGGCAATGAGCTCATAATCTTTGAAGTCAGAAAGCCTCCTTGCCATCACCCTAATCTTTAACTCTCTCCACAGATTCACTATTAGATCCAGTCTGGACTCTCACTGTGTTACTATTATTATTATTGTTACTTCCAGTCAGAAAAAAGACATGTTGACCAAACAAAAAATTACTTTAAGCCCTAATTTTCCAAGGGCTAAGGATGATTTTGGATTTAACTGTATGTGATGTTTTGCAGAAGTAACTGTCTACTAAGGTGAACTAGGACGCTACATACCATCATAGGTAACATAAGGAATCTGGAAACCTCTGGCGTTGTTGCTCTCATTAGACTTGAAGTTTATCCACAGACGTCTGGAGCGAGCTGTGAAGGCGATGGGCCGCTCGTATGTCTGACAGGTCTCGTAGGTGGTGATGGATGTCGCTGACCCTTGCACAAGCACAAATAATCCTTCCTCATATTATTTATGCCCTCTATTAACTCTAATGAACCCAGAGAGAGAGAGAAAACTCACAGTTCTTCCTCATGACCAGAACATCGCCGCACTCATCCTCTGAGGGCAGGAAGATCTCCGGCACCACGATCAGGATCTTGCGCTTGCTTGGTGGGTTGATATTCCAAATGCACTCCACGTTAGCAGGGTAGTTACCAGGATAGTTAGGTGACTCAATATAACCCATTAGCTCGCCCATCTCACCACCACATTGCCTGTCTAGACAGACAAAAGCAGGCCAGGTTAGACTGTAGCTCTTGTAAATAATATTAATAACAATAATAAAAAAAAAAAACATATGAAGATTTTCGGTGTTAATGTTCCAATTCACTTTTGCATTGCGAGATGCTTGTGGCCCCATCAAAGTCAGTGGTGGTGTTTCCCGGACAGGTGATGCAGTAATTCTGCCTGAACTCTGTCTGATAGGTCCCCACTGGGCAGCGAATACAGCGGTGGACGGTGGTGTTGTAGTAATGACCTGCAAAACACTGGACTGCAGGGTGGAGTTAAGAAAAACATTCATTCTGATCAAATGAGTTTAATTAACTTCATTTATGCACAGAAATTGTTTCTATTTTCTTGCATTACCGTTTGAAAATTGAGTTGCAACGTAAATAATGTAAATATTAGTGCTTTCAATCGATTAAAAAATTTATCAGATTGATCACAATTAATCACTATGTGTAACTTTCTAAGCTTGAAGTGCAAATATGGAAGTTGTTTAAGAAAGTGATATATTGTCTCAAACAAAACATGTCTGGGGATTCTCAGTTTTCCAGGTGTTTATTAATGACTTTGTTAATATAGCATTTGACACTGTAATGACACTTAATGATGTTTTCATAACTGTTGCTACTTGTTTCACTTGAGATAAGAGTTAATATTAATGACACTGTAATGACATGTAATTAACAGCTTAATAAAGCTTAATGAACTCTTTATTGTTGGTCCTACTTTTTCGCTTTATTTCAGGTAGGAGGAAATATTAATTACTGTTTTGATAAAACATTTGACAGTGTAATAACACTTATTGACATTATGACTACTATTGTGACATATTTATGACATATGATGATTCTTGGTTAATGTCAAGTTGTCATAACAAAGACATTTTGAATAATGTCAACTTTGTATTAAAAACTGACATCATGATTTACTGAATTACACTTTGTGACAACTGTAATAAATATTCATGAAGACTTACTCATGGTCATGACAGGTGTTATATCATGTTTATGACAGTGTCATGTCAGTCTTATTCACACCCCGTCAAACAAAGTGTTACCGGAGGAAGCATCTGCAGTGATGTCATCCACACATCATCTTTCAGATTTAGGCCAGAAATCCTACACTTAAAAAGATTACAGCATCTTCTCCAACATTTATTTTATCTTCAGAAGGCTACATGAATGCATGCTATATTTTTAACAATTTCAACTGTTGGAATTGTGTGTATTCTTTTACTTTCGCTTCACCATTACGAACTACTTTGTTTCATGAAATCTCGAGAAAAATGTCACGTTATCAGTTTGCGGCTGTACACAGTGCACTTAATGTAACTCTTTCACAAGTACTTCTGCAAACTACTGTACCACTAGTTTACGAAGCTCATCTCAGGGAATGGCAGGCTAGGAGGGATGTAATTAATGTTTCACTGAAGCAGTGATTCAGTGAAATCAAATATTTGAGATATTTTTCAAAACAAATCTGACCTTTGACTTCACAGTCATGAAAGGAGCTGGCACCTTCCCGCTTCGTGCTCAGGCCTCCACCGCAGGGGAAACAAAGTGTCCTTCCCAGATCTGGCTGGTAGGTGCCCTGAGGACACGGCTGGCAGGGCTTGAAGCCATCGCTGGAGAAGTAACCAGTTGGACACTGGCCTGCATTTGATTTAAGGATCACAGAACATGGTTATTAGAACATTTCCATGAGCTGCATGAAACGAGATGGATGCTCAGTTATTTCACCTGCACAAGAGGAGATGGTTCGTGCTCCAACAGCCCCATGTCCATCGCTGCCAGGGCAAAGGTCACAGGCCAGCTGGCCCTCTTTCTCCTGGAAAGTCCCAGGTGGACACTGGACACAGCGCTCCTGTCCCCCATGGTAGTAGGACCCTGGTAGGCACATAACTGGGAAAAAAACATCAAAAAGTAGCACAGGTGAGAGATGAGTCAGCATTAAAAAAAATTAACTGAGTTTGCTAGTTCAGCCTTACCACATCTGCCATTGACCCGCTCCCAGCCTGGGGCACAGTGGTCCTGAATGGGTGCAACCTGAGGAAGCTTTTGGGCCACTTCATACTCCAAACCAGCAACCCGGATCAGAAAGCGCTCTTGGTTGATGGACTTCTTCAGAGCCTTGATATACGTTTTCACCTGCTTCTCCATGCGCTGCCGCAAACAGCTGAGGTTGCAGCTTCCTGATCAGTGAAAAACTTCGATTAAAAAACGTTTTGTGACTCAGAGTAATGATGAACCGTGTTGTCTGGACAACAGGATCGACATAGAGTGGTGGTGAGATGACTTACCTGTCGTGTCTCCAGGTTTGACTTCAGCTTCCAGCTCCAAAGTGATGCGTGTTACTCCTTTGTTAGAGGGATTGCGAGCATGTCGCCCTTTAGCTTTCTTGGAGGAGTCACATGTAAGGTTAACAAATGTTACCTGGCAGTTGCTGCAAGGCTGCCCCCCTCCTGCAAAGACAACGTTATTGAAAACCACAAGGAAGCGCTGCACACCATTTAAGTTTAAGTTCAATCAGTTAATTCTGACACTTTTAACAACTTTATCACAAAAGGACTAGAGGCAAAGCATCTTCTATCTGGAATCTAATACATTTCTTTTTTTTTCTAAACAATCTAGGTTTTCCATCTTTTATAAATGATATTCACTGTGAAAGAGAGATGATATTGGCTGCTGCAGTTCCTGTTCTTCCCTCGTCGGGTGACCTGCTATGCAGATTCCTCCAGTAACACTGAAACACTGGTCAACATATATTTTTTTCTCAAGAATACATCTTGCTGTACGTTTTGCATAATTACCTCAACTTAACTGAGACAACCTCATACTGGAGCAGTCCTCTAAGGACCAGTCCATACACACACAGATATCTTGGAAAACTAAAACCATTTAATGCACTTTGGCCTTTCATCTAGCTAAAAACTCTGACCAAAGGGGATTTGAAAATCCTCTGTTGTTGTGTTTGAATGTGTACATGGGAAAATGGAGATTTAGGGTCCAGCGCCTTACAATCTGCGACAAATAATGCACCAATTAATCCACATACTTGCTTCGACATGATTCCAAATCGACATTTAAAAGTCGTCCAACCTGTACATCTGGTGCGCGTGGATCAACACTTTTCTTAAACCAATTTTTGTGTACATTTAATTTTTTAAATGAAATGGTTGAGACATTCATTTTTCAAGAAGAACCGATTACATGTACAAAGCATCAGGCTCTTCAGAAACTCCTTTAGGAACAAAAAACTGTTATAATTGTGAACATAATCACAAGACAAACTAAATGTAATACTGATGCACAATAAGTTATTTTACCGCACTTTAATTTTAAGCCATATATGATTTAAGATGCTACAGATATGATCAGTATTTTAGCATCCAACTGAGACTCTTGTGTCACTCGGCTTGGTAAAATTTTAATCTTGAACCATCAGCGAAGAACAACAGACATTAATGAAGACTGACCTGGTCCCAGTGTCCGTCCCCTTTCCTCGGTCTTGCCTGTCAGCTTTGGATGCAGGTGACATTTGGCATTTTTAATCTTGAAAGAAGCCTTCTGTTTCACTGGAGACGCCAAAGTCTCTACAGACAAACACAGCCTGGTGGGTGGAAGGACACTGAAGCATCATGCTGCTACCAGCAATCAGACGGAAACCTGTGTTGCTATAGTTCATGATGTGGGTTTGATTTTAAATAAAAACCAACAGACAACAAACCTACGCAGCCTTGAATGATGCTGGAATTGATCCTTGCAGGGGGCTTGCCCGTGAAAATCGGGATGCCGCAGCTGACTGAGTAGCTGTTATTTGTCCCTGAAAGAGAGTGTGCCAGAGCAAAAACTGTTGATCAAATGTCTCCAGTTTGCTGTTTTGTGTTTGTACCCTGACTCGGTGTGATATGTATACCTGCCAGATAGTAGGCTTTGGAAGCACAGGTAAGAGAACAGCTCTCCTTTTTGCCCGTCCTGCTGCACGTCAAGGTAGCCTTCGGTGCCACAAGTCCAGGAGGACATTTCACCAGTTCTATAAGAGAGAAAGCTAACAGGTAAATGTCCAAAACTGCACAACAGCTGCTGCAGTTGCAGCTACAATTATCTGACACCCACAAGATATCAGATTATCAGCAAAATGCACAATTATTGAGGCAATTGCAATAAACAAATTACACAACAATCACTTAATTAGCCAAAAGAACTCATAATACAAGGATTGCATTCAAATTCAAGACGAGATCATACATTTAGTGAATATTTGCAAATTCAGTGCCCAGAAGTGAATACTTCATAAGAACAGGCACTCGTAAATCACTCCACACTCAGAGACGAAGATAGAGCAAATCACAGGCTTCCTTAGTTACATCATTGAGATAAAACACTTCAAACGCCTGAACTGCGGAAGGTAGCATTTCATTGGATGTTAGAAAGATAAAAAGTCAAGAGAATTGTGCAAAAGAAAAAAAAAACAACAGAAAATGGATTATTGTCTTTCACAAACACAAACAAGGAACAGATACAAAAAATGGCAAAGGCCCTGGATTTTTCTACATATTCAGTTAGCGTAGTTGACAAATTTCACTGTTATATGAGCAGTGGGTGCACCACCTGGTGGCAGAAAGAGGAAGCCATCAGTGCCACCAGATTCCAGAAGAAGCAGGTGGTCAAAAACCTTTCAATGACCTGCAGAAAGACTTGGCAGTAGCATGCACTGAAGGCTCAGCTTGCATTAGTCAAAAGGCTGCTGCTATGTGCAGCAATAAGTCAAACTCAATGGAAGGAAGTGAATGCTTAAAAAACAACACCCTGCCTACAGTGAAGCATGGTGTTGGCTCAGTGATGCTCTGAGGCTGCTTCATGTGACACTGGAAACCTGAAGTATGAGGAAGAAAAAGCAAATGTGTGGTTGCATGAAACATCCTAGAAAACAGAGTGGCCATCAGAGCTTCCTGACTTAAACTCTTTCAAAAATGTAAGATGTAGATGGTGTTTGAAAAAGCACAGAGGAATACATTTCAATTTCAGATATTGAACCCTGAGTTATGGAACAATAGATTTCAGGAACGCTGCTGAAGGTCATATCTGCCGATGGATCACATTTAAAGCAGGTGTCAACAGCAAAAGTTGAGTAACTTAGAAATAACAATAGACATTAAAAGTGTCTCTCTGCATTCAGTTTGGAGAAACCACTCATAATATCAGTTGTGTCAAACTTTTCAAACCAGTAGCTTGGCTATTTTGTTGGGATTGAGCAATTTTAGGTAAAACAGTAGCCACACACCCACTCCTAAAGAAGCCACTAGGGGGCACTGTTGTCACATACCAATGCAATCCTTCTTGTTCCAGTGAAGCTTGTATCCAGACGGACAGGTACACTCATAGCTCCCCAGAGTGTTGATGCAGCCGTATTTACAGCCTCCACGATTGATACTGCACTCATCAATATCTGTGAAAAGACGCAGTGACAGAAACGTTTTATGAACAAGCATGACAGATTTGACCTAATAGGCACAACTGATTTTAAAAGAGCAGAGTTAAAATAATGATAAAGGAAGTATTAGGAAATAATATCATGAGAGCAGTAGATCTTGTAGAAAGTAAGGCTTTCTCCAGTTGTAAAGAGCTTTTCTATGATTGCTTCAGTTCTCCTTGTTGGTTTTGGATGCATGGAAGATTAATGTGTTTGCCTGTAAACAGAAGTGAATTCTTGTTTTGATGTCACCCACATTCAATTTCATGGTCAGAAGTTTTCGGGCTCTTTGGGGAGGAAGACGTGTGGTAAGCAGTAAATTATAATCACCTTTTCAAACACATGCTGAGCTAAAACCGCAAAAAGCACCCGGGATCCAGATGGAGTCTGGCTGCATTCAGACAGAGAATTGGCTCACAGGGTTAAGCCGAGCTCTTTAAGCGGGCCGCGGACAAGTGGCGCACACATAAGGAGGAAACAGATGTAGATAATAGCCGTGATTGATGATCTGGCTTGCTGATATGAAAAGCTCTTTCTTGTCTCGTTTAATTATTTACTGTGACAAGATAAAAACAGCCTGCGTTGCTGCTTCACTCTCTGAAGAAGATGATGACTTCATCAACAGGCAGAGCTGCTTGAAAACGTTGTGAGGGATGTGCTGTTCATCCTTCGCATCAAAGCACTCAATTTAAAGGACAAAGACCTTTAATGGATATCTGATGGAACAGGAGCTCATCTGCCAGACTTCTTTTATCCTCAAATGCTGCCTTCTAACATTTCGCCAGATCTCTGTGCATGTTCATCAGTGCTGAGACAAGCCAAGGGAAGAAAAATCCCCGAATTAAAAAGAAAGATATAATGACATTCAGACACCCAAGCGTCAGAAATAGGAGTAGGTGAGTTCATCAGAATGTCACTGAATTTAAATTTCAATAGGTTTTCCTGTGTGTTTTTATTAAAAACCTCAAGAACTTAAAATGTGTTTTTAAAAACCAAACATCCTAATCAAAACCTAAGCACTTTTCTTATTAACAGTGCTTTGCAAATCACAAACTGTTACGTTACAACCACGTGTGACTTCATCTCAGTATAAATACTGTAAAAGTTTTATACTGGGAAAAACATTAATGAACAATTACCATAATAAAGACCAAGGAACACACTCGACAGGACAGGGATTATAATATGGAAAGGTTTTAAGCAGGATTACCAGCACTCAAATCTTTTGTTGGTCTTACTGAGCACTGTTTAATCCATCATTTAAAAACTGGTAAGCGTACAGAAAAACTGCAAACAAAACAAGAGACGGTTATCCACCTAAGCTGACAGGCAGGGGCAAAGAGAGCGTTAATCAGAGAAGAAGCCATGAGGTTAATCGTAACTCTGAAAGGAGCCAGAGATATCAGGTGGGAGTCTGTCCACAGGACAGCTATTAGTTGTGCTCTTGGTAAGTCCCCTACAAAGGGCTGGGGAGCAGAAAGCCTCCATAAGAATCCCCATTAAAAGTTTGCCACAAGCCTTATAGGAGTCACAACAAACATGTGCAAGAAGCTGTTCAAATCAGATAAGAGCTAAGCTGAGCATTTTGGACAACATTCAAAGCTGAATGTGTGTCAGGAAACGAACACTGCACATCAACTTTGACACACACTATCCACTGCAAGCTGCTGGTGGCAGCGCCATGCTGTGGGGATGCTTTTCTTCAGAAAGCAATGATTGAACAAGGCAATACTGGCGGAAAATCTATTGGATTACAGATTATATACAGCAATTGGAGGATTTAGATCAAAGGATAATTATAAAAGTCAAAATTCAGACTTAAATTCAGTTAAGAATGTGAGGCGAAGCTTAAAAATGTGTTCAATCTGTCTGAGCTTGAACTATTGTGCAAAGGGAAACTTGTTGACAGAAGGCCACTGACCTAATTGGCTTCGTTAAAGGCAGCTACTGTCAAACACAGATCGCCGCTCTCCTGTACAGCCGTATTCCAGCTCACAACTTACAAAGGAAATAACATAACCTTAGTTGTGCAGAAGAATGGGAGAAGTATAACTGGGAGCACCATAAATCTCAGGGGTTATCTAACAGTTGTGACAGCAGTGCTGAAAAGCGAGGGGAAATCATTCATCAACTGCTCACTCAACAATAGTATGGAGAGCCATTTACTTGAGACCATTTTTACTCCTCTCAGCAGCCCAGCGGGCCCCGATTGCCGTCCGTCAGGTGAGAAAAAGCCTCGCAAATCCAATTCAAGGGCATTTATTCCCGGAGCTGACAGCTAATACAGCTTCACGTCTGAGGAACGGATCTCTTGAACCTAATAAACTTGAAAACATGGATCCAGCGTTGTGTGCGAACGCAGAGAAAACTTTTTCTCATCGCAAGGCAAACTCTTGAAAATCTAAACTTTAAACAACATGACCTCTATGTTTTTGAAGTATTTCTGTCTTCTTTCTTTTTTTTTATCTGAATGGACAATTTTTGGGGTGATTTAAATGAATTCAATAAATACAACAATCTATTAGTAAAACTGTTCAGTGAAACAAAATAATTAGAAGAAATCAGTGCAAAGGAATGTATATTTAACATACTTGGTGAATACATATGAGGACATCAAGTTTTAACAATGTGATGTATTAGTGATGTCAGCTTTCTAAGACAATAAATTGTCCTGTGAAGGGTAATAGCCAGGTGAGATAAAAGAGCTACAAACCGTTTCAATTCGGTTTGTAGCTCCCTGGCAGGCAGTTTTCAACTCACAGATGTAGAGCTAGATGCCATTTACTTTATGGATTTTCTGTCATCCGGGTTTCCTGTCAATACTTAGGATGTTAAGTCATCAGACTGTATTATGTGACAAGTTCTGCAACATGCAAAAGTTTGCAAGGGATAAAATGTGCTAAAACTCAGTGTGTGAATGAGGCTCTGTGTTTTTGTCTTTAAATGTACCGTAACCTGGGAAGCAGATTGTATTTTAGATGAGGTGGCGAGATCTTTGCATCAAATTGTCGTGTTCTGTGTTTTCCTGTGTTTATTTTTGAAGTTTCCTGTGTGTCTGAGTCTCCGTGTTGTCCTGTCTCCCCTTGATTAGCCCCAGGTGTGTCTCGTTCCCTGATTACCCTCTTGTGTATTTAGCGTCACCTGTGTGTGTCTGTGTTCGTCGGATCCTTGTCTGCGTCTACGTCTTGCTACGTCTGAGTTCAGTCTGTGTACGTAAGTGTATGTCGAGTCCTCGTATCGCCTGTTGCTACCTGTAGTGAGCTTCAGCCTTCCACTCAGCAGTGCTGCCAGGTCTGTGGACTGTTTTCTGTTTGGTTTTTCTCATTAAACTCCTCATCTCACATCATCTGGGTCTGCTGCGTTTGCCTCACCACCACCACAACACCATTTCATGACAGAAGGATCCGACCCAAGCTGAACGGTGAGGCACGCAATTACCATCATGGACCCAGAGGAAATAAAAGAATTAACGGAGACCATACGCGAGTATGAGGCTGCCATGTCCAAGCCGTACGCTGCTACAAGACGGCTTGGATTCGCCATCCGTTTGGGTCTGCTGCTGGACTTCTGGGTTCCACGTTTTCCGCTTCCTGAGCTGGTGGCATTGCAGAGGGAGGCAGAGTGGGAGCGTGAGGCAGCGTATGCTGTCATGGCTGGAGAACCGCTGCCTCCCAGACCCAAGACTCTGTCCTCCCGATCCACCACCCCCGTTCCGTCGTCTGAAGAGCCAGCAGCAGACCCTCCGCAGCCGGAGCCGCCAGCAGCGCTTCCGCGGCCGGAGCCGCCAGCAGACCCTCCGCAGCCGGAGCCGCAAGCAACACTTCCGCCACCCGAGCCCGTTCCTGCCGCCGCTCCAGCGGCTGCCGGCTCCCGTTCCTGCCGCCCAGCGGCGCACCCGCCCGTTCCTGCCGCTGCCAGCCGCAGCGCGCGAGCCCGTTCCTGCCGCCGCTCCAGCCGGGCGCACCGAGCCGTTCCTGCCGCCGCTCCAGCCAGCGGCGCACCAGGCTCCGTTCCTGGCGCCCGCTCCAGCAGCGCGCACTCCGTTCCTGCCGCCCGCTCAGCCCGGCGCACCGAGACTCCTAGTGCTTCCCCCGAGACTCCTAGTGCTTCCCCCGAGACTCCTAGTGCTTCCCCCGAGACTCCTAGTGCTTCCCCCTAGTGCTTCCCGACACTCCTCGTGCTTCCCCCGAGACTCCTAGTGCTTCCCCCGAGACTCCTAGTGCTTCCCCCGAGACTCCTAGTGCTTCCCCCGAGACTCCTAGTGCTTCCCCCGAGACTCCTAGTGCTTCCCCCGAGACTCCTAGTGCTTCCCCCGAGACTCCGAGTGCTTCCCCCGAGACTCCTAGTGCTTCCCCCCAGACACCTAGTGCTACCCCAGAGACACCCAGTGCTGCTCACGCCGCCGTGCAGGCCCCAGAGACTCCTTGTGCTCCTGTCGCCGCCTGCGGCGGCCCCAGAGACTCCTTGTGCTCCTGTCGCCGCCTGCGGCGGCCCCAGAGACTCCTTGTGCTCCTCACGCCGCCTGCGGCCCCAGAGACTCCTTGTGCTCCTCGTCACGCCTCGCGGCCCCAGAGACTCCTTGTGCTCCTCGTCGCGCCCCGTGCGGCCTAGAGACTCCTCGCGACGGCCGCCGGACAGCCTCCGTGGTTCCCGCCTCTGCGCCATGGGACGCCGGACCGCCTCCGTGGTTCCCGCCTCCTGTGCCGCGGACGGCCGCCGGACCGCCTCCGTGGTTCCCGCCTCCTGCGCCGCGGACGGCCGCCGGACCGCCTCTGTGTTCCTGCCTTCCTGTGCCTCCGCCCACTCCGTTGGGTTAGTTTCTTTTTGTTTTGGACTCTTGGCCTCCCTGTGCCTCCGCCCACCCGGTTGGGTTGGTTTTTTGTTGTTTATGGACTCTGGACCCCCCATCCAGCTCCCCTCCGCCCACCCTCGTTGGGTTTCCCGTTTTTGGGCGTCTGGGAGCCGCCCGTTAAGGGGGGGGTACTGTCGTGTTCTGTGTTTTCCTGTGTTTATTTTTGAAGTTTCCTGTGTGTCTGAGTCTCCGTGTTGTCCTGTCTCCCCTTGATTAGCCCCAGGTGTGTCTCGTTCCCTGATTACCCTCTTGTGTATTTAGCGTCACCTGTGTGTGTCTGTGTTCGTCGGATCCTTGTCTGCGTCTACGTCTTGCTACGTCTGAGTTCAGTCTGTGTACGTAAGTGTATGTCGAGTCCTCGTATCGCCTGTTGCTACCTGTAGTGAGCTTCAGCCTTCCACTCAGCAGTGCTGCCAGGTCTGTGGACTGTGTTTTGTGTTTTTTCGGTTCCATTAAACTCCTCATCTCACATCATCTGGGTCTGCTGCGTTTGCCTCACCACCACCACAACACCATTTCATGACACAAATTGCTTGGAGCGTTGCCAACCCTTTGTAAGATTGACAAGGATATAACTCGGACATGAGGGTGGCATGACCAGTTCTGCTTCAGAGTATCTGATAACCACTGGCTACATGTCATGACTAAACTGTCACTGGTGTAAAAAATGTTCCTCCAAGAACTCACAACTACCCAGATTTCTGATGCCACAACAAAAAGAATCCAAAGAATCTCTACAAATTTTCTGCATAAGCAAAACAGTTAGGGAACAGCCGCCCACCATCCTGGGTAATCATTCTTAGTGAACCCCAGATAATCTCGGCAAACTCTACAAAGGATCATCTATTCTCTTAACTGAATGTTAATTTCAGACTGCAGTATTACTCTGGTGTAAAGAAGGTTTTCCTATTTGCATATGCTGACATAAAGGCATGGGACGACACTGTCAGGACTGAAGATTGTTTTGAAGACTTACATTCATTTGGTTGTAAACCAGTGCATTAAAAAAGTATTAGGAAGGAAAGTTAAGGAAAATGTGTTGATTTCATAAGATTGAGGTATTCATAAAACACAACTTAACTGCAAGCTGTAAATGCAACCCTGATGTGATGGAAAATGAGAGATACCATCAAAAATAGTTAAAATGCATCGACAGTGGATGGCAAGTGTTTCAATCATACGAGTGTTTTCAAAAAGGTTGGGTAAAATGTAATGTGAAGTTATGTATAAAGCTTATAAAAATACTTAATACCCTGTGCGAATCGTTTTTTGTTTTTCTCTATTAGACATGAAAGGATTAGAAAAAGGTTGTTTGGGATCAAGACAGAGGATGTCAGACAGGAGATTTGCCCCCCCAGACAGACATGTTGGCTCACCTCCACAGTGGGCCAGGCCGTACAAGATGTAGCCTTTATTACAGAGACACTGGAAGCTGCCAGCGGAGTTGACACAGAAGTGGTCGCAGGCGCGGTCGAAAGAGCATTCATCAATATCTGCAAAGACAAAAACACAAAGCAATTAAAAGTGATTCAAAGCAGGTGAATCTGGATCTTCTGCCGTTCCACCTTCATATCATATCTTCTGTTCATGAAGCTGAACCTGACAAACTTCTCCCTTTTCTACACTTTAGGCATGCCATTGATGAATCAGTGTGTCAATCCAGCATCAAATTAAAGTTGAAACTGCTTTAATGTCATATCATTTTTACCATTGTAGACTACAATGCAGCTTTCTGTGGTTTCTGTTTTTCTGATTTCCCTTTTCCACAGCCAGAAATGCATCTTCCTGTCTGTCAGTAGGCTCTCATAAGCCTGCATGCCATTAGGACTTCTGATGAAGTTCTTCTTTAATGTCAGTGTCAGTCTTTGCCAAACTCAGGCAGCACATGCTGGGAGAAAATAGGGGTTTGCAACAACTTTCCGTGACGTCTAATTGGCTTGTTTATTAAAGTTTCCCAGGATTTTCCCAGGAATATCATGCTTTCATCTGCTATAAAGTGAACCTCCTCTAAGTTTTTAAATAGCCCCAGGTGTCATCAACAAGATGACAAAGTTATTACCCTGCAACTGCAGAAGTATTCATACCCGCTGAACTTTTCCACATTTTGTCAGGTTACAACCACAAACTACAGTGAATCTAACTAGCAGTTTATACAACAGACCAACACAAACTCATAAATACGGGGTAATCACTAGAAAGTTCAAAGCTGACGAAGACATACTCTTAACAGTACGATTTTAGAAAGTTTTTATCTCATTTCATGGGTTAACAAGCAGTTTAGGTAAAAAAAAAAAAAAAGATATATATAAAATTTAAATGATTTTAATGGACCTGTTGAACTCCAACACCACAGAGAGCCCTTACTGATTACTGATGACGTCTGGCGTCCTGATGGCTCTTCTTGTTGGCACACACTGTGTGCAGCGTTGCAAAAAAGTGTTTGTTTTTGGCAAATTAAGGATAAACTTTACTCTAAATCCCAATGGAAAATAATCATCGTGACTGAGTTTATCCTTAAAAGGTTTCTTATTGCAACAGTGACGCCACAAGTGAATCTGTAACTTATTATTACATAGTTTAGCATTAACCCAAAGTACAGAGCGCTGACGATTGCTACAACTCTTATTTACAAGGCTGCAAAAAACAAGTTTCCATTCATTCTAGCTTTCGGCTAGGTCTCATTGTTTTTTAAAAGGGGTTGATTAAAAGAAATAAATAAATTTTGCTTGAATTCCAAAGACATTTTCTTTGTCCAGACAACATGAGTTCTGATTACCTTCTTCTTAAATCGCATCATATGTGAATCAGGACTTTAAAGAGATGCTGATGGGAGCTTCACATGAATGGATTAACAGGATTAACATGTTAAACATATGGCAGAATATTACACTGAGTGTAGGTGCATAGTTTGATCTTCCACTCATTTTGTGCTTCTTTTTATCTCAAATAACTAAAAATGGCTTTTGTTAATGATAATGGATGGAGAAATGGTGCTAGTACCACAATTGCCTTTACTGGTACAAAGACAACTATGCACCATAAAGAGAAGAAAACTGTAAAGTAAAGATAATTTCTCAAGCACGTTCATTGTTGCCTCATTAGAAAACATTTACCTTTATAGACAAGGCTTGTGTCTGGGAATGCTTCTTTGAGACAAAAAGGATTATATAATCAGAAAGTCTTTCAAAGGCCTTCTTTGGAGCAGACTAAGAATTCTGAATGGACTATATTTCCCATCAAACCTAGGAACGACCAGGAATTCCTCCAAACAAACTGTAGTATCTCCAGGGAGAATGATGTAAGAGTGTCCCTGTTGGCGCCACAACCTGATTGTGAGATAAGCTGATGATGGACGGACAGATGGATGGATGGATGGATGGATGAATGGATGGACGGACGGACGGATCTCAGTACTGATGCAAGATTGTTCTCAGACTTTTTGCTATATTCAAATAAAGGCAAAAGCCAAAGGGTTGACCTTTTACATGTTCTTTTTTCTTTCTTTGTTTCTTCAAAGGCTAAGATAAAAGGTTTTAGTGGACAGTTTTCAATTTTCCAGAAAACCCTCAGGTTTTAGACTGTTTTTGAAAGGAAAAAAAGAAAAGCCTGAAGTCTGAATGCGCTAATGGGCCTTACAGAACATGACAAGCGCTCCACTGCTCTCTGCAAACCACTGTTTCAAATGGCTTACAACATGTGGTGAAGGTTTGTGTCTGCACAGAGCATGCTCAGCCGTGCTGCTGAGCTGCACGCTGTGACAAATGCCCCAGCCGCCAACAGAAATGAGCCAAGCAGCCAAGCAAGAAGGGCAAAAATGAAGGACAAGTTAATTGTCCGAATTCCCTGAAATATATGAAAAGTTGGTACGTCTTTAGAGACCACAGGAGGAAATAGGTATCGTGTAATTGGTTTGTCAGATTTGATTTAGATGCAGGTATTGCTGATTGGGTGGGATGCAATGTGTGGTGTCAATTTGTCCTGAGCAGAACATCTGAAGGCTTTTAGAGTCAAGTTTTACTTTGCCCTTCATAACAAACATAACTTTTCTGTCCTTTATTGCAATGGGGGAAGTGATTGGAGGACAGTAGTGCTTGCCAATTATCCACCTGCCCTCCTCTTAACTTAGCATGCTATACATGCATGACTTAAAAGAAATTTCACAATTTAATACATTGAAATTGGGGCTGCCTCTTTAAGTTTCTGTTCTTTTAGCACCTCATCACATCATCATTCCTCTAGTAAGTGGCTATAAATGTTTGTTGAAGAACTGGACAAAGAGAAATAGTTCATGTAATGAGATGCACAGTTCCACCAGGTGTTTACTAATTGCTGCTGGCTAGTCTGAAGGAGCTGAGTGGGTGAGTCGTGAGGAAGGGGAGCACTGAACTGCAATGCAGAAGCTCGATTTGGAAACTGCTGCTCAGAAGAGGACCTGCGTGTGGAATGTGGAGCTTCGTCCCCTTGAGCGTTTTACAAACCCAAACGGTTGCCACAGGAGATTCAAAGATTTCTCCAACATGCGTGAAAGAATCAAAGCAACACTCCAGGTATGTTTTTGAGGAGAAAACAACATTAAACATGAAGTAAAGCTTAAAAAAGTTGATTTTACATAAAAACATGGTGACAGATGGCACAACAAAATGTAATTAAATTATGAGTAACTTACAGAACCTTATGTAGATGCAATGCTTTTCAAACTTACCCCACACTGAGAATCTACTGTTTACATTCTAATGAGCCTGTTTTTTCAATATGCCAGTTATTTAATCATATTCTGACACCACAGATTCCTGTGGTAGCTGCATTAATCAGGGCAGAACCAATACGAATAAAATGTAATCTTTACCGGGAAAGACTGCACCCTTTTTTCTTTTCATCAATCCAAGAAGAGAGAAAACATGATTGGAATGAGAAGAAAGGTTAAGAGGCTGACAGGTGACTCAGCACTCTGGAGTGTGTGTGTGAAGCTGGCTGCACCTCACTCAACACAAGGTGAGCTTTATCACAACCCCTGTCTCCAGACAAAACACACAGGAGCAAACAAGGACAACAGTGTTCCAACACTGACCCAGTGCACCCAAACAGCGCACCGATGACTCCTTTATGGCACTAAAAACAAGCTGTGATTTACATTCCTACCAAGACTGGGCCACATTTTCTCACTTATCTGTGTTACTGTGGCTAAATAAACTTTACATTGCTTGGCACCAAATAATGACAGAAAGGCATTTGCCCCAAATGTGAGTTTCTTTCTTTTTTTTGTTTTTTGTTTTTTTACTGACCACATGAGATGTTAAACTAGTGTACAGAGAGTGGTGTGATTAAGAGCACCAGCTGTGAACCCACTGCCTGACACTGATGCAAACCAGGCTGAGTATTGATTGACCACATCAATGAGAGAGAAAGGGGAAAAAAAGTCATCCGTTTTTCCACATGGAGAGAAGCCGAGATCTGCTCCACGTTTCAAGTCTGCCTGTTTCTTGTCAACACAAGGTTTTCTAGTGACTCAATCCATCCAAGACTTAGTGGAGCTTTTCGAACTGGACCCACACCGTAGCAAAACGTTACCCAGCCATGACAAACCTTCATTTTTCCTCCAGCTAACTGACCAGTTTTCTGCTGAGCAATGACTACAATCAAAAGTCAAAAAACAAGTCAGGAAGGCTCACTTTAGTATCTCTGCAGGCACAAAAAAAATGCTAAGACTCATTTAATAGCATCAAAGGAGAAGCTATCTAATTTTATTGCTATTAATAAAACCTTATTTTAGGGAAATAACTTGTTTATGTGAATTTCGTGCACATTGATGGAATTTAATGCACACAGTAGAATAAATAGTCTTTTCTCCCACAGAGGCAAAATTCAGGTGTAACAGCATACTCAGGTTCAGATTAACAATTACAACAGTATTAATAATAATAACAATATATTGTAAAAGATTGCAATTTAAAAAATGCAGTGATTAGAGTAGAAAGATCATATTTGTGCTGTTCTCTATGAACCCTGATCTTAACTTCTATTCAACATGCAACTTCTAAAAGGCTTTATTACGAGGATAATAACTTTGTCCCACTTCATAGCATCTAAAAAAAAGAGTTTTGTTATTCAACAGTTGATACCAGAGAAAAATCAATGAACTCCTTAACAAAGGAGTGAAAGCAAGTTTCCATTCTGAAGCGAGGTCACTAATTCATTGTTGGTTTGATATTTATTAATTGACGTAGCTTTCAAATACCGAGTCTTCTTGACACATTGTAAAGTCCAGTGACGTGCGGTCAGGGGAGGCAGGTGAGGCAGTGCCTCACCAGCCATCGTGGAAAGAAAGAAAATATATAATCATAAAGTAATTTAAATTGTTATATTCATCCGGTGGTTTGTACTAAAAAATATTTATTTTTCATGTAGCTTCACCAATTTCGATTTTTATATGTTCAAAATCGCTGAATTTTCTTATTTTCCCATTCAAATGCTTGGAAGCGATGCCGGTGAGGCAGCAGCGAGCTCTGCCTCACCTTGGATTGCGCAACCCCTGGCTCTGCGCTGGCTGCTAAGCGGAGAGAGCATGTTGCTGTTGCACGTCAATAAAATGGTTTAAACAAATTTAATATGTGAACTTATTTCCAATAATTTAGCTTATGTATATAATGTACAGTGCTTTTTGTCACCAACTGTGTTTGTGTAACGTGTTTCGTGTAATGAGCGATTATAAACGGCAGAGAACAGGTTCGAGGTGAGGCAGGCAGTTCTCTTGCCTCATGGCAGGGGCGCTCAAGATCCCAGGACGTTAGTCTTGTTCACTCCTCAACTGCCGAGTAAGTGACAGCGAGCTAGGCTAAACGATTCGGGAAGCAAGTCAAGTGCAGCGATAGATTATAATAGAGATAGTGATTTTTTTCCTCTCGCTTATCCCGTCTTTCGACATGGATGACTACATTACAACACTAAAAAAGTTTTCTCAAGTGGACTTTCAATCGAAGCAGGAGATAATAACCAAAGGAAGACCAACGCCGGAGCTGAAAGGTTTGTTTCAGACTACGGGACAGAAGGTTAACCGCTCTTTTCAAACCGAGTGGTATTCACGAAAAGACTGGCTTTGTGGATGTCCTGCTCGAAACCGCCTTTTCTGCTTTCCTTGCCTTCTTTTTTCAACTTGTGGCACTGTGTGGACTCAGATGGGATTTGGTGACTTGAAGAACTTGCAAAGATCCCTCACCAAACATGAGCGGTCCACCACTCATATTCAAAGCCAAATTGCGCTAAAAACCTTCGGCCTGTCCAGGATAGATTTGGCTTTGGATGAACAGCGGAGACTCAACATCAGCATCCACAATGCTAAGGTAAAGGAGAACCGAGAGATTTTAAAAGATCTCATCAATGTCAATCTATGCATCTATTTGCAAATCTGATTCTGATGACGTCAGTGCCTCACCAGCTATGAACCTCACCGCACGTCACTGGTAAAGTCATTTTTGAGCACATTGCTTATGCAACCAAGTGAAGGGCTGCACCCTGAAAGAAATGGGTTGCTTTGGAAGCACTAGTCTGCTTCCCCTTTAATCTCAAAAAGAAAAAAGTCAGGAAATGTCAAAATGTCTACTTTATTAAATTCTGGAGAGCTACAATGTGAAAACAATTTCCTCTTTTTCTCTCCTTAATATTACCTGTAATAACATAGCAGCTTAAATGTAGAACCAAAAGCTGTCTGGACGTCTATATAAAAAAGTTCTTCCATACTTGAGGCGGTAGAAAATGTCTTAAAAGAAACAATGTGAGACACTTGAAACGTGTTTCTCTGTTGAATAAGAAAACAAAAATAGGTGTTATCCTCCTTGTACCAAGTCCTTACAAAGACAACAGACCATAATTAGATGAAAAATCCTAATTTATGGCCTTATTACATGTAGAATTGGGTCAATTTCAAATAGGCAATTAACAACTCCTTAAGGATGACTAATGAAGAGTCATTATGTCTCTGATGTGCAAATTAATAGCTGCAAATTATGTTTAATTTGTGTTCCCTAAAATAAAGTGTTATCCTACGGATTTACAAAAAAAATTTGAAACAAATATTCTAATCAAAAGCTTTACACACAGTCATCAAGCTAAAATGCTAAATTAATTTGGACCTTTTACTGACATATGTAATGATGCAAACCTTATATGATGTAAAACTTAAAGGCTCAAGGTTTTTATTCATAATGGATCTTCTCTAATCTAAATATGACAAGAAATAAAACAGTGAATTAAAAAAAAATCTATAGGGGGAAGCTACAGATATAAACCTGATTTAAAGTTTTTCTGGCTTAAAAAATGAGACTTTGATAAATCTTTTAAAAATATTTTAGTATTTTTTTCCACAATAATTCACCTAGAAAACTTTTTTTTCGAGGGAAAATAAATAAAGTGAAAGAAAAAGGTGCAATAACAGCTTCGCATATTGTGCACACCTTTAAACTAATACTTTATCCTTCCACCTTTGATTCAGTTTCAGTCTTTGACTGATGGTTATAAGCTTCCCCATCTTAAGATGAAAATATTCCCTCCCTCCCCCATCTTGCAAAATTTCTCAAAATCTAGCAGCCTACAGGCGGCCTTCTACTTCAGATTACTACAGATTATCTGACAGATTTGGTCTGAGCTTTGGCTTAAGTCATTTCAAAACTTCAGTTTTATTCCAGTCAAATCTTCAACTTTCATAAATAAAAACACAAAACAAAACAGAAATCTGTTGTAAATTTGACTTATGTTTTTTTTTTCTAATCCACACCTGGTCAATTTTATACCTTGATGGCTCAAATATATAAATACACCGCTGTTTGTTTTTGAGTAATAATCCTTTTGTTCCTCAGTTCCAGGCCTTTCCTGATTATTAACCAGCTTTTGGCTTCAATCTGGCTGGATACTTGAGCAGTGTTCTTTTCAGCTGGAAACGGGAAGATGAAGATGAGTTTTCATTTTTAGCATCACCGTAAAACCAAGCAAACATCCAAATCAGCAAAATGCTTCAACAAAAGAAAACCAGCGGTTATCCACAGTGAAACTCATTTTGGAGTTAGAAAACGAAACGAGAAAAACCACGCTACAAACCTTGACATGTCCTCTCGTTGGTCAGCAACTTGTAGCCTTTCTTGCAGCTGCACTCGAAGCTGCCCACGGTGTTTCGGCACACGTGATCACACCCCCCATTGTTCAGACGGCACTCGTCAATGTCTGCAAATAAAAAACCCAAATGAGTAGTGGGTAATTCAAATCACTCATCACAACTGAAACGGTGAGATAAACCTGCAGAGGAAGCGGTAAATTAAACACTACACCACTGTTCTGTTTTAGCCGACAGTAATTTACTTTTTGTTTTTGTTTTGCAATGTTCATTAGTGGGCTGTGTTGTGCAGCTTTTAAACAGACAGCAGCTCAGGGGTGGGGCAGATATGGTACAACAGAGATTATGACTTGCTGTGTCATCTGTTCATCCTGGCTTTTCACTGTTATCTACTTTGGAAAGTTTTAAAGAGATGAATTCTAAATCTTCATCACAGATATAGTGTCTTTTTCTCAATGGTCCTTCATCATCTGGTTGCAATAAATTCATAAGAAGTGGCATTAATGAATCAATCTTCTGCTTGCTCCGTTCATCTCTATCCCCTTTCCAAGTGCCTCGCCTTAAGCAAGCGCCTGTCTTGTGCCAATGCCACCTGGGTTTGTTTTCCTCTTGTTTCCCCCCAAACCAAACTAATGCGAGTCATTGTGGTTTTATCAGTGTTCATCTAACCTTACAAGTCAACCAAAAGCAGGCAGATATCTAAGTTTGCTCTTCTGGGAACAATCATGTCTTTGTTTTCTGAGTTTCCTTGGATTTTTCAGAAGAGAATTTGCCGATGGCTTATTGGACATAGGATCATATTTGTAGTTAATAAGCTTGAATAAACTAAATAAGAGAACATAAATAACCTGAATCATCATTTAAAAAAACCCAAAACAAAACATTACCAATAGTTTGACAACTGAAGAAATGTCAAAGTTTCAGAAGCAAGAGGATTTTATTTTTTTCTCCAATACAGCTAGTTTCATATACGCAAAGATAACACTTATTGTTAATCATAAAATGGTTTATTATGTAGGCCTAATTTTTATTGGCTGTTTCTGTTTAAAGACAGTTTTAAGTTTTGAGACTTAGCATTAACTTGGTGGAGATTTTTATTCAGAGTCCCTGAAACCATTTTTTTTGCAACAGAGGAGGACAAGAGAGCCTGCAGGTCAAGCAGCTGTATTTCCCTGAACCAGATAGAGTTTCTGCACCAGTGTTCAGTCACCTATGTCCCTCTTCCGAATGGAGGGATAATCCACTTTTGCTCTTTTTTGTATATGTGGGTGGTTTCACACTCCAGGACCGAACCAGGCATGGAAAAAAAAAAAAGTCCCCAGAGGAAGCTTAGCACATTTATGGTGGAGAGAAAAAACAAAACTTTTTGCAATAAAATTTAAGTTTAAAATTGAGAATAAAAGAAGTTTGCTCTACACAAAAAGATTTTTGGGTAGAGCAAAAAGGTTGATTGAGACTAAAGTCTGACCCTGCCTGACCTTATCACAGAATGTTTGCTGCTATCGTTTCGCTTTTCTCAGCAATGTCAGTCCTAGAGTTTGTGTTGAATACGATCGACGATATCATGCAGAGTAGACCTATGCAAAGTGTCTGAAAGGTTATGGCTGGTGAGTATGGATGCTGGTATCTCAAAAAAATGTAAAAAAAAATTTAAATTTCTCTGTAGCAGAAAGTAATGCAAGATGGCAGTAAAATATTTACAACCATATCTGCAAGCAGAAAACATCTTGATGAGTTTTTATTAATATAAAACTCCAGAAGGAGCGATGAGGACTATTCTGCGTGGCAACAGTACATATAGGAAATTCATTTCACGGCAGCAGGACAGGTGCAGTGTGAACGCCGCCCTGATGTGCGGTTGATGAGCGATTTACCTTTGCAGGTCTTGCGGTCTGGCTGGAGAGTGAAGCCGACAGGGCAGCTGCAGCGAACTCCTGTCACCGAGTCGTGACATGTGCTGTCGCAGCCGCCGTTGTTCACGGCACAGGTCTCTGCAAGGAACCAAGCAGGCAGATGAAAATGCAAAGTAATTTGTTGTCCTGACCTACTTATTCAAACGGCATGCTTGTGTATTGGTATTACAGAGAAAATTAGGAGCCACGCTATCATCTACAGTGTTAATATTGTCAACAGGCGGGGGTGATAAGAACAGCAAACTAATTAGATGTTTTGAAGCAGAGAGAGAGAAAATAAAAATAAATACTTGGAGAATACTTGAATACAGCAGATGAATCAGAATATTAGAAAAGAAATTTAAGGAGGTGTGGGGAAAAAGTAGTGACTGGGAAAGGTAGTCAGCAAACACAGCTAAACAGAGATAGCTGTTTATAAGAGGACTGAATATGTTTATTTGTATGTACATGTCTCTTTTTTGATTGAATAAATGAGGACCAACTACTCATTGCCCAACCAATTTTTAAAGCGAACATAAAGGGTGAATCCACTCTGGTACAAGCTTAAATCAATAGTAGTAGTAAAAGCTAGAAATTAAGCACTGGTATAATACAGACCATGTGATTGGATTTGTACCCTGATCATAAGTTCAGCATCCACGACTAAGCAAGAATAAGTTTTATAGGTTGCGCAACATTGCACGTCACAGAGTAAGTAGACCAAGCGGTCCCCGAAAAACAAGGTGAGCATAAAAAGAGGGTTGCTTCTGGTTTTATTTGGAGCAGATCTCTAGTAAGTTGGAGAAATTAAGCCCTCTACAAATCCTCTACAAAGCTACAAACGCTAGAACATATTGCTCATCATTAGAAGAGCACCAGATGAAACATATGGTTGGGTTTTATTGCAGCAGACAGACTATTGCACAATTAAATTAATTAAATATTCACACAAACATGGCAGCTAGGTCTCCAGTAAGTGAGGCAGCATAATATATTCTGATCTGGACTGTTTTGACTATTTTCCTCATAACCCTGGTCCAGTGATTTCTGGCCTGTTTTGAATCCACTGACCTATTGCTTTTCTTCACCAAAGACCATTATTACTTGTTAAATGCTTCAGCGTTCAGCCATTTCTCACTGAAATGTAACCATCAACAGAGCTACTCTAGTAACTGAATGTGAATTTTTTTGTTTTTTAGATAAAAAGTACTTGTATTCCAGTGCTCCTGTGTTCTTTGCTTCCCTTTTCTCTTATTCCTGAGACGTTCACAGCCAATTTGCCTGGTTCTGACTGTAGTCTTAAAAAAAGCTTTTTTCTTTTCTCTGCCGCCATGTGTTAGGGATTAATGTCAATGATTTGATGCAATCAAACTTACTTCTTACCAATTGGCAATACACAGCCAAATATATTAGAATTAGTTGCAATATAATAAAAAATGAATGGGACTGTAGATAACTAGATCCAGAATCTCATTATATAATTAGATTGTATTAGACTGAAGTAAATTGATATGAACTGAATTTGGACCAAGTTGGATTCCGTACAACTGGTGTGAACTGGACCTGTTTGGAGCGTAAACTGTCTCCAGGTTGCGTTTTTAAACTGAATTATTTGTGTTCGACAATTTGAAGACATTTCAGACTTGACACAGAAATGGAGAAAAGTATTACATGGGCTAAACTACTTCTGATTCTATCAAAATGTAAAACTCAGATTCTCTTTTCCGTCATTACAAATAGTGTAAAAAAAAAACAACAAAACTACATCACGCATGATAATATTTTTACATTAATTAACGTCGAGACTTTTTATGATGCTTCTGCTTTGCTGTGGGAAAGGGATGTCCACTGGGAATGTTTCTCTCTGGATCGGTTGTTGGCGCTGTTGCCATGGCAACCTGTCCTGTTGAATCTGGGAGGAGTAGCTTCTGAGGGAGCTGCTCTATGTGGATCAGGATGGGTGTGTTTGTTTGGTTGATGAGTTCAAAAATCAACAGTTTTCCCCCGGAATGAGTCGCTCCACCCTGAAGTGATGTCTTTTTTTTGATAGAGGTTTCCATTTATCCGTCTGCCACGGAGACGCATTTCTCATTTAAACTTCGCAAGTGTTTTCATCAAGATAAACAATCAAGACCCAGATTTGCTCTGACTGGTCTTTGCAGGAGGAAGAAATCTCATGACGGTGTTTGATATCCCAGTCTTTCGGCAGACTTTAGAGCATAGTGCTGTGGATTCAATAATTGCAGAGACTAGACAATAAGACAGGGTTGGGACACGCTTTCAAAATGCTCAGTCAGACAGCTGTCTCATCAAATTGTAATGATCATGTGTTATAAGAGTGAAGCAACATTTCTAACGTTATGATTCTGTAAAGGCAGGAGACAGACAAACGGTCTGGCGTTTCTTTGTGTATTCTGGAAGCACGCCAGCCACATCGGCGCATCTACAGGGCTGGGACGTGCAATTACAGTAAGAGACTTTTGCAAATATTCTCCAATAAAGTGTTTGGTCTAAAGCTGATCTGCAGTAATATATGAGAAGCTGCTAAGACAGTGATCATAATCTCATAGAAACCACATGATTTCTAGCTACAGTAACTCTTGACTTGCATCAGAGATGATGACAAGCGTCTTGTCATTAGTTATTTGTGACAACCCCAGGAAAAATACATAACAGGGTGAGCACACAAAATCCTCAAAAAGACTAAAATCAGAGTCTTGTTTGGGATGGATGGCCTTGGTGCAGAAGATGTTCTTTTCAGAAAACCCTGGAGGTTTTTTCCCCCATAAATCAAGCCAGCAAATACAATAAGTTTAGTCAGTTTGGACTTGTAAGATAACAGTGTAATTATTCATCCCACTATGACATTTTGTCATATTACTACTACAAGACATACATCTAATAAATGAGGATTTTTCAATAGATCTACACACCATTACACTAGTCAATAATTTCCTGATTGCTGAGCAATTTTTTTCCACTGGTGATTTTTTCAGGTCTACCAGAATGGAAAGTCTTCTTTTCGCCACCCTAATCTCCACAGATTGTCTAGCAGATTGGGAACTCCTGGAAAAAATGGGAACAGCCTGGGAATAGCTTCCCAACTGTGACATTTTAGAGTTAATGAATACGCTCTACATTGGCCTGTCTGTTGGCGTGAATGGCTTCGTCAAAGTGGGTTTATAATTGTGCCACACTTTTTCCATTTTTCAGAGGACTGAATGAACAGTTCTGGGTTGGATGCTCAGAGGTGACCTGTCTGCTGTTTTCCTTGGCTCTCTGCAATTTGTTACATAATGTTTTCTAAAACTTCCAAGCCCTTTGGTGAACAGCTGGATTTCTAATGAGATTAAACTAGACATAGGTGCACTCTATTTACTAGTTAGGCGACTTGTGAAGGTTACATTCAATTTTACTGAGTGACAGAGTTAAAAAAAAAAAAAAAACTAACTACAAATATATGTAAAAAAACAAACAACTTGTGCTTCCACTTTACAGTTATGTCTACTATTGCATGAAATCCCAATAAAATACCTTCAGCATTCGACTTTCTGGCTGTAATTAGGAAAAATGTGAAAAAGTTAAAGGTGTATGAATACTTTTTTGTGGTTATGTAACTACTGCCTTGATTTGAACCCCCTTGAAAACACAGACAGACAAACCAGACAAACAAAACAAAACATGGAAGAATGGGCTACGAATAGATCTGGGGCTTTAGGTGGACAGACGATCAGAAGTCAAGCTGCACGCAAAACACGTCTCCCTATGTTTCGTTTCTGAGAAAAGGCACCGAAAGTAGGACACCAAATACTGAAATAGGTCAGACAGTTGTACTGTAGGATGTGTGGAAGTAAGCATTCATGTACATACAGTTGCAACAAATGGTACCTTAATCCCCTCATGTACTCTCTGTTCTTCCTCCGAATGGGCTGCTCCTCTGAGAGCAAACCTGCTCTCCAAGTTTCTTACATAGTATCATTAAATCGTAAATCTCTTTGATAGATCAGGGTTTGATGCATCTTCACAGATTTATGACTTAATGTTTCTGCTGTCTTTGCTATTTCAATGAAAACGCATCCCATCCTGAAAATTGGGTTGAACTACTCAGCTGATATAATCACGTTTCAGTGCTCTCAGTGAAGGAAATCACTTTTGGCCACACAGCGAACGATGAAGCTCCTCAAATGGATTCTGTTCCGGAGTTTTGGACATGATATTACATGCATATAAAAAGAGGAGGCTCACTCAGTTCTGTGATTTATCTTTTGCATGAAGTAAATCTAAACCATGGACACATTACTGGCTTTCTCACTGCAGCTAATAGGCCATGATGATGGAGTTTAGGAACACCACGGCAGAGTGTTTGAAATGCTGCAAGCCTAATTTCACTCACATCAGTCAAATCAAAACACAAATAAAGCAGAAGTCTTTGGTCTGACTCGTAAAAACAGCACAGTTAATCTGATTGTTTTGGACTTCTGGTCATCTAATTCGCTTTATATGCTAATGCACCCACAAACAGCACATGTGAGATACGACTTTTGATTTAAGAAACTGAAGGTAAAAGTTCAACGCTGCAGCCAGGTTCCACCACAGCAGAATTTATTAAACGAAAACCAAGTGGGAAAATCAAAAAACTGATGAAAAAACAAGAAAAGTCCAAATACCTCCTGATCCTTACAAAATACTAAAAGCCTTAAAATTTAAGTGTTAGTATTTTTGCTTTTATCAGACTGTATGTCAAAGCTGAGTTCTTGCATTTCACATATAAAAATCAGATCTAAATATGAATCTGGATCGTATTATCTAGACAAATGATTACCAAAATGATTAGAATCATAACTAGCAAAAGCACACTGGAACAAATTATATATATATATATATATATATATATATATATATATATATATATATATATATATATATATATATATATATACACAAAAATCTCAATTTAACCAGCCGTCCAATGGTTGCAAAGGGAGTCACTGCCATTTTTATTTTCCCAAAGCTTCAGCAGAATGATGGATAATTTGTCATGAACTTTCTTATAAATATCAAAACATTGTTGATATCTGCTTAATGTAGTTTTAAACTGTTGTATAATATTTATTAAAATGCAAAAATAGAAGCCAAAATTATGAAAAAATTGTAAATTTGATGTTTTCAGAATTCATAAATGTACGAAACTGTCCATTTTGGTACATGGTCAGTTTTGAATGTTTGTATAAATGTGGCATATGAAGCCACATTTCTTTTTTTTTTTTATAATAAAAAATAGAAAACAAAACAGAAAGCAAGTAGGAACAGAAAATAAAAACTGATCAAATGAATCACAGATATAAGTCCAGAAGAATTTGTGGCATTATTAAAATCCACAGGGTTGTGAAAAATGATTTGCCCCTTAACTGCCAATCCAAAACTTTCCTCTTGCTAGTGGGCTTTGAAGCTTTGTCCTGTTGCATAACACAAGTTTCTTGACCTTTATGTCACAAATTGCTGCCCAGACGTTATCTTTCAGAATTTTCGGGAAGAGAGAAGTAGACACTGTTTCATCAGTCATGGCAGCCATCCAAGGCCTGTTGCAGCAAAGCAGTCCTGGACCATCACATCATCAGCACCATGTTTGTGCTTCCACTGAAATGATGAAGACGACCTTGTCACCGTATGCAACGAGACGCACACTTTCTGAAATAACTTTCATTTTTGTCTCTCCTTTCCACAGAATATCTTTCGAATCAAAGCGTTGGGTATGACTTTCAGAAACCTTTTAACAGACTTCATGTTTTCTGACAGGTTCTATTTAAGTGATTTCTTGATTCTGCAGGTGTAGCAGCACTCAGCTGTGGCCGTGGATGGTGAAACTGAACTTATCTAAAGCAGATAGCTTTTTTACCTTAATCAAATCTGTATTAGGATTCTACCCTCAGGCTATCTTAACCAATACATATTTTATGATAGGGTGTCACAAAAAAACCCCAAAACTGAAGAAAAGTGATGGATAGAAAGAAGTATATTTAGGTAGACCTTTAGAAAGAAAACTGTAACATTTACTTAAATGTAAGAACTTCTGACATTTGTGATCCCAGCATGAGTTATAACATTAAAACTCCTGTATTACCCCATGTTGATTTCTGTGACCCAGAACAATAAAAAGACATCAGCATATATGTGCATATATTTTGACATTTGGGGTTGACTGAGAAAATGTGTCGGTGCGAGAGTGACCTGAAGGCGATATCTGTGTGCCTCCCTGCGTGTCGGTACGAAACGCAGCACATCTGAAACATCTCTGTTATATAACTTCTCCGCAGCAGATCACAGGCTCCCTGTTTGCAGCTGTGTTTGGAAAAGGTGTGGTTTAACACAGGCAGTGGCTGTTACTGAGAGGGCATTCACAGGAGGAAAAGGAAGCTGGTGGGAGGAGCCAGAGATCAAAGGTCAGAAGGATGATGCCCCCCCCTCTCACCCCTCAACAACATTGTCATGAGGGGAGGGGCTACATCAGTGTCTGCTCAGTTAGACTGCTCTATTCCCCACACCCACAGACCCCCAGAGAGAGAGGGGAGCCAGATAAACACATATTTACCATTAGGGAACAGCTGTGGGGCTGCCTGGGACTGGACACTCCTCTCCCCTGCATGCACACACACACATATGCACACACACACTTTAGTTTGGTGTGCACTTGAACGGGACAAGGTAAAGGTGAGGTAACAATATATCCTCCTTGTTCTAATTAGCAGTTTTGTAGATGTATAATAACCTCTTTTCTTAGAGATTTTGTGGCTGAATTAACAGCAGTAAACATTAGACAGGA
This sequence comes from Gambusia affinis, assembly GCF_019740435.1. NCBI lineage: Eukaryota > Metazoa > Chordata > Actinopteri > Cyprinodontiformes > Poeciliidae > Gambusia > Gambusia affinis. Next base: position 34,463,632 of record NC_057868.1, on the reverse strand, counting down.
CGTTCCCATACAGGAGAAACTCTACATACCCCTGACCTTTTTCACAATTTGCAACGTTCCAGTAACAAAATTTGATTATATTTTATTTAGATTTTATGTCATCTACCAATGCAACAGATGGTATAATTTTAAGGTGAAAGAATTTAGATATAGGATGTAGTTTTCTGTACTTATATAGATATATTTCCAACCAGACCCATTAACTTCAATCTATTTTGCAAAGACAAATGTGCGAAAATTTCAATCTGTAGACGTGTAAACACCCTGAAAGACTTGTTGCTGCAAATGTAGCAGGATTCACTTTTACAAAGTGTGGATCCAGAGGACAAGTGCAAATCAAGCCGTAAAGATTTGGATTTGGAAAAAATAATAATAACTGAAACGAAATGTAATCTTTCCTCTACTTCACACATTATGCAGAACTTGTGTTGGTCTCTCAAATAGAATCCCACTAAATTCTAAGTATGACAATAAAATGTTAATGAGTTTAAACAGTTTTCCTAAGACACTGTATGTGATTTCTGCAACCATTATGTGGAAAATTTTTTATATTTTCTAACCACAATGTAATAATCTATTTTTATCATCAGCTGTGAATTTAATAGCTTATAGTCTATTAAATGGCTGCCTGGATTTTCTTAGCTCATTTGGATCTTTTTTTCTGTTTATGGTAAAATCATTACTACAAGTCGTCTTCAAGCTTTGCAACCAGAACAAAATTTTAGTTATGTTTTATTGCTTGTGCAGCTGTGAACAGTTTTCTCCTTTCCTTGAACTACATCAAAGCTTGTTCAGCTGCGTTTACAGACAATAATAATATTCCTAATATTAAAAGCCTCTACTTCACATCATCTACATCATCAGTTGAAGGTTGAGTCAAAATTACATCACCTCATTTAAAGTGTGCGAATGTGTTTTTTCCTCCCCCCACATCATTTATCTGACAAATACCCCCAACACATGTGCCAGCTCTTGCAGAGATTGATTTAGTTAAAATGAAAAAAAAAAGAAAACTTAAGTGAAATTTCTGATGCGCTGCATGAATAATAACAATAAAAAACAATTTCTTCTGCACCAAGTGTCTTTAATCTTCGTTTATACCAACAGGAGACGACAAAGATACAACAGGATGACCTGATATTTTTTCAAGAAATTAGATTCAGCCTCTCCCTGGTCACAAACGTTATCATACACTAAATCCTGAAAACAAAGGGATAATGACAGTATTTTTCTGCTTAAACTGAAATTAAGGTGACATATCAAGGCAAAAGTGTTACCTTGCAACATGCAGTCATGCAAATAAATGTTCCACAAAAGACAGTTTGGCTGTTTGCATATGAGAGGAGGCTTCTGCTGGTTAGTATGAGCCTTGACAGACAGATCAAGTGGTTGTTAGTGCTGCAAAAGCTGAAACTCAAGGACAGCCAGACTCAGTTCTGCACTTTATGACGTCTTTTAAGATCTTTTATGGTTATATCATTCAGGAATTCAGTTTGTTAGGCTGTTTTGTCAAAACACTGTTGGCGGCCTGACAGCGGCTGTGCTGTCAATAAAAGCTGCAGCAGAGAGATTAGCTTTTTATGACAAATTCAATTTCAAATTACAGTGAATAAAGTTTCCTGTAAATCTGATTGACGAGGTTTTCCAAGTACTATATCCTACTCATGAGCTACTTTACTTTAGCATCAACACTGACCCTTGATGTGTGGCGACAAAGTATTTACACTCATTTAATGTGTCACATTTTGTCACATTAGAAGCAAAAGCTTTGATGTATTTCATTTGGACTATAATTGAAACACAATACAGCATATTTGTGCATATTTGTGAAATGGTTTAAACGGTTTTTACAAATAAAATCTGAAAAGTATGGCATGCAGTTGTAGTCGCCATCCCATCCCCAACTCCAGTCAGCACAGATAGAAATCCTTTGGGTGTCTCTACCAGCTTTGCACATCTAAAAACTAAAGTTTTCAGCCATTTTCTTGAGACAATGATCTCAAGCAACTGATTAGATCAAGAGTGTGTGTCATCATCAATTTCAGTCTGCCATAGATCCTCAATTAGGTCTGGACTTTGACAGGAACGCTGGAATTCGCCCCTGTCTCAAGATGTTTGCATCCTCTAACAGGTTTTCTGTCCTGCGTTTAGCTCCTACTATCCTCCACAAAGGCAATGATGAAGTGCTGTGTTGAGTACTATGTGCTAGAATACTGTTTCCCAACCCTGGTCTTCAAGGCACACTGTCCTGCATGTTTTAGGTGTCTCCTCTGATTCACACGCATTTGCTGAACTGAGTTATCTGAATCAGAAGTTTTAAAGAAGGAAGACATCTAAAACATGTAGGGCAGTGTGCTATGAGGAAGCACTCATATTTTGCATATTGAGCAAAAAGGTACATTTCTACTTAACTGGTGAAAGTACTTTCTTCCAACTTCTGGAAGCATACTGCTGCCAACGCCAGGTGAGACTGTGGGGAACAAGTGCTTGAGGTCCTATTCACAGATCTGGCAACCTGAACTGTGGAGCTCTTTCTTGGTATGCTTCCATTTGTTTTTGTGTTGAACTGTGCACTGCAGTATCTTTAAAGCTTGGGATATTGCTTTGTAATCTAATGCTGCTTTAAAAGTCTCCACAACTTTGTCTCTGACCCGTCTGCTGTGCTTGTTGGTCTCAATGATGCAGTCTGTTCACTGATATTTTCTGAGTCACCTCTGGGTTCTTCACAGAGCAGTTGTATTAATACTGGGACTAAAATACACTCAGGTGGACTCTGGTTACTAATTAGGGGATTTCTGAAGACAATTGGTTGAACTATAATATATTTAGGGGTATCAAAATAAAGAAGAATTGCCACATTTTTCAGATTTTTTTTTTGCACCAACTTAAAACCAGACATCTTTTCTGTTCCACTTCACATTTTCATAACACTTGTTTTGGTTTTCAGTATATAATTAAAATACAGTACAATTTAGTAGGTATACGGCAGAGTGTAAGGCTACACAATATCAGGAAAACCTGCCGCTGGTGAACAATATGACTTGTAATAAATAAACGGATAACTAAATTGTGTCAAAGTCTTTCTGTACTTGAGTTCATAGCAAATAGAGCCCAGATAATGAGCATGAGTATCCCAGCTACTGGGATACTCAGTAGCTGGGACTTTTATTGAAAAAGTCTTGTCAAAACAGTTTCTGGCTGTTTTGACAATGAAGCAACTTAGTTGTTATTTCTTAATGAGTTGACTGCCTTACCTTAACGAGATGCTTACTTCAGAAACATATTTATGTTGCATTAAACACTACTGGCGTAGCAAACCTGGGTGCAAAGTATTTACATAATTAGCAGTTCTTTGGGATGTGATATTGCATACAGAGGAAGTAGATTAATGATGAATTGACATGCCATGCAGCCCCAGCAGTTTGTTGCCTAGTTTGCAGTTTTTATATCATAATTTTAAATATTCACTTGAATTATTTATGTTTTAATGTTTTTTAAAGTATATTGAAAATGTAATTTCTACCACTGAAACCAAAATATTTCTCAGAATGCCATCCACAGGTGGCCCTTTTCAGGTGAATCTGATGCTGAAGTAAAGAGGGTAACAGCAAAGGCATGCAGAGATAAGACAACATTTCCCTGTCTCAACATGCAGCATCCGAAAAATAGTGTTACGTACAGGGTGCTGCGTGACACAAGTGGGAATCCAGACCACCCACAGCAATTTGTTTATCTTATGGACTTATGCATGTAACCTGCACGTGTTTACATGCAAGCATTTATGTAGGACAGGATATGTTTGTGTCCCTGTTTTTATGGTTTTCATTCATAAAATGCGTCTCTCATATTGTTTGTGTGTGCGTTGCGTCATTTGGCTGACTCTTCAAATGACTGAACTCCTGCATCTGCCTGCTATTTGTGAGTGTTTATGATTTGCTGTGCTAACAACATAAATGCCACCACATGATGACTTCTCATCTCTGATATCTGAACTTCCCTGTTGCACACCACAACAAATAAGACTTGTGAAAAATTTAACTTCAAAGAGTTTGTGTTTGTGAACGTTTTGTCTAAAGGACGGCAGTGTAAGTGTTGCATCCATACAAGTCTTCTAGATGCAGCAAGCAGGACACCAACGGAAGTGAAACAGGCAGAATGAAAAATGAGAATTCAAACTGAGCGACGCGTGGCGCATTATTAAAGATAAGCATGAGTAACCCTTGGTTAAGGAGAATCACCACAAAACAAATGATTGAAAGTGTGACAGAATACACATAAGATCCCTTCAAAATAGGACTGATGAAAAAGCTGCAGCATACTATCCACCAGCAAAACACGTAAGAAAGCAAAATGCCTCTGGAGATTATCTGCTGGATACACCGGCTTACAAGAAAGGAAGTATGTTCCACAGAGACATTCATAAAGTTTTAATTTTGGCATTTCGAACGGAAATTAGATTTCATGGTTAAATATAAAGTTACCTCTTGCTTTTTGTTTTCCCCAGATGGATGACTTATTGAATTAAAGCCGGCATAGAAAACTGAAATATTATATACATAACAATTTTGATTTCAAAATGTTTCAGTATGTTTTGCATTTAAAGTCAACTTTTTAATCCTATAAAGTTTTTCCAGTGCAGAGTTCCCTTGTTCAGACTGCACCATCATCCTTGTCGTTCACTCTTTCATCAGTGGTTTCTATGAGTGTTTGTTGTGATTGAGACTTTATTAAGTAATAGAGAGCAAAAAATGAAGTGCCCAAAAGCCAGCCGCGGCGTATGGCTCCCTCACCGCTGCAACCCCAGACTCTGCGGGGGAAAATCTGAGATTTTAACTGGCTGACTGCTTCCTAATCTGGCACAACAAACGTGCATTTGCTCTGCCTCGAAAACGACTGGCAAAGACATATAATTTGGTTGAGGTCAACTTTGTGGTATCATCCTGGCCTACGGGGATACAGCAATAATGACAGGTTGGCTGACCAGACCTTGACATGGGTCTGGCTCTCATCAGGACTGCGGTCATGAGAGGGATCCAGAAACACTGAGCTAATCAGGCACTACTCAAACCATGCTCTCAAACTTAACAGCCGCTGAAACCGAGCACCAACGTCACCGGGCTGTGCTGCAGACACACCTACCAAAATCAATTCGACGCTCATCTTTATTCAAGACAGGTCTTATCCAACTGGTTCAAAATCTAATTTTAAGCTCAGAGAACTGCAGACAATAACTCTGCTCATTGATTGAATACAGTGTAGTAAGAAGTTTGCAAAACTTTTTCACATTTTCTTGTGTTGCAAAGGTCAATAAAACGTCAATGAGTTTTATTGGGTTTTTATGTTAGACCAACAAAAAAGTGTATAATTGTGAACTGGATGGAAAAAAAACATGGTCAGTTTATTTTACAAATAAAAAAATCTGGAAAGGGTTGGGTGCGTTTGTTTTAAAATCAGAATGATGTAGTCCCCATCTCTTAATCTTTTGGGGCATTTGGCTCATAGATACATCGCAGCATCATGATGACTTCCTCTCTTATGGCAAGATATTTTAAAAGTTAATAGCCAGGGGTGTTTTTTTAGCTAAATATCCATCATTCTAGTCTTCCCGGTAAGAATATACTTTTCTAATAAACCCAAGAACATTTCAACTATCTCAAATGCCATAATATTTTCCTTTTAAAGGTTTTTGGTTTGCAGCAACAAATCCATTCTTTCTGCCTGGGGAGGGACATTGTGGTGAGATGAAATGTAAAGTTTTCAATGAGATACTCCCAATATAGAAATCCATAATTCAATAAATAAACAAATAAGGTATTTATTTATTTATTTTTCTTTCTTTAAACTAAAAAGAAAAATTGCTCTCTTGTTATGTTAAAACTTCTTGTGACAGCAGCCAAATGAGCTGCTGTTGCAGCTGCATGACATTATTATTGGTTAGCGTTAAGTTTGAACAAACCAAATAAATATGTCAATTTTTCAACATTTTCTTAGCAAGTTGAACTTAGTCCCCTGAACTGACTGAGCTTTTCATTTACCTCCACACATGTAGTCTTTGCACGCAGCCTAAAAGGTTGAATGTTGGTCCAATGCTTCTAAATCTTTCATGTGTCCCTTATTTAGTTTGTGGCAAACTCCAGATGGGAGGAACAGCTCTCTCCTGACAATAGCTGTGTTTTTGACAGACTTGTCCACTGCACCACTAAAACTTGTCCAGTTACAGAGTCTTCCTACACAGTTACCACTAGTCTGTTCTGATTATCACCCTCCTTGCTTCTAGCCTGTCATTTTAGTACCACAGCCGTGGCTTTTTAGGTTTGGAGTTGCAATGTCTTTTCTTTTTGACATAATGGATGGATAAGGGTTATGCGAGATGTTGAAAGCTTGAAATGTTTTATTACCTAACTAATCTGCATTAGGCTTCTCCACAACTTTATTTTCTGCCATCCTGAGGTGACTTCTGAAGGCAGCTGGTTATTTATTTATTTTTTAAAACAGGACCATATGATGGTCTATCACATAAAGTTCAATAAAATAAATTGACCTAATGTTTAACAGTTGAAGGTGTATGAAGATGTTTTTGCAAGGTACTGGAGGTAAAAAAACAAAGGTTGTTCTGCTACTTTGGCTTTGCATTAGCACCTGATTTATTTCTACTCCATCACAGAAATATCAACAATCTTCTGCATGGTTATACACATCCGTCAAGCACTGTGCTCCCACTCTCCTGGACACAGTGTCTGGTTAAAAAGTGCCCGTCAGAATGGCTCAATACAATCCGAGTAGCCAATAGATTTTCCCTCAAACTAAGTAACCTGAGGCAAACACTGATACATGCCAGCGGAAGGTTAGATCAGGTGTGTGAGTTAATCTCAGACAGGAAGCAGTGAAGTAAGTGACCCACAGGTTGAGAGAGGGTGTGTGTTTCTGACATGACTGTGGAAAACAGAGAGAGAAAAAGACAGCGTCCAGTAAAAAGTCGGAGGAAGAGAGGCGGAAGCAGATGCAGCAGCGAGGAGTTTACGCTAAAGGAGCACGAAAAGGAGAGAACAGTGAACGGTAGCCCTTTGACCTTGCATGTCACGGATCATTAGAAAAAGTTCAGCAATATCTCTTAAATGTAACAAAGCCTGCTACTCAGCTTGCATTTTATCACGTAAAACCCCATTTTAAATGTCAATTAAATTTGCTCAGATCTCACTGTGCTGCGATTTCCTCATTCAACAAGAATTATTTCCTGCCATTTGTGGTTGTTTCTGGATGAGATGACTCACCTACACAAGTCTTTCCATCGCTGTGGAGGACAAACTTCATGTGGCAGGAACATTTGGGGCCATGGTCCGTCTCCTCGCAGATGTGCTGGCAGCCTCCATTGCCGTAGTTGCACGTCACTATGAAAGGAGGCAGGAGTAAACACGAGCTAATTAAAGAGGAGTGTGCACACAACTTTTTCTCGAATTTTTAACAGTCAGCGAGGAGGTGTCAGGAAGTGGAGAACGAGTAAATAACATGCAACTCTTTCACTGGGCCATATGCTCCATCGCGTAAACACTGAACTTCCCATGGCTTCAAAGACACATTCAGTAAGGTTTGTTTCAGAAAGAGCACTTAATCAGAAGCACTGATTGTTGACTGAGCTACTGCTAATGCAGAGATTAAACGTCAACCCTGTTTCAATAGAGCAATGCTAACAAACAAGTTAGCATTTTCTTGCTATATGATCAGCTGCTCTGTAATAAGACCAAATCTGTGCATGATGTCTCATTCCTCATGCTAAATACTCTACTCAATATCTGTACTTCAACCGTGGTTAAAGAGTAAAATGTCCTAAATAGTATAATTACCTTTTGTTTTCAGCACTCATTACAATCAATACCAAAGCCACCATATTTGAGTCTGAACTGTGAGATTAGGAGGGAAATCTGACAAGCTCAGTTAATTTTGCAGCAATTCATGAATCATAACAGGAAGCCTTCGATTTTTACTGCAATTTTACATGTTTCTGTGAAGTACATTTATGGAGCAGAGCGTTTAAAGAGCTTAACCTTTCAAAGAAACCTGTGATGACAGAGTGAAAAAGAGCATGGTCGAGCAGAGGCTTCCATCGTCATCCTATCTGAACTCTCCCATCCCAACACCTTTTGCCTTTTTCCTGAGCTGTCATTGAGAAACCATAGAATAACACTTCTCCAATCCTTATCCAAACACAGACAAATCCCTCCCACCCTATCAGGCCCTGGCCCCCAGCTCTGACAGGATGATCTCTGTTGCACGGCAACAGGAAGTGCGCGCTGTCTGTCCGAGCAGTCCCCTTCGACTAACCTCCAACACTTGCCACGGTTGTGTAAATGATCCCTACTTATTTGAAAAACATGTTTCTTTTTTATTTTTTACGAGCACCAGTGAGAAGATTAGTCAGAGCTCGGTAATGCCACATAAATGTCAACTTCAAACTTTTTTTGGAAGACGTTTGTGTGGTGAGTGCGATTATCCATCCTCAGCCTGTTTCCAAACCACAATCACCTTCTTCCTTTGGAGCCAATAAAGCAGCCATACTGACATTTGTGCATGTTTCCATGCAACCCCTGGGGTTCGGATGACTTACGTTTGCAGTCCTTCATGTTCCGGGTGAGCTGGAATCCAGGTCGGCACTCACAGGAGATGCCACCCTTCTGCGCTTCCCTGCAGATGTGTGCGCAGCCGTGGTTCTTGTCCATGCAGGTGGGCCCCTCCTTTGTGCCTTCTGCTTGCACTGTGAAGAAAACAGCAGGACATGTATGGTTTGCAGAGAACGTTTATCTCTCAGCTGCCGTGAAGATTAGACACTGTTTTTAAAGCCACAGAGCGTCCCGTAAACCAAAAGTTTGGTTTACATTAAATATCACAGAGATGGTAAGTGGACTACAAATGTTCAAATGCCTGTCACGCATTCTGACCTAAGGAGCCTTGTATGCCTGCTGACTGCTGGTGACTGACATGCTCAGTATCCCTTCACAAAGAGTCAGGTTCTTGTTGGAGCATGCTTACCGTTTCCAGGCTATAAAAAGAAAGGCTGCCAAGAGAAAGGGATAAAACTCCCAGCAGGAGCCGATTCCATAGAGCTGTAATTTTAATTGGAGTAATCCCCCATAAAAAAAAGAAACACGGAACACAAAAAAATAAAACTCCCCCAGCAGTGAGATCAAAACTCCTTCCAGTAAATTAAGGCTGTCAGTTTACACTTTCATGACTCAAAGCATGACCTACGTCTGCAAGTATTTGACTAAACTATTGCAACACAAATTTCCGAAAGACGAATGCAAGATTATTTTATTGCAGATATAACAAGCACCTGAAGCGTTCCAAGGCCCTCATGCCGTAAATTACACAGCACCCTTTGCAATTACTGCTACCTTTTTAAACATCTGTTTGAAATCCCTAAAATAAATAGTTCATATGGTGACTGACAGCACCGTGTCACTGAAGATTGCAGATTTTCTTTCCCTCTCGTATCATCTTCCTAACTGTCCATGGTGGCAAGATAAACATGCATGTTTGTCTTATTTATTGCAGTTCCACTTGATACTATTTTTTAAATTATGCTTCTGACTATAAATGTGGGTAGTTTAAAGTAAGCAGCAAATTTATAGATGGCATGTTCTCTTGTTAGAGGCCCAGAGAAATGGGAAATATGTCAAACTTTGTTTGTACCAAAGGAAAACAAGATGTCATGGATTAATAATTAAAGGTTCCTATTCAGGGATTACATTAAAAAATGTTAAGCATGTTGTCAAATGACTTCTGCGACATATGATCTATGTTTTTTTTAAATTTTCATCCATTGTTTTGATGCCAAAATCACCTGGAGTGTTTATAGCTGAAAAGATCAAGATTACTGTTGTGTTAACAAAACAAACAGTTTCAGCTAAATCTTTTTTTTTTTTAGAAAACTCCAAAAACCTGATCTGAAAACTTGATATTTTTTAATCCCTTTCCACTGAAAGTCACTTTCTTTATGTCACTTTTTTTTAATTTTTTTTTTTAATAAAGGACAGATTTCTGGATAGTATGACTAATAATTTTTCTGTAAACAGAATCTCCCACCTGAACTGTAGATCTTTGCATCACCTCCTGGGTCCTCATGGGCTTCTTTACTGCTCCTTTGATTTATGTCTGGACTGTCAGTGTAGCTGTACAGCCTGTCTTGGCTGAGCTGCATTTATGCCATAGTTTCATAATATTCTCAAGGTTGATCTGTGATAAATTTAAAGCCGTCGATAATGTTTTCTTTTTGTTTGTTTTGTTGTACTTTAAACCTCCACACAACATCATTCCTGGTCTGTCTGTTTTGTTCCTTGAACTTCATGCTGCAGAATTTTCATGAATGTTTTCTAGCAAACCTCTGAAATCTTCACAGATCTGCTTTATTTTCACAGAAAATTGTACAAAAGATAAACTCTATAACTATGATATTTGTTGCACTTGGTTTACATTTTCCCTCCCAATTACACCTTACTTTCTGCCGGTCTATCACATAAGATCCCAATAAAAATATGGAAAGGTTTGTGATTGTAAGTTAAAGTGGTGTGAATAACTTTGAACTTTGCAAGACACTGCATGTCTGCTTATACTGATGGCACTGAAATTGAGTTGGCTTACTTTAGGTGATGTGAACCTAATCAAGAATCCTGACCTTCTGACTAATGTGCTGTCCATCACTTTAAGTCTGTCAACAAGCATACGAAGGTTATGCAATCCTCTCCCACTTTCCTGTCAGAGCTGTTTACATCCTTGACAAGATGCTGGGGCCATCAGACATGAACGCCCAAATGAAAAAGGCCATGCTAAGCTGAATGTGCGTCAACATATCTGATTGTTTAAAGTGCAAGGATTTCCAGAGCTTGTCACATGGATGCCTTAAGCCAATGTGGAGTTTCCTGGTTTCTTTTCTCTGCTTCTATCTGCAGCCAGAGCAGAATGCATTCATCCATGTACACCAGAGTAAATTTCCTGTAGCCATTTATGATTACTGACCAAGGTGGTTATCTGAATTCATAATCTCATATGAATGTGAATACAACACACCCACCTATCCATAACATGTGAGACTGAGGCCAAAACCAGGCTCCTCATCTCTCTGAGGACCAATTCAAGTCCAAGTGTTGACAAGATGGGGCCAGTTTCAGCTTTCATCTGCCCAAAGCACATCGCTCTAACAACCATCCAGGAAGGATATTACTTACTGGCAGAAAGAAACCAATATTTTATGAAGAAAAAAGCAAAATGTTAAAACAAAACCCGCAATCAGTCAATCAGACTTTCTACTAAGCAGTAACCCATGTTTCTGTTTATTACAGACCACTTCACATTCAGAAATCTGGACAGGAAACAGACCTGTAGCTGAGTAAGGCTAATTTAAATATCTAAAGAGCAAGTCAGAGGGGATGTGGTTTTTCACAAAGCTTAACACCAAACGGATCCATCCAGTTTCGGCACTTGTGGTGAACAGGGAATATTGAAATGAAAGAGCACGTTAAAGTGCCCTTACCTTTGTCCTCCCATCACAGCATGTGACCTCTGAACAAAACACTTAAAGGTAATGCTGCTGCCAGAAGTCAGCACATTCCAGGTTTTATTTGTGAACAATAAGGTTTGATAACTACCTGCAGAAGGAATAACCAGCAGAATTATCAATGCAACACAAAAAAACAGTTTACTATCAACCTTTTTCAGAAGAATGCGGTCCAGGAAGATGCATTGAAACAACACCTGCCATCATGATAGAACCAGGTTTTTAACTTAAAGTTGCTAAAATGTGACACTAAGCATAACTTGGGGGTTTTATCAGAGTGTTTCTTGCTCTTCAAGATACCTGTGTGCTTTTCCTAACAATCAAAAAAACTTCTCTCTTTAAAAGTTTTGTTTTTTGTTTCTTATCTATCTATCTTTTCTTTCAAATCCATGAAAAAAAGATTAGTTTCTAAATATCCTTCTGACGCCATACGCACTTTTTTAAATTTGATAAATTTCTAGTACTTATTTTCATTCCTACAGAAATAAACCACTTAGTCCTCTGGGAGGAAGCAACTAGGAAAAGGTATTTTTAAATTTTCTTGAACAGGAATCAATTTGTGTGTTTGCCATTAACTTAATGGAAGTTCAGCTTCATCAGCAGGAGTAACTGCAGGACATGACATTAAGTGAACAACACCACTAGAATCCTAAAACATTGCGCTTTTGACACTGTGATGCCACGCTGACATTCATTATGCACATTTCCCAGCCCAAATACGCCCTTGAATGCCCCATGGGCAGAGAAACCGCACTTTACAACTGTGTTTATTAAGCCTGATAAGGTCTGACAAAAAATAAAATGAAATACTTGAAACAAAAGGGATTAAGGACAATGCTCTCAGAGGAAGAGGAGGACAAAGTGGACAAGTGAGAGTCTGAACAAGTGAAGACTTTAGACGGATTTTACTTTGCCACAGACATTTCACAATAAAAACAAGATGTGACAGATGTTGATTTAGCTTGTTTCTTTACTCGATAAACAAAATGAGATCACTTTTTCAATGTCTATCTACCTACCTACCTATTGTTTGGCACACATAAAACTGTGGAAGTTGCAGATACAAAACTTTTTGCTCATATTTTTTGAGATTTTGGTTCTTATTTAACACGTGGCACACATTTTATCAACATACCATCAAAATTAGTGTGACAAGGTGAGCTTTGCTGCAGGAGTCTTCATTTGCAGCAAGGATTGAGGACTGGGGATCAACGTCAGGCTGCACAGTGGTGCAGTTGGTAGCACTGTTGCCTTGCAGCAAGAAGGTCCTGGGTTTGATTCCCGGTCCGGGGTCTTTCTGCATGGATTTTGCATGTTCTCCCTGTGCATGCGAGGGTTCTCCCCTGGTTCTCCGGCTTCCTCCCACAGTCCAAAAACATGACTGTCAGGTTAATTGGGCTCTCTAAATTCTCCCTAGGTGTGTGTGTGTGTGTGTGTGAATTGTTGTTTGTCCTGTCTGTTTCTGTGTTGCCTGTGGCAGAATGGCGACCTGTCCAGGGTGACCCCGCCTCTTGCTTGAAATGTCTTGCTGGAGATAGGCACCAGCACCCCTCCCAACCACAATAGGGACAGGGGTGTAAATAAAATCTATGGATGGATCAACCTCTTTAAAAGCAGCTGTACACTGGACTGTTTGTTTTTTCTTTCCAGATCACTGTGCAGACATCTGCACTGGGTTTTCAGCCGAAATGGCGTTATTTTGTCAGGTAGGCATCTACTTGGCTATGATGAATTTCAGTTTTGCCTGTAGGAAACATGAAATCTGGTTTGTAGATTACCAGTGGGACGTAATTGGCTGCTGTTTCGTTTCCTGGTTAATTGTGTGACTGTTCTAATGTTGGTCGGGTAACTCCCTCCTTTACTCACTCAGCATGCTACCCCCATGGGATTGTGTGGGGGGGGAGGCTATTTGGGGAGGAAATCTGCTCCCTAAATTGCAGATGTGTGGATGTGTGTGTGTGAGAGCATGTGTGCAGTTCTCAGCAGTAGTTGGTGGTGGATTTCTTTCCACTTGTTGGTGGTGAGTACGCTGGGTGACTTTTTTTGTTTGTTTTCAGCTAATATAACTTCTGTACCGCCTTTTTAGAAATAAAGTTGTATTTTAAATGTATGGAGTAAAATAATTTTGTGGTCACTTGTAGTGTTTAAATGCCCCAACTGGGTCACATTAGAAATATATTTTTATTTTCCATCCATCCATTTTCTAACACCCTTGTTCCTAGTGGGGTCGGGAGCGATGCTGGTGCCTTTCTCCAGCTAACTTTCCAGGTGATATTTTTATTTTAGGCTGCTAAAAATAACATTTTGTATTCCTAATTTAATACCCACAAGCATCCATGGACATTTCAAATTTTCTTTTGAGGTGTCTGTATTTGTTAAAGTCTCTTTAGATGGGCTTATTATTCTGAAAATAATTGAATTGATTTACAGTCAAATTCAATAAATTAGATTATTGAAAATCAACTTTAAGTAGCCTTAAGCAGCCTGGGTTTAAAGGAACTCAATGTTTTGACTGTTTTGCAGTTTTCTGGAAGTATGTTCCAAATAAGTGGAGCATAAAAACTGAATGCTGATTCTCCATGTTCTCCAGGTTCTGGGGATAAAGATTAGGATCAGAATACTTGAGTGACCTGATAATTTTGAAGGATTTATACAACAAAATGTTTATGTATTTTGGTGAAAAGTCATTCAGTGATTTATAAACCATATGCATATTTCACAGTATTTCAAAGTCCATTCTTTGAGCTACAGGGAGCTTGTCCCTGTGTTTATCTTTAATTACTTTGATTTTTCAGCAGTGTCTTCACAAGTCTAAAATATCAATCAGACGGTTGAAGCTGCTGCTGATGTTCTCACTAAAAATAGGACAGCATATCATCTAAAGTCCTCACACTGGCAGTTTCTCTAGATCTTGTTGAGACATTAGTTATTTAATCCTGGAAATGCTCGTCGACTTTGTAACTGTGTTTATGTGACACCACAACCAGAATCCGGGCAATTAAAGCTAGATTCTAGCTGCACTTGAAGCATTGTGCTGATGCTAAATTATTCCTACTTAGGTTAAAAAATAGTAACTTCAGTTTTGTTTTTGTTCACCTAGAGAAAGCCATGTCACCTCCACACATTTATGTGTCCTAAGCATCTGTTGAATGATTGGATGGGTTCAAAGTCACCTGATGACATTGTAATGTAGAGCTGTGTATCATCTGTGTAGTTATTTAAGTAGCTTGTTATGACTTGGGCTAGTGGGAGCATCCATCCATTTTCTGAACACCCTTAATCCCTAGTGGGGTCGGGAGGGTTGCTGGTGTCTATCTCCAGCTGCGTCCCGGGTGAGAGGCGGGGTTCACCCTGACAGGTTGCCAGTCTGTCGCAGGGCAACACAGAGGCAGACAGGACAAACAACCATGCGCACACACACTAACACCTAGGGAGAATTTAGAGAGACCAATTTACCTGACAGTCATGTTGTTGGACTGTGGGAGGAAGCCGGAGAACCCAGAGAGAACCCACCATGCACAGGGAGAACATGCAAACTCCATGCAGAAAGACCCCGGGCTGGGAATCGAACCCAGGACCTTCTTGCTGCAAGGCAACAGCTCTACCAACTGCGCCACTGTGCAGCCTAGTGGGAGCATGTAGATATTAAATAGAAGGGGTCCCAGGATTGAACTTTGGGGTACCCCATATGTGACTTCTGTCTAAACTGAGAAACTTGTTCTTTAGGTAAGACTCAAACCATTTCTGTACCAGAGAGTTAGGCCCAGCTCTCCAGCTGGTTCAGTACTATGTCGTGGTCAGCCATGCCAAAAGCTGCGCTGAGGTCCAACAGAACCGACACTGTGGTTCTTCCACAGTTTGTATTTATGTGGATGTCGTTGAACAGTTTGACAAGGGCAGTCTCAGTACTGTGGTGAACATAAGACTCTTTCACGAGACTGAAAGACGTCAAAGCGGTTGGTCATGGTTAAGAAACGATTTAGCTGTTGTTTAGGAAGTATTACACCAAGTGAAACGCATTATATAGATTAATTAGACACAGAATAAATATTTGAGAGCCTAGATTTCTGTTAATGATGACTTTACACTCATAGCTAATGGAAACGTGACATTTAAAATGAGAACTACTCAACAGGGAGCTAGACAAATTCACAGCAGATAAAACGGCAACTCCTTCAACCCTCCAACAAAAGAACCAAAGGAAGCATGAGTTCTTAAGACCAAAGCTGCAAGATCCCTTCAAAGTGAAAACCATGTAGAAGGGAAACTGAAACAAAGGAGCTGGAGTGGTGGAAGGCATGTCAAGGGTTAGCAGTCTGCTTTTGAGAGCATGGGCTGGTGAAAGGATGGGTCATGGTCCGAGCCAATCTGCTGTCATGCAGCTCAGAGTGGAGACGGTCGCCTCTTTGCAGAAGAACTTTAAGCCGCCACCAAGAGTTGGGTGGATATACGCTGAAAAGAAGGGGCCCAAGAATGGAGCCACCACACTATTAAAGCAGCATTCCTTCCTCTTAGATAATGGGCCCTTAAAAGTTTTAATGGGAGGATAAAAATGTCCGCGCATGCAAAAGAGAAAGGGAAAAATATCTGGACTGCTTTGAGCTGCGCCGCCAAGCAGATGGTCAGGCAGGGCAAAGAGCTGGTCGAGGGATTAAATCCTCCCCACAAAGTCAGTTCATAGAGTTGAGAAAAGCCATCTGAGTGCTACTGTTTGGTTTTGGTTGTGATTGTCCCAAACGCCTTGTTGAGACACCTCATTCTCACCCCCTTTTCCAGAAAAGGTCCATTAAAAGCACGAACAACCAGAGAATGGAAAAGACAGCTGGCAACTACACTAAACAAGTCACTGTCAAAGTTTTTTATTGGATTTTGTTTGTTTCCAAAGAATCAATTTAAGTTTCTTGCAAAATGCTCAGAAGAGTTTAGGGTTTCCACATTTTTTCACATTACAAACACACCCACCTGAGAACTTCATGTAGAGTATCTTGAGACAGACTAAAAGAAAGGATGATTTTCTTGATGACTAAAACCTGGAAATGTGTTGTGTGTATTTGCATTTAGCCTCATTTACTCTTATACGACCAAATAAAATATTTCAGGAATATCATCTTGGTATAAATACAGTTTTTCTCTGAAGGCATCATAGATTTGAGGAGAACATCAGAGACCAATCAGCAACACAAAGACCAAATACACCAGGCAGGTCAGGAATAAAGTTATGAATTCTAACCCAGATTTAGGTAATGCAACAACATCCCAAGTTTCATCATCTTACAGAAAATCCCTGCAGTGACATACAGCTTTGGTGGGAGAATTTGAGGAATCCCATTAGACAACAATTAGTCACATACTCCTCAAAGCTGTCATTTGTGAAAAAGAGCTGAAAAAATGAACTCAAGTTTGCTACAAACCATGCAGATGTAGAAAATCACAACAAATCCGTTGAAGAAGGCCCAATGTCTGATGAAACCCAAACTCACATTTCTTGGTCTACTTGTTCTTCCAAGGGGACGATATCGCTCTTAACACACCACACGCAAAAGGAATATCTCTGGAAATTATCTTTAGCACCATTTCAATAATCCTTAAGATTGTAGGAACAGGAAGATTGGATCAGAAATCGGGACAATTATCTTACTGTGTGACCCAGACAACTTGTGGACAAGTCCAAAAGTACATCAGCAAGTGAACAGTTTCCCAACTAGTCTCAAGGTCTCAACATTTTACATACACTCTTGAATTATCTAACTTCAAAATACATGTATATATAACTCTATTAGCTCTCATAAATATAGCACTGGTTGTTAAAAACCTATTAGTGTGCATGTCCTGTGTTTTACTTTGAAAACATTGTAAGGTCCTACATCTGTGGAAAAGAGCATTAACATATATGTATGAACAGCCACCCAGGTGCATTTGCATAATATATGCATGTTGCAAACATAGTAAGATTCTGCCCATCTGTGTCACAGACAGTTGTGCAGCACCTGCTGGGTATGTTCCCTCTCTCGGCTTCACTCTTCCTCCCATTTTCTCAAGGTGACCTCACTGTGCAATCCCAAAGGACCCCAGCACCCTCTCAACACAAAAGACAGGAAAACAGAGCACAACCAGGATGCCCACCTTGTTTAGCACAGACATAAAACTGTATGAGACGCTGGCTGGTGTTGCACAGATCGTTTCTCCCCCCGAATAAATCTAAGTATCCGTTTCTCCGAAGCTCAGTCTAGCACTATGATTGAAGACATAGCAGCCAAGTATTGGTGGAAAAACCCCTCCAGCACTCTTAAAATCAGCAAGCCCACGTAGGGCTGGACAGCTTAGGGATGGCCTTGAAGAAAGCAATGAAAAAAAGGGATGCCAGTCTCAAATGAGGTGAGGAGAATTCAGCAGCAAGGCTGCAAACATTTGAAAAAGCTCCAGCCACTGATGTATATTTGTTGAAAGATGAGGGTGAAAGTACTGGGGGCACGGGAACTGAGCTAAGGCTGGACAAAGAGGGAGAGTGAGGGCAGATTATGCTGAAAAGACATATACAGATTTAAAAGAAGAAGGAAGACAAATCCAAAGGGGACAAAAAAGCCTCACATGTCACTTCGATGTGTTTGCAGCTCAAAGCCTTTGCTCCACTTCTCCAGAATAGGAAAAGAGCCTGGTTATACGGTTGGGCTGCAGAGCAATGGAGCAGTGACTTCTGCACTTGTAAAAACATTTCTGTGGCCAATGCACAGACAAGCAGGCAGGAGGGCAGGCTTATTGACAACCAACTGGGGGAACATATGAGAACCCTACTGGCTCCAACACAATGGGAAGCCACAGTGCAATATATGAACAAAAAGTAAATCAAATCATCCTACAAAACATTTTATTTGGCAGCCCACAGCACAAAACATTGCATCACTGGAATAATTGAAAGTGCTCATTTATCAGCACATTACCTCACGACATTACAACGTGAAACTGTCTACTGCACGGACATTACGTTTTCAGATAAGAAAAACAGCAATAAAGCAGGGTTCTCAGATCCAGGGCGTGATTTTACACGGGAGGAATGTTGCACCTGGAACTCTAATTTAGAATATAATGTGCCTAAGAGTTATGGATTTTATCACACTTAATGGAAAACTTCTTACTTCGTCAGACAACAAAGAGCCGATGTCCTCTGAAGTCAACACGCTAGTCTTCATCTAAATGTCAATGAAGAGCATGTCAGCTTGCCTCCGGCAGGATTACACTGGAGATGAAATTACAAAGGTGTGTGCCTGTACAAATGATGGTGTGTGTAATTATGCCCATTGTGTTGAGAGATTTGTTGCACTAAAGGGGGAAAATCCTTCTGAAAGGCTATTAAATGTGGCTAGAAAAGCAGCAGAGTTTTATTTCCTGGTGTGAGGAGTGTACATAAAAGCAACACTTAAATCCACAATCGAGCGAGAAAAAAAAAAGGGGAAATGAGGCTACGTTTGGAGAAAATAATTATAGACATGTGTAGCACACTTGGTGGATAACCTGATGTAAATACGTTATACAACTCCATATTTTTTGCTACAATTAGCTACATCATTTAGACAAGAGAGAACTTTTTAAAACATTACTCTTTATGATCTTGAGAGAATTTCTAAAGACTCATAAGCTTATGGCTTCTAGAGGTTTAAGGAACAAAGATGGCCAGGTGATCATCGAAAGGGGAACCTTTTCAGTTGTCATTATATGGTTGCATTTTTTAACCATTATCCTGCAAGTAGGTCCAATGATGACCCATTTTTAGTTGACCTGATTTACATTAAACGTCTCCTACTGCAGGAGATATTTAGTTTAAATCTACAGGAGATTACAAAAAATCAAAAACACTTGTCTATAAATCGCAGGTGTCAACGATGCCATACCGACATATTTACGCAGAAAGTTTTTTACACAAATACCATAAGTGCTTTTTCTGAACAGTGCCTGCATCATGGACACTTAGAAAAAAAATGCAAGAGCTTAGCAGGAAAAGTATTTGACCACAATCAATGACTTCCTGGGACAGAACCCACTAAAATTGGCGTCTTCAGCGTCTCTCTTTCATTGTTGCTCTCAATGTTACTTTTGTGTCAGGGCAAAACGCTCTTGAGCCTGTGCTGTCCTCTTTTATCATTCAAAACGTGGTAAAAATCCATATATTAGCTGAATTGAAGTGTTTAAAGTGTGTAGCAGTAGCAGTTTATAGTCCGGAAATTACGGTATTCGACCTTTGTTTTATGCCTGATCCACCTGCAGAGTTTGTTGCCGAAGCATTCAGGAGCTAAGTTCCCCAGTGGTATTTAACAAATGGCAGACATTTATAGGCAAGGCTGAGAAACAAGTTGTAGACATGTAGTAGCGATTAAAGGTTGTTATGAAGACTTGGCAAACTCCAAATGCCACCGTTTGCTGCAGTTCTCCAACAGTGAGCTTTTCAGATTATTTTACCCTGATTAACATCCTGCCCAAAGTTTGCGATGGCAGGATAAGCTTGAGTTTCTGTCCAACCTAACTTTTATTTTATTTTAGCAATCCTCTAACAGTAGAGATGTGTAGGTGTAGAAATTTGCACAATTTCTATTTTAAACCATGGCCTTCTCAGGATGTTATAAATTAACAACTAAAGGCTCCCAGATCCTCAGTTAAGCTACTTACACATAAAAAAAACCCTAATCTACATTTATTGTGTTGAGCTATTACGGTGGGTTTTTTCACACTGAATAAAGAGACTCAAAATAAAGATAGAATCATATATTTTTTTAGATAATGATACTGCATTAAAAACAGACTTTATTTTCAGGCTTTTGCACATCTTCATTAGAGGAACCAGTACGTGTGGAGGGTACTGAATGACATCCTTATTTCTGGAAACTTTAAAAACCTCAGTATGCTGACCTAAAGATTCCTTCAGCAACAAAAGCTGAATGTAAAGCCCTGAGGCTCATGTACGGTAATCAAAATTTTCTTTTTCCCAAATTAGTTTAAACCAGCCTGATGAGCTGTCGTGGCTGCTCTGAAGCTTTGGTCACATAGAAACATTCCCTTTTGCCATACTGATTAGTTGTGAGAGCAAGTTTGACCCAGGAGGACCCGACGTCTTTGCAAGCGGTTATTTCCTCTGACTTCTTTAAGCTCCTCTGTTTGGAAGTCTGCGCAGAGATGAGGTGTCTTGTGTAACCAGTCAGTCACTTAATAAAATCATGTTATAGGTGCACTAAATTTTATCTTTTTATTTTCAGGCAATGTTCTGCTTTGTAAGTGTTAGCAGACTCTTCAAATATTCAGTTTGCACAACCCTCCACATTAATAGGGCAAAAGCATTGGCTTTCCCATGCACTCGTTGCATCACAGACTGCAAAAACTGTCATGTCGGACCGTATCTATTTGAGTCATTTTAAGTGTAATAGACACTGACATTAATAAATATTGGGCCTTACAAAAGTATTAACACATCTTGAACCTTTTCAGGTTTTGTTGTGTTGCAATACCAAACATCTGTGCACTTTTTTGGAATATTTTGGCCACAGACCTACACATAGGACAACACTATTGTGAAATTGATGAGAAATTATACATATTCCAAATCTGAAATGAAGGATTTACACTCATATCCAACCTCCATGATTCTAAAACGTTTTACTCTATCCTGCAGTAAAAGTGAAGGAGCCGTCCCCTCTTCCAGGACATGGGCGTAAAGTTGGAGAAAAGCGAAGTGAAGCGCAGCATCACGCAAAAAGCAGGTAAGCCGCTGAGCAGTGGGACTCTCATAATGTTCAGTAAGATGTTGAATCCAGACAGGAGTAAGTGTCTCAGAGTGATTCTTAATTGCAACCCTGGAGAAAGCAATGCAAGTGCTGCCTACAGCTGCATCGATGTTATGTACGGGTTGCCAGAGCTGGCATTAATATGTGGCCATTGTTTAAGGTGATGGACACAATGCAAAATGCTCACAGACAGAGAGAGACTATGATGTCTTCCCTGAAGCCGTATTGAAAGTCTTTTGTCTTTGAAAAAATAAAACTAAACAAAAACACCAGGACATCCAACTCACAGTTAGTAGATCTACAGTTAGGTCTTTAAAATTAACCTTTATCACAAAAATCACTGTTAACAGTTCAATATTATTTATATAAAATTTGAAATCCTTTTAGCCTTTATTTTAATAATCTTGTGTTACTTGTATAATTTTTGAAGCTGTTTGTACTGGGTCAATTATTTTTATTTTACGTATATTTTTAATTATGGATCAGTCTACATTTCTTAATTTATTGGATGCTTTGTCTGTTTTTTTTGTTGTTAAAAGTTTCAGTTGAAAGCAACATCAGCACTGCTTTTAGACGATTTTTACGATTTCTTGTGGATAAAGTACAATTTAAAATAATACATTAATATCAAAATAATTTTACTCTGATCAAATTACATAACTGGACAATGGATTTGCTTAATACTTGAAGTTAAAAGTTTTGGACTTCAACTCATGCCTCAACTTTGGGGAAGCAGAGTACAGGGGCTCAATTATATAAAAAAAAGGTTTTCCTTTTGGTTTTACTTCAAAAGTATACTTTAGGTTAGTTTATCATATGAAATAGAAATAAAATATAACCTTTGTGGTAGTGGTATTAAAAAATGTGGAACAGGTTAAAGAATTGCAGCAGAACAAACCCACATTAAATCCAATCTGCAAAAAGTCTCTCGACTGCAAAACCGACAATCTGAACAAATGTCTAGAATATGTTCTCCTCCCTTTTGGATCCCTTCAAAACACGAAGCATGTGGTTTTTATGATGCAGCTGACCTGAATATGTTTTCTTTTTCAGCACTCACAACTAAAAGCAAATGAACTGAACCCAGAAGTCACCATAAGTGACTTGCATCAGTGCACACTTCAAGTTATTGCCTGGTTTTCTGAAAAAGAAAGAGGGCCGACATTATGGATGTGTCAGGTGACCAAACCTAAAATGTCTGAGTCTACATGTTCTGGATTTTATCTCAAGCACAAATGTCTCCGTTGTCGTCCTGAATAAAAGTGAAAATAAATCAAATGTAAAGCGGAGGAACCCTCCCTGATCCAAATTGCATTCCTTTCAACGGCTAAGCACCTTGACTTTTGTGAAAAGCCTAATTTCTAGGTTGGGGATGTTTGAAGTGAATAAATGGACTGTTACATTTTTGCCCAACAACATGGTGGAGAAACTCATTTGGCCAAAGTTGCTCCTGCTGAGGGGTGAGGGGGAGGGGTAGATATAATAAGGGACAGGCCAGCAGCAGCCTTGTCATTAGCTGGGAGGCTGAAAGACCCCTGCTGCCTAATTGGCACCGGCTCCCTCCAAGCAGTGGCTCAGTATCAGCAGGAGAAACCGAACCGAGGCAGCAGGCGCTTCTATGACCAGCTCTGAACTGCACCCAGAAAGATCAGCGCACGTTGCCGATGGAACACCTGAACCATTACCAGAAGAAATGGGAAGCTGATGTCTTTTTAATGATGACAATAAACCTCATAATCAAACTGCAACCCAGACTCTGCTTTTTAAGAGGTGGGCTGGCAGAATGCACCAATGGTTCCATTTAAAATTGACCTGAGTGAGGGGATTAAACATTTATCCATTTTTTTGTAATTCTTTTTTTTTATATTTAGAGCAATTCTTCAGGGGCTGTTGCCCAATAACTCTGCAAAGTCACTTCCTAACCACTTCCATTATCCTTCAGGCACATACTGTTGTAATAAGAGTGGTAATAATAAGCAGATGAGTGGTTGTTCTGTCTCTTAGTCTTTCAAAAATAAGGAAACAATAAATAGGCGCCTATCTGATGAGCACAGGAAGTTTGCAGATTTATGGCAGCTTTAATCTTTTGAATTCAATGGCTCTCATCTGGGAGCAACAAGGACAAAATGAATATTAAAATGGAATATTAACAGGAACTGGGGACATTTATCATGAACAGAAACAGACGAAAGACTGGAGGAACTTGGCAAAATCAGACTACTGCTCTAAATCTGTTTCCGATAGTGCTGATGTGGAGAAAGGCTAGAAATTTCATGGTCAAGCTTTTCAGTCCACTCAAAAAAAAGAAAAAAAAAACACACAGCATTTATGAAATGCAAACATTGACACTTCAGTAGGACAGATGGAGCTAATAAATTAAACTTCCAAGATCCTCATTTCATCATACGGGGGAATCATGAGCATCTCATTTTAATGAGTCTCCATACGAGTACTTAGCTGAGAAAACACACGAGAGAGACGAAAAACACAGAGATGAGAAGACGCTCCAATCTTGCTGTGTAAGTCTGAGGTTTACAGAACAGGAAAAACTGCGTCAGATTTAGAAGAAAAGGACATCCACAACACTGCTTAATCTGTTGGAGCTGAGGAGTTGTAAAAGCCTTCGCTGGATAATCATTCCTCGAATGAACGAGCTTCCTGACGGTGATAACAGCTGTTCATTATGTCTGCTGCTTCACAGAAACACTGGAAGCTCTGAGCAAAGTTGCGTAGGGCAGCAAAAGAGCTTCTTTATTGAATTTTGTAAATACACAATATGGATGGATGGATATAAATTTTTCCAGACTGAATACCAGATCTGGGAGCCATTTGTTGCCCCTAGATTGATTTTTTGGGGCCCCAGATTGCAGTTTGATAAATTTGACCCAGCAGCAAAATCAGCTGGAGACTTTGTTTGCTGACAATTTATAATCCTCTTACATTCTTAAATGTCAAGACTACAACACAACTTATTGGCCTTTTAATAACCACACTTTGGTCTTTCTTATTAATTTGATAGTTAGTAGGACTACATATGGTATATCCAGTGACTTTTAATTGAAAGCACACTTTGGTGCCACCAGATGTGTTTAATTAGTTTATTGAACTTTGCTAAATGTTGAAAGTGTTTTATAGTTGTTTAGATTTTTGAGAATATAGAAAAAAGAAAACAGTGTGCCACAAAAGTACTAGATTACTGGAGATTTCTCTTTCAACAAGGCTAACGTCATTATTTACACGTCCTTCCTTACAAATTTTTTTTTGCACGCTTAGTTTATTTTTGAGCATAATGAAAAACAAATCAAGATAAAGTTAGTTTTATTATTTTCTAAAAATGTTTTAAATTTGTTAATTTGTTTGGTCCCCGACCACTTTTGTTGTTTGTAAATCACCGATATAGAGCATTTCCAACATTTCTAGTAGATATAGTACCTCATATCTGCTAGGGTTGACACAATGCTAAACTTTTAAACTCGAGACCGATACCAAGCAGCAACATTTTTGGAACGGAGACTTCTTTTTAGTTAAGAGAAAATATGATTAATTGCAACATATAAACAATTGCATTATTAGGTCAAAACTAACAAATATTGAACAATTTTTTGTGTTAATTCGTACTGAGCAAAGTGTGACTTGGAACTTTTCAGCTGGGAAGAGCATCTCCAGGGGGTTCTCAGACCAACATAGCACCTTTCCTGGACTGTTTGTGTTCATGAAGATAATATTTAAACATATAGCGTTAGCTTTCCATCTGTCAGAACAATGCTGATGGTCTGCTAAAGACGGGCGCTCAGGTTTTTTCTGGATGTTTGAAACTTACAGCAATTCTTTGTTTCAATCAGTTGAGCGTCTGTGGGGAAGGGAGGGGATAAGGTTCTGGTATTGCAGCGCTGCTACTGGGCAATTTGGGCAAATTTAAATGGGTCAGCTTATATCGACCTGGATTCAAATGAGTATCTTTGAATATATACTTTTTCTAAATATCGGTTTAATCAAAATATAAATTCATTTGACAAAAAAAACCCTAATATCTGTTTTTATAAGCTACGTTCCTCCTGTTCTCTAAACGTGAGGATAGATTTATGAAAACAGAATTTCTTAAAAATATGTATCACAAAGATTGGCAGAAACAATGAAAAATCTCTAAATTTCCTAATAAGAAAGCAACAAAATCCTACAAAGAGTACACTGTAAAAAAAAAAAGAAAAAAGAAGAGCTAGTGTAGAGTAGAGCTGTTAGAGGCTCTGTGCAATCCAGCTCTTTATAGCCACCAAAGACATTTCCTGACAACTTAGTTTGACATTAAAACCGTCTGCATGTCTGTGGCGCTGCTGTGTGTGGCGAGCAAGCCTCAGAGCAAGTTGGCTCTTTTCCTGTCACGTCTCCATCCCACAGGAACGCTCTATAAACAAGAGGTGTGTCTGCCCTGGGCTGCACCTTTAATTGTTTTCACTGTTCGCAGTTCCCCCCGCAGGCCACTCTCATACCACAGATAACCTGAGAAGCAGCCAAATGCTAGATAAGTTCAATTTGAAAAGGGGAGTGGAAAACAAAAAGATTTATCCCTGTTCCCTCCCTCTTTTCATTTCTTCTCTTTGAAGAGTGGCAACCTAACTGTTGTAACTTGTTTTTGGGCTTGTTAGGGCTAATGCCGCCCTCCATTTAGTCCTGAATATCTGCTAGTTACATAAAGACTTGACAGGATCATTATCTTAAAATGTATCATAATCATGTTTGAGTAAACCATACAGTAAGGGCAAGACCCGATACCCAAAAATGAAACCACAGTGCTGTTGAAGTGTCATCTGCTTCTGTTTCAGTGTTTTGTTGTAACACTTCACTGTTTCAGATCAATAAACTACTTCTAAAGTCAGAAGAAAATACACTGAAAATACAAAAAAGCTGTTTAAAACGAGGATTTCATTTATGAAAAGGAAAAAAGTTATCCAAACCAAAATAGCTACATGTAGCAAAGTAATCCCCCTTAACTTGATAACTGATTGTTTTGGCAGCAGCAACCAAGGCTAACAAACACTAACAGTCACATCACAGTCAAGACTTTGACAAGGCCACTGAAAAACTTTCCGTTTTTATCTCTTTGCGGTGGAATTGCTGGTATGCTTTGGATCATTGTTCTGCTGCACAACCCAAGTCTGCCTAACCTTTAGGTCACAAACCTATGGCCCAACACTTTCCTTCAGAATGTTGTAGTAAAAGAAGAAGAGTTATGGTTTCAACTAATTTGGCAAGTCGTCCAGGTCCTGAAGCAGGAAAGCAGCCCCACACCATCACACTCAAATGAGCTGTGTTCGATCTGCGTTCAGGACTCACAAGTTTCAAAATGTTTCATTTTGGTCTTGGTACTCTGTAAAATATTTCTGGTACTCTGTAAAATATTTCCCCAAAAGTCTTGAGAGTTTTTTGGGAATATGTTTTATTGGCAAATCTGAGACGGGCTTTTGTTCTCCGTTTAGTCAGTAATTGGTTTTTAACTTGAGCCATTTTTTGCTCAGCATTTTCCTTATTGTTGAATCGTGAATTTAACTTTATTTCACCTAAACTGAGACATGCAGAGCTTAACATGTGGCTGTGAGTTTCTATGTGACCTCATGGATTAGTAAAGACTTTGTTTCTCATCTTTTCTTGATTTTTTCTTCATTATTATTATTGATTGGGACATTATGTGCTGTTTATGAGTTCTTCTATCCAACTGGATGATACACAATCTATTTGATTTCTGCTACTAGGCGATTTCTATGTGCTGCACACCAGGCAGTAATTAGGCATTAGTGGTTCATATGAAGCTCAACAAAACATTCTGGTTAATTGAAAAATAGAGGCAATTACATTTCACATGAAACCAGGTTGGTTTAGACTGCTTTTCTCATTTATTAAATTAGATCTGAAAACTGTGTTTTAGAATTACTTACAAATTAGTTTGTCTAAAATTAAGTGTGACTAAAAAACAACAAAAACAAAAACAAGCACAGAAGAAAGTTGTAAGGGAACAAATGCATGATCTGTCTAGAGCGTGTGTGCAGGTGTATAACCTTTAGGCCGCTGGATGCATGTATGCTGGTTGTCACTCAGGAGGAATCCTTCTCTGCAGCGGCACTCATAGCTGCCCATCATGTTGACACAAATCTGCTGGCACCCACCGTTGCCTTCCGAGCACTCGTCCACGTCTGCCAGGAAACACAACCACACACAAATGAATGAGAACAGTTCAAAACAGAACAAATGTTGCACAGATAGTCTGTGCGGGGGTTGTCTGAGATCGAATCGTGACTTGCTCCAGGGGCCAAACAGATGATGCAAACATGATTTAAACATTTAAGTACTCCGAAAGAATCTAGAGGTCGTCTTCCTTTTTTTATTTATTTTTTTTAAAGAAAAAACATGGTCAAATAAATAAAACTTAATAAAAACTTTTAAGTTGTGATGCGAGAGTAAAAGCAATACTAAGAGCAAACAAAAAACTAAACAAAGACCTGAAAGCTCCATTTAAAACCTCCAACTGTTAAGCACTAGCTATAAAAATGCAAATGCAGCACACTCCGTTAAAGAGGGGAAACCTGATCCAACTGGGCCAGAGTACCAGTTGATGACGAGTGTCTGTCAGACCTGTGACGGGAGGAATGTGAGGAGAGGGACGAGAAAGAGGGGGAGGAAAAGTTTAGATAGGAAGAGAAGAGAGGGATTTGTTTCTTTCAAAGTCAGTGGGGGAGAGAATCTACTTCAAGAACGTACAGAGTATTTAGCAAAACGTCACCTCAAGCCCAGGCAAAAAAGGGACGCTCAGGATGAATGACCCCCAAAGTAACTCCTCCTATGTAGCCAGAAAATAAAATAGTATCTTGAGACATTTTGAATTATTTATAAATATAACATAAAAATAGTTAGAAACCAATCAAACTTTTCACATTTTGTTCTACTACAAACACAAGGTCCAAAGCATTTTATTTGTTTTATTATTCTATTTTTTTTTCTTTTGCCTAATATACTGAGACAATGTAGGGCTTAACAGTGAACACATACTTGGATTTCAACAAATAAAAGCCTGAAATGTGTCAATTTGTGTTCAGCCCCCTTGAGTCAGATTTGTCTGTAATTTTAGCTGCAGATCTTCCAGGTGTGTCTCAAACGGTGCTGAACATCTGGAAACCAAAATCTTTGCCCATGAACACGTGAAGACGCTTTGATCTGAGCCGTTTTGGGAGGGGAACTTTTGGCCCAGCCTTTGAGACATTTTCTTCCAGTATTCTCCTGTATTTAGCTCCATTCACATTCCCAACAACTCTGACCTGGTTCTTTTTCGCCTGCTGGAGAAACATATCCGCACAGCATGATACTACTGCAACCATGTCTCATTGTACCAGTCTTCCAGATTTACTCTCTTAGCTGCTTCTCTGATTGATGTTCTACTTGCCAGCCAGTCAGTTTCGTCAACTACCCTACCAAGTAGGGCAGATTTGCAGTTGTATCACTAATTACTTTCATAATCTCATCCTGCCTTAAACTTCTGAATAACTTCATCCCTGACCAGGCTAACTGCAAAAAAACCAAACAAAAAACAAACAAACAAAAAAAACAATGGGTAATGCTCCATAGATGAGCTGTTTTGTTGCCTGCATTACATGTGAAATCAGATTATCCGTTTCCTGTTCTTTTATCTTTGTATCTGTGATCGGATTCTCTTGGCTACGATCAAAATCTCATGACCACAGGTTAACCAATAAACTGAGAGCTTCACTTTTTTGCTCAGCTCTTTCTCCACCATGACAAATCAGAAAAAACTCAGCTTACAAAGTCCAAATTAATCCAATCTATCTTCGACTCCCATTTGAGAACAACCCGAAATACTGCAACTTTATCCATGATTAAAATTAAAAAAATAAATAAAACTGTTCTATACACAAGTTTTATATTATGATTAATGTTATTAAAATGTCACCCAAAACTAATCTACTGTCTATTTGTCCAGTCTGAGAAAACCTCTGGATCAAGTTTTCTTTCTGGGGAATTCTCATCCCAGGAGGAGACAGAAATAAAACATCACTCTTCTTGTTTTCTTTTTCTGTTTAAAAGCTCAATTAATCACAGCGTCACGACACATGCAGCATTCTAAGAAGAACGAGTTGACGAGAAGGTCAGTGACAGGTAGCGGCACTTATCACCCTCGTCAGACTGCCAGGTTTTCTGTCCTGGTCTCACATCCAGTCATCAAAACAGTGTGCTCTGTCTGCTGAGGCTGATGGGAAAAGTGTCACTCTACAGCCAGGTGAAGGAGAGTTCTCCAGAAGGAGAAAGACAGTGAGACTGACACTAAAAGAAAAAGGGAGCTACCTATGGTCCCTGGAGAAAGGACCCTGGAAGCTGCCAGCAAACTGCAGCTGCACCTTTGCAGATAAACTGAGTAGGCAACAACAAACCTCCAGCAGTCCAAGAAAAGAAAAATCCTAACATATATGCATAAAGTTTCTGCCTGATTTTTCTTTAAACACAATCACAAACTTTAAAAAAATCCAAACATATAAATGTTAAACAAATGCTGCAAGTTTCAACACTCAAAATGCCCATGAGATACGCAAACGGCCACAGATGGGGCCCCAATGGGATTTTTCTTTCCAGTGCATCAATGAAGGTTTCATTTCCTGATTCCTTCATCCCTCCAAATGAGGCGTCGGCTGTCAGTAGATCTCCCTTGTTTAAATAGCTCCTATAATTGCCTGTGTTGTGTGCTGGGCAAGGATGGCGTCCAAAGCAAATATTTCCAAGCGGAAAGGGGTTCTGGCATGGCTTGAAGAAGTGCTCATGTTATTTGGGCTTTAAACAGTTTTTAAGATTTCTCTAAAGGACCGGAGAGAAAGGAAAAACATTTTAATCAAGTTAAAAGAGCTGTCTCCCTCCTGAAAAATGAGACAAGCCTCTGCTCTAACTTTACTTCATTTGAGGAGACGGGAGGAAAAGGAGCATTCAAACTGAGAGAGATTAGGAGATTGGGTGTATTTGCGGAGGCCATGTCCGCTGGTTTTTCAGATAGCCTTGGTTGTATATATAACATTTGGCCTAGCGCAGAGCTTTAGAGCCATGTAAACATGGTGGTTGCCTTACAAAAACTCCTGAACTCTTATTTTGGAGAAATACTCAACTCTTTCATTCTCTCCCTCTTTTTTTTTTTTTTTTTTAAGAGGGTTCACTGACTTTGCGGGAGTTTCTAGCTGACTCTGACTTTTATTTGAGGCCAGAAAGTGAAAAACTGCAGCTATCTGTCATCAAAGCTGTCTGTGCATCCATCCCACTGCTTGGTCTCAGAAATGTCTCTGTGGTCCAGACAGACCAGAGACAAGGAGGAGAGTGGACAGACACTGTCCTCCCCTGGCATTTTGCTTGCAAGAGGTGAAGGGATGGAAGGAAATAAGAAGGTGTCAAGGGGTACCAAGATTTAAATCATTATGTTTTCAAAACACTTTTTTCAATGTCTGTATAATTAGATGTCAGAGAAAGTTTTAGAAATGCTCAGAGTAGAGCTCGTCACAGCGATATGGATTCGAGAAATTAGCACCGCCACATCAGTTTTATTAAGATAACGACATGCTAAGTAAGTGACCGATAACCCAAGCTAACCAAGAAACAGAAAGTATTTCAATATTATTAGTCAATGTTGTAGCAAATGTTTTCAATAACAATAAGATAGTGGCACAGCTTTTCTAATGTGAAGATATTTCTTCTCAAAGTGAATCCTGGCTTGCAAAACACCATTTAGCAGTTTGGGTTTGAGTTATTATCACTCGCCCGAGAGGTTAGAAAGGTATTTAAGCGTCACACCCTGTAGTTTCATCATTTTTGAAGTAAGACATAAAGTAGTTTTGGGCCAGTGTAGTTGTCTGGCTGGATGATAGATTGACTTTTGATGATTTAAGAAATTGTATGGGCCTTGAACATGTCACACTGTGCAAATTGGATCGTATAAAATCTTGACATGAACTCCTGTCACACTGTATAATGGAAGATGCCAGACAGCTTGACTTACTGCTGCCGCGAAACCATGCCATGAAGACCTGACAGACACATAAGTCCGACATTAAATGAACAGCACGAGAATCGAACTCTGTAAAAATCATTCAAGCAGCTGCTGGTCAGTTATGGACCATGCCGACTTCTCAGGTCCTCTGAGAACTGCCCACTTAGTGTTTCTTGGACCAGAACTAAACAAGCGGAGGCAGAATTTACTTTCTGTTCCTCAAAGCTGGAACCACCAACCTGAAAGCCTGAGGTATGAACAAACTGACAGCCATTTTAAACTAGGATTAGCTGTTTACTGCCGGTTAAATATCAGTTCAATTCTATTATGTTCTAGCATTTGGTTTGTTGAAATGCATTATATTGTTACTTTTTAGGTGATGCTGACATTTTTACTACTTGTTGTTGACACATTTTGTGTATTTCATACAGTTTTGTTTTTTAAAAAATTTATATTTCAGTGTTTTTAATATATCAGTTCTTTTATTTTCTTCCATCATACCTTATCTTGCCATTTATATGAAATGCTATGTGAACAACACCTGCACAAACTTGTTTTTTTCTTTGCCCATATGAAAGGCTCTGTAGTTTTCTTTAAAATCATCTTTTCCTTCATGTCCATTTCATCCTGAACCTGAACCAAATAAACTGGTCAGTCCCTCCTTTGCACAGAATGACTGTCAGATCAGAGATGTAACAACGTGTCAAGAT
Source organism: Gambusia affinis (assembly GCF_019740435.1). NCBI lineage: Eukaryota > Metazoa > Chordata > Actinopteri > Cyprinodontiformes > Poeciliidae > Gambusia > Gambusia affinis. The sequence goes on along the minus strand of NC_057868.1, from coordinate 34,431,583 downwards.
ATTCCCTGTGAGCTGAGCGAAGGGGTGGAAAAGGAGCAGCACCTGCTGAGGAACAAAATTAGATCTGAGAGAGAGAGGTGATACGATAGCTGAGTTCGAACCACAGTAAGTCTTCCTCTTATCTGTTACATTACATCTCTGACAGTTCAGTGGTGGCCAAGCAGCTGGATCGAAAGTCGGCTCCCACCGAGTTCATTTCTCCATTTCCTTTCCCAAACTTCCAACTCAAATTAATGTCAGGCCAACTCAAAGCTTTGAACTAAACCACTTTCCTCAAAGGTTGATTGACTGATCAAGTTTTAATCAGCTAAAATATACTCTGAAAATTCAGTTTCTCTAGTTGGATAAGGAAAGTATTTATGATTGACAACGCCATTTCCTGAATATTCACGCAAATTCAGTTAAAATGTAAATATTGTTGACTAATAAAACCTTTGTTTAAGTATATAAAACATGATTACTGCTCCTTTAAGTTATATGATAACTTAAATATGCCTGTTGATGATGCATATCCATCATACAGATTATTAAATGATACGATGATATCTATTCCTGAAACTGATAAATCCTTGGGACATTAGTTTGACATACACGTCAGATTTTTGGTGGATTTATAGTTAAAGTAATTTTTTAATTTTGGAAACAAGATTCTTCTAATTGTAAGTAAAACTAACATTCTTGATCCGTCCAGAATGAGAAAGAAAAGGGTCATGGCAAGTAGGTGTTTCAGACTGAAAGACTTGCAGCTCACCAATATTTAAATCTTGTTGTTTTAGATTGATTTAAATTACATTTCAAAAGATGACTTTCTCATTTCATTTTAGAAACAAATTTTAGAACAAAAAACATCTTAACCCTAAATCTTTCTGGGGCATGACTTACTTTGATTTAACTAACATTTATTTTGACAATACTTTTATACTAAATATGGCCAAATGCTCCTTTATCATTACATTGGATCTTCAGACCCGCTATGAAACCTGTTCTTTGCATATGTAATAAGTAACATAAAATCCAGATTTTTCATCAGAAGAAACTCAAAGTTGATCAGATTCGTGGTGAAAAACCGCTTCAAACCTTTTATTAGCTCCAGCATTTCACATCTATAGTTTATTTACTCGCAGCTTGTTCACATCTGCTATGCAAATCCAAATATCTGCTAGCTGATGATTTTCATTTACAAATAAAAATACGAAACAAAGACTTGATTTAAATCAATTTTTCTGGTTCTACATCCAAGGCAGACTACCAGGTACCAAATTTGATGAGTTGGCATAAACTTTCCAAGTCTAAACTCTTTCCTAAACATCCAGACTGGAATTTCACTGTTTCTCCAAAGCGAGTCTGGAAGCATTTAGACAACAATACCCCAGGATAAGTATTTGAGTGGCCATCGCTTTGCCAAGAGGACAAGAGGCCTTGCCTTGACGTCTGACGGCTTCCAGTCTACAGCATGCTTACAACCTTAAGCCCAGTCTAAGGCTTGAGTTTCCCACTCCTAAAGCCCCGCCGGTGGGTTCAGCTGGAAATGTTCATTTCATGGCAGATGGGGCTGAGCAACCCTGCGAGAGAGTTGATAGCCTTCAGCAGCCAACTAATACTCTAATCTCAGATTTATCCTGTAACTCATCACTTTAGTCCCTTTTCTCTGAGCTGTGGAGAGGCACCAGAGTTTGAGCATGTCACAACAAATACAGAGTACCTGCTTGCTGAGATAAGTTGCAGTTGAATCTAACCTACTGGCTGCACATCATTAAATTGAGCTAATTTTCCTATTGCATTTAAATGTAAAATATGCCTTATAAACAGCAGACTGTCTGTTAAATATAATCACCAAAGGTATCAACTGACTATTCCATTGTTAATGTAACGTTGCAACATAAAGACCTTTGTCTTTGCAAGTTATTTTAAATAGGGGATTATGAAAAACACATTTCTTTTGCTTTGTGCTGTGTTATAGCTGTGTTTGTCAATTTCACATTTTCTCTCAAAGACCTGACAATTTATGTTAGCCTAAACAATAAAACAACTCACAGCTCCAATGTACATTTATGTAACAATGATGAGTGGTTTAACAATGTGATTTGGGTTGTTGCATGTGAACATGACTGCGTGTCTCACTCATCTGTACATTCTTGCGAAAATCTGCAAAGCAGTTTGTTTCCAAAGTCAGAAAACCACAAACAATTGATTGTTTTTAGAAAGCTACACTTGTATTCCAACTATGCAGCATTACTCCACACTTCCCAGTGCTGCTTCCTCTGTTCTCACTCACAGGGAGACTTCTTGCAAAAACATTTTTTTTTCTTCTTGTCAGCCTCGGCAGACTTGTCGTCCATGAGGCTGTCAGAAATGAACAAGAATTATCCGATACGTCAGGAATAGCTTTTCACTGTTTGGCTGTGAAACTGCTTGTAAGAGCTCAGCCATTGTGCTGCAATAGTGACCTGAACCAAATAACATTATTTTCAGTTAAGGCTAAAACTTCAAGAGATTACGAACATGAACATTTTTCTAAATGAAAGCAATTTGCTGAAACTTACTGAATAAATGACATAGAAGAACATGGTTCCAGCAAGACAAAAACTTCACAATAAAAAAAGAAAAGAGCACAATTTATGATTGTGAAGACGAAAATATATATATATTTTTTTAAAAACAGCTGGATCACTAATTATTAAATAATGTCAAAGATGCACTGATAAATTGGTTACTGACCAAAGCAGAATAATTTTCAGCCTGATTGTTGTGGATCAATCAGCCAGTCAGAAATAATAAAAACAATCTGATCTTTTCTCATTCAGTGAATCAATCATAATTAAGAGCTACTCTGTTGTTTTGATACAGTTCTTCAGCGTATATCTTATTACTGAGTGAAGACTTAAAATTCACAATTTTCCATATCAGTGATGTGTTAAACATAAGTCAGACTGAGCACTGAAGGTAAAAGAAGATTTATTTTATTTGGCATGTGGAGAGAGGGGCTATCTGCAGCCTGTTAATCAATCAATCAATCAATCAAATTTTATTTGTATAGCACATTTCAGCAGCAAGCATTTCAAAGTGCTTTACATCAAACCAAACACAGAAACACAATGCAACATAGAATCAACAATCAAAACACGACAATAAGTCAAGTAGCGACCATCAATAAATTTGTAAGTGATTATGTTTTAAATACAATTCTAAGCAGGTTGGGTTTTAGTCGAGTTTGCATCCATAAAAGGTTAAGGCTGAATGGAGTACACCATGAGGCCACAGCTTACACTTAGCAAAGCTAAATGTGCTAACCACTAATGGAAGATCCTGTGGAGAATTATCCGTTCTCCATGCTAAGTTTGTGATGTATGAGGCTGAAGACGAGTCAGAGAGTTGAATTCAGAAATTCTATTTATTAATACCAAATTGCAGCTGGTCCATTCTGACATGCTATCTTTATAAGCAAAATGGCATCCCACAAGATTTTCCCCTTCCCTTTGTCTCTCTGAACTACAAAGAGGGCAATATCTAGTGTGTCATCCCTTACCCCAGCTCTCATTTGGATTTCCTAACATGTGATTTCCTTTCGGTTTAGCTTAGCTTTAGCTCAGCAACTAGCTAAAAGAGATAGAAGGAAAACACAGAATTATTCATTCTCAACAGTCCCGAAGACGGCTTAAGAATCATCTGGTGTGATTCTGTCTGTGCTTTAGTATAAGAAATTAACAGTTTGACAGCAACTCCTTCCATACGCAGTATGACCAATGTCACCAGGAGTGGTGCAGAAACATTTTAAATAATACTGGGGTTGACATATTCCTTTGGGTTTTAAAGAGAATCTGGCATCAGGTAAAACTGGTAATGGCAGGCCAAATCTTTATAAACACTGTAAATCAGAAACTGGTGACAAACGTGCATTTTTAAATGCTGCAAAATACATTTGGTGTAATATTTGGTAAGACAACATATGTTTGTAACTAGGATTATAACAGTACTCAGACCATGGGTTGCTACAAACATTAGCTTAACAGTCACAATTCAGTATGTTTTAGCTTTGCTTTAACAAAGAGAAACAAATAAAAATGGCCCACTATAAAACTGACTAGATTTTAATATTTTTTGTGTTGTTTTTAATAAGGGACAAGAGGCTAAAGCCAGTGGATGGACGATACAACAATAAAATGACTTGAACATGATCAACAGACTTTTTTTTTTTTACCAAGTACTTATTTACTCTTCAGTATTTCTTAGGATGTCTACATTTTACTTTTATTTGAGTAAAAATATACTGAAGTATTGGCACTCTGACTTGACTACAAGTTTTGGCAACTCAGCCGATTCCTCGCGGTGTGGAGGAGCAGCAGCTATATTTAGAATATTTTACAGTAAGTAAGAACTAATTCACCCAAAGGAAGAACATTTTACTATTTAGCTACCTTGTATCAAGAGATTTCACTCTGACTGCCATGATCCACATCTTCTAATCATGGCCAAGTGTTGAAACATTAACCGATTAATAAATCAAAAGATTTGCCTTTCGGCTCAGGTTTTCCTGCACTGCAACAGATCATAGTAGTACCTTAAATTTCTTCTCCTGACAGTTATGAACCCTCATTATGAAGGGGGTATTCCGTCATTTCCTTGCTATTAATTAATATCTACACTAAAGATTCTTTTGTAGATTACCTTATTCTCTGATTTTGTTTTGACAACACTAAAGAAAATGGACAGATTTATTCTAATAATGGGGTAAATTTCAAAGACTTCCATGCCCATAAGAATATGATGACAAGTAAAAATTGAGAATATGGCTAAAAAAGTTATTTAATGTTACATTCAAGTGTGAGCTCCTGTCAGAGGTGTGCAGCTTTTGTTCGCTGCATCAAATGGATGTAAAACCTTGCAGAGGAAATCAGCATGAAGGTCACTGATCTTTTCGCTGTCAGAACCTGTTCGATGATACATCAGCATGCCGCTTCCTTTCATTTAATCACTGGGGATTATGAAAGCTGCAGCAAAACTCATCCAAGCAAAGTTTTTCAAACGAATCCGAATTTCCTACATAGCAGAATGTCTCGGTACGATTACAACCATTAAGCGAAGAGAGTGAAAGGAGGTGACTTTTTTCCTACCTGCTATTTCAAAGCCATACCTCGGAGGCTTCTCCCATAAGGTTGCTTTTATGTAATAGATCATGTCGCGTCTTTGGGGAAGGTTAAAGTAAAAGCACATTCATTTCCCTATAGATTGCAGGGGGAATTGAAGCCTTTTCAATCAATACAAACCAAATCAGTGTCGGTCAATAAAAATCAAAGGAATATGGCCGGCCAAGGTGTGTGTATTTGTTCCTGTGCGACAGGGGAGCCACACAAGACAGAGCAGAATGATGAATGCAAGTAAACAAGGCAGAGACACAGGTCTGGTGGTGCTCTTGTCAAACATCTATAATTTCTATTTCAAGTCTGCCTTTGCTTTCCCAAGTGAGTCACTCTCAGGCTGTATACCACCGTGGTATTTCATTTTACAGAACTCAAAGAAATATCTTTATTTGTGTCTTTTAGCTCCAGATAGAAGCAGAAACGTATTCGTGGTTGTGAGGAGAGGTTGTCTGTACAGATGTTTATGATATTAAGCTGCTTGACTGACAAGTTAGAAATGATAAGAGTGTATTTTGGTTTCTGTGGGACCCTAACCAAAACACACAGGTCATAAATGTGGGGATGCTGGTGTTATGATGGGGAACCGATCAGGCTGCCTGCATCTGGTTTTCATTGCAAAGAGGATGTGTGTTTTGGTTTAAATTGACTCTAATTCCTTAATTTTTCCTCAGACTCAAAAAACCATATATTTTTTACAGCTTCACCATGGGATAGGTGCAATTAAACCATTAATTTCCTCATAATTCTGCCATGAATAAAAAATATGCAATGAAAAGTCATAATTGTGACAACTTTTCTTTTCAGTTTTGATCAGACTCATAGCTCAAGATAGTTATATTCATTTCCAAGGCTAAAAGAATTATGTAAAAACAAAACAAAAGAACTGTCAGATTATAAAAAGAAAAACAAAAAAATCAAACACAAGGGTAAAGTTCCAGAAAAGTCATGTTGTTACATTTGAGGAACTGAACTTTGGCATAAATGATTACCAACATTTCCACCTAAGATAAAAGTAGTAATGTCAAAGTCTCCAGGACGAATTTGTGTTTATAAAGTGAACATTTCCCTGGTGATATAAGGAAGACGTCAGGAAAAATATGGCCTGAGTAGGAGTGCGGGTGCTTGGAGACTAGTCAAACTGGCACCTTTTGGAACAACGGAAAAGCTCTCTGGGTCAAAGCCAAGTCTGTCTGTGCTTCAATGCAGAGGGAAAACACAAAGTGTTTCATTTGAAACAATTTCAGCTCCACTTCTGACAAGCATCATTACTCTTATGCTCACAGGTGCCAGCCCTCCTATTTCTCCAAACTGTCACCATAAAACTTTGTTAGGGAATTGTGCAAGTCTCACTGTTCTCTACACAATCGATGTCTCACATGTGTCACTTGTAACAGTTAAAGTGCAATATACTAATGAAGATGTAAAAATGTTATTTCAATGCTACAATTATTCAAGCCACTCAAAATTAGAAGTCTAACGAGTTAAATACAATGAATTTTCTCACAATAATTCACTTCACTTCAAAAAGTCACTTTAAATTAATGCTACATATGTTGGGATGAGAAAGGATTTCAAAAGGTCAGACACGAAGAAATGTTGCCAATAAGCACCATTTAATCTATTTTTGGTAAAAAGTTGTTTTTGTTTAGTAACATCCTGTCATCAACATAAAATATTTAAGGAGAGTGTTGTTTCATAAGTTGTGTTGCTATCCATAGATGGAAATACTTTCCTGTTTTACTGACTGGAACAAAAATTGCGTCTTAAAATAACTTACTTTAAAAGCCACATTAAAATGCCAAATCTGATTTTGTTTCTTAACTTTCTGTCTCTGAAATACAAAAAATGTCTGCTCTTTACAGTTCTACAGGGTTCATATCCATTTTTCCTGTCGTGTACAATAGCTCTGTGTGAAATAAATTATACAGTGAGTGACATCTCTCTCCACGCCGACAGAAGCGGTCTGCTGTGATATTGCATTGTTTCCACCTTGCTGACTTTCTGACATCTTTGTGGGGGTTCAGGGTCGACAGAGGGAAGACCTCAGAAACCAGAGCGACCCCAAGTGAGGCACACAGCGGCGCGTTCTGCTTCACGCTTCAATGCCTTCTGCCACCGCCCAATGTTATTACACTGCCAACCCATCCAATTTTCAGGAGCTGTGAGCCACATGCAGCAGGAAGTAGACAGGGATGCATGCACGCTGTCCTAACTCGTGTTAATTAAGTGACAGTCACAGATATTGTTTCCTGGAACAGAAAAGCCGTGTACCTCCTTCTGAGTTCAAAGTGCATCAAAACCACAAAGAGCAAAGCAATGTAGAGATCAAATCAATGCAGCTCTGTGATACAACAACATGGGGTAATGCACTTTGAAGATTGCAAACTCAAAACTGAATTAACTCTTTGAAATCAAGTGTGCCTCTCCTGCTTTGGGCTCTGAGGATCCGACCTTGTGTGGGAACCAGCTGCTTAGGCTCTCTACTCCCAGGCCAAGGAATACCAATTTTCTCTCAGGGGCCAGAAAAGAGCTTAAAGCAGGAAAAGGAAGCTGGAGTCTTAACATAAAACCTCTGCTACACTGCTTCCTCTCCTCACTTGTGCTTGTGTTGAGGATTAGTACCTTAGCAGTGCAGAGCGCAGGTATTAAAGAACTCAATTCTTAGGAAAAAGACACTTCTTTAAAATTGGGTTTTTACTCATTGAGCAAAGATCCCAAGTTCTTTTTTTAGTCATTCTGATGATATAAATACAAAATCTAAATAATAGATGGATAAACAGACTGCTTGATGACTGAATGGACAGATGACAGAGGTGTCATTATCCAATTGTAGAGGGTCAACCTTCTGCAACTATTACATGTGTCCTGAATCGCATAATTAGGTGATTAGCAGGACTCTAATTACCTCCTCGTGAGTTTAGTTTAGTGATCTGATTCAGGTGAACTGGACTTGGGATATATCAAAAACTTGAAGGACACGGAACCTCTGGAGTTTGACACGTCTGCTATTGATGGTCTAAAGGAGAGATGCATGGGCCGATGTATGGGTTTATGAATTGATAGATGGACGGACAGATGGATGGTGGGCAAACAGATGGATGAACAGAGGGATCGATGGATGGAGGGGCTGTGAGCATATAAATGAATGAACAAACTGCACAGAAACACTTTCCAAAAAAACTTTAATTTCCTAAGGAAAGGCACACGTCTTCATACTGAACACGAGGGTCGTTTTTCATGACATGTTCCTTCAATCCTTGCGTAATATCAGTGAGTTATGTGTAAAGATAAGGTGTAGGCTTACTAATTTGGCAGAACTAGGATTCTTTTTGAGAAAAAAATGAAAGGATTCGAACGTTATCTTAAAGTTTTTCCACAATGGCTCTTGCGCTTTCCAACAAATGGAGCAACCGCTACAAGCTACTTCCAGCAGTCAACTCAACTTGTGCTGCTGCATCACATGTGATGACTCTCACACTCTGCAGAATTTGTAAAGAAGACCCTAATTATCTGGTGGAAGTGGCTGGGAAGAGGGAAGTCTGGGCCTCCCTTCTGAAGCTGCTACCCCCGCGACCCGACCCCGGATAAGCGGAAGAAGATGGATGGATGGATGGATGGATGGATGGATGGATGGATGGAAAACTTCCAGCTGCACTTTGAGTGTTATATGCTGCACCAGCCTGCGCGCTTTCTGCTGCTGCTGCTGCTTCTGACCCTCCACCACTCCAGCATGCCCCATTGGGCTCCGAGATCAGAGAACTTCTCATCACTTCCTGATGTGCAGAAAACATTGTCAAGGAGAGAAGTGCTCATCATCAAATGTTGAGCAGCATGGCGTTTAAGTGACAAGAGCCTGGAAGCCGTTGGATGACAGATGTACTGACAGATTTACACGCGAGTCGTCTGACTGAAATCACGTTTATGAGAAAAATATAACAAACATTCCCTCGGTTTGTTGAGGTTTCACTTTGAGAAACTATCAAAGGGCTCGATAGATGCAACTTTGACGCAGCAGCCAGACAACCACGGATTACAATTACACACACCTGCACGCAAGGCAGTAGCTGATCCATGGTACGACAAATGATCCATGAGTCGCTGGACGCTGCTGCTAAATGACTTGGAAAATAGTCCCAAATTATACTGCAGACACAAGCGATGAAGAGAAAGGCAAAAGCACAAAGGAGCCAGGGGTTCACAGTCAAGTCAGGACAAGATTATTACTAATCTAAAAATGCATTTTCCATTCCAGTGTACCTTAATCCCAGTCTTACATGCAGCTCATTGGGCAAATGTGGGAGTAATACAAATGTGTTGCCACAGTGCCCACATGTAAAAGCTTTTTACACTGAATCACTGTTAACTGTTGATACATTTTTCAATCATCACTTGAACTCAGAGCTAAACCTGCTGTAACAAGACGCCTTTTTCCTCCTCAAAGAAATCAAAGAAGACGCTTCATTCTGAAATAGCAGCCTGGAGAGATGATTTCTGAGGAGCAGTGGGTTTGACTTGAGGGTTTCAAAGCAAAACAAAAGGAATGTAGGGTGGGGGAACGGGAAAGAAGGAGCAAGACAGAGAAACAGGATGGGGGTGGGTGGATGATGTCTATGTTAAGCAACTTGCAGCAGCAGCAGCAGCAGCAGGAAGGGAGCTGTATCCCCCTTAATTTCACAACCGTTTAAGCGTCACAGGTCCTGTGTGAGGCCAGGTTGAACGGCACACTGATGAAATTTTACACCATGGGAAAAATCGACAACTCACGGCTCGCTCTGAGCTCTCAGCTCAGTGTAAATCTTTTCATAATTTTTTTTTCTCCCTTTCATCCTGCTTATTATAAAAAAGGTTTCAATTTTCCTTTTGTAAAAAGATATAACCGCTCCTTGAGCAAGGAAGTAGCAGATATCCGAAGCAGCAGTTCAAACCAGGTTTCAGTCATACATCACTATTCCTAAAAAGACCTCAGGCATACTGAAAAAACAAGCTAGACAAACTAAATGATCAAATCAGACCAAGTGTGATACCTATTCTTAATAAATATACTCCTAACAAAAGTATTTTTCTATGACAAACTTCAGCTCTTCAGTTACATCATTTGACAGAAGAAAGGCTGCTGCTGCTGCTGGAACTATGCAAGCAGATTTACTCACCGAGACAGTTGTGCCCATCGTGGGCCAGACGGAAACCGTCGTAGCATGTGCACCTGTAATTTCCTGGGATGTTGATGCACTCATGGACACAGCCTCCGTTGTACTCAGTCGCGCACTCATCGACATCTGCAGGGAAATAAAAAAAAAATAAATAAATGTGAACATGCTTACAGTTGAACTGAAAATTATTGATACACCCCACAGATTTGTATCTAAATGTTCATTCAAGTGCTTTTACAAAATGAAACCCTCAAAAGACAGCATGATAGAAGTAGTTTTTATGATATTTAATGCCTGATTTGAAGTTCAAATATAAACATGAAAGAAAATTACAAACTAAAATGGCAAAGCAAAACTTTCACAGAAAGCAGCAAAACAGAAACGTGCAAAAGCTGATGCATGAAAAAGCTGAAATACGTAGAAACTCAACTTTGCTGTATTGTGAGCAACTCATTTATCTTATTCAGTCTCCTTAAAGAGTCAATAAATGATTTCTAGTTGTATTTTACTCTTGCTAGTTTTTCAATGTTTGCAGTTTTAAGCGTGATGAGATTATGGAAATATGTACACAAAGAAAGCTGCACTGTAACAGGGAAACAGACTGACACTAAGCTCCAGCTAAGCTGTGATGTTTGCATCACTGAAACTGCAACTTGAAACAGTCAGCAAAAACTCACTTAAATACACAGATTATTCCAATGCATCATGGAAGCTTTGCTATATTAGTGATGTTGGTTAAATACAAACAGATATTGCTACTTAAAAGCAGTTGGAAATTAAAGAAAAATATTGCAAAGTTTTAAATATCACTGGCTGTTCACACTTTAGATCTCAATCACATATTTATTAACAGGGATATTAATTAGTAAAACTCTGTTACAGATCCTTTAAAGAGCTGCAAACTCAAAGAATCCGGGGACAAAATGATCTCTTGATTTACAAAGGATGGTTGAGTGTTTTTAAAGCGAAAGGACGTAATGAAAGGTGTTTTGAAGCCATTTCCATTATAATTCTGTTAGGAACATTCAGACCCTTTGTCATCCTGTTTATAGCACACTCCACAGTTACTGGTACCCTTGGTCAAGATGTGCAACAGCTTTCAAAACAAATCTGTCTTTTATTGCAGTAGCATAATTTCATACAAAAACATTAGCAGCCCAATCTCTAATTTACCGTAAGTATAATTATTCGCAGGGGAGAAAGGCCAACGTTAGGAAGTAATTGCATTTTATAAAATGATTAGTGCCACACTTATTTGCACCTCTAGTAATTCCCATAAAACTAATGTGACTGAGAATTTTTTATACTTTATTTTTTAAGTTGATCAGAGTGTAAAGGACCTTTTGATTAGTAACATTTGACTTCATCTTTCCTTGGGGTGTAACTATGACATGAACCAGATGTATTTAAGCTAACGGTCGCTAGGTTGATTCAGGACCCTTCATTTATCTTGCAAATATGCACAATGGTGGTAAGACAGGTTAAAGAAAATATCCAAAACTTTGTGTTGGAGAATTGCAGCAAACAGAGCCTTTTTAGAGTCAACAAATCCTCATTAAAACCATTAGAACTGTCAAAATGCCAACCAGGTGTTCAGACCTGAAAAACATACTTTCCGCTCAACGATCACAAGCGAAAATGTGTGGTGTTTGCCAAATGCTGTGATGACTTTCAATAGAACAAAATTCTTTGTTGAAATGAGACTAAAACTAAACTTTGTAGTAACAATCCATCCACATTGGTTGACGTCCAGAAGCATCTCATGCTCACTGTTAACTATGGTGAAGAATCTGCGATGCTAGAGGAACTTATCAACGCCCAATTAACCTCATTAGACCACATGCCATTATGAACTCTGAAGAATCAGGTCATTAAAAGTAATGTTCTGGCCTCTGCCAAAAAACTGTAAATGGTTTGTCAAACATGTCAGGAGGGTATTAATCTAAAACATAAAGCCAAATCAATTCAGAACTGGTCAAAACCAGAACTGGTCAAAACAAGTTCTAAATTAAACCAAACCAAATTAAACCAAGCAGAGGAGAGATTGTGATATGTTTCAAAACAAATGTTTTACAGCTTGAAAATAGTTAAAATATGTGAATACTGAACCCTTAAAATAGTTGTAACTCCATATTTTTGCAGCTCACGCACCAAATATACATTAACAAGCACAGGGGAAACCATCTTAGGTTTAACTTCTCTTATTGGGGATACAGCCGAAGTAAAAACAATAAAAATTGTGGATTAATTGCTTTGAAAACGCCAACCATGATTGTGTCAAGTAGCATTGCACCTAGTTACTTCAGCATCCAAAGATGAATTTTCCTATGTTTTATGACAAAATTCACAAATAGGCAAGTTTTATGCAATAAATTGACGTTAAATTACACAGAAAAAAACAGTATAATCCAAACAAGGCTGTCCATAGTATTAACAAGATTGGTGCAAAAATTGGTAATTTTGTAAAAACACTTCAACACTTTGTGTTTTTGCCATTGACATGATCCGTTTCTGTATTAGATTTGTCCTTTTTTCCAGCATTGTGGATTTTTTTCTTTTCTGTTTTTTTTTTTTTACTTGTATTTGAAAAGGTTAAAAATGGCAAATAAATAAATAAACATATATTAACTACTTATAAATATACTTAAAGGTCAGATTTTTCTAGAATGTTCAAATTATATTACTTTACTGAAAGATAAATTTACACATGACTACCTGCTGTGCAAAACAACATGTGAAATGTTAACAAATCACTTTAGTTAAGCTAAGGTACTGAGCAGACAATACCATTTTATTCATTTTGCATAGTGACAGTATTATTCCAGATGTAAATCTCCAGGAGTTCAAACAAATCATCACCCAGCTGGGAAATGTCTAAACTCTGAACAAGATGGTTGATTTTAATGAGAACAAAAATACATTATCTTGCTCCAAAATGCCTTTTCAAGTTTCATACTATCAAAAGAATTCCATTTTTAAATGTTCAATGATTAAATTAAAATGTATTCCTTACAATTATGAAAAGTATAAATCCCCTCTTTTCCTCTCATCTTCCCTAACGAGTACTTCAGAGGAGTAACAAGCTGAGGCAAAAAGCTGATTCACCTGCTACTGATGTAACTTGGACACCCGCCACCATTTTTCTGACTTTTATTGTTCAGCTTTTAAAGCCTCATTCTGACAGCCAAGCTTTTATGCTATATTTAATGCCCTAAAGTTTTGACCAAATTCATGCCAAGACATCCCCTTTTCACCCCTCTTGAAATTTTATTACAGGCAGCTTTCTACAAGAATCAACAGCGTTTTTCTAAACACGGGACATTAAAAGGCTCTACCATTAAGCAGAGAACAAAGTCAGTGGCAAAATATGCAGCTAGTCATACAAAACATATTTTTGGCTACGACACTAAAGAGACGGAGCTGTTAAAGTAAACAAAATGATTTCACAAGCATGTATGCAGTCAGAAAGGAATCTGGAACGAAATTAGTCTTCGCCGTATTTTTAATGATGACATTACGGACAAACTATGAATCACTGATAAAATGCAAATTTAGGCAGTTGGATGAGATTGAGTGGTTGAAACTGGAAGGAATGGTACATTAAAGACAAAAATGAGACGGAGAGATGGGAAGATAGGAGATTGTTATGACAACCTAAAGTGGAGTTATGATTAGTGTTGAGAGGCCTATATGGGAGCCCAAAACAAGGTGGACTGAGAACATAAAATAACTCCATTTAACACAAGGTAGTCCACAGAAAACAGATCATTCCTGTTGTTAATCCCCTCTTAGAGGCTATTTCTCTGAGGGTTTAAGTGAATTTGTTGGTTAAAGCTGTCTGATCATTGCAAGTGTTCCCATTTTACAACATCATGTTGAGATTATTTCACTTTTTTACAATATTATTGTCATTTTTGTCTGCTTAAAATGAGTAAAATTCAAATGTAATAAACAAGTAGCCTCCAAAGGCAGCATTCAGCCCTTTCTGTTCTACTAAACAAGATTTCCAGATTTTATTGGAAGAGTTATTTTCTAACATTTCAAGTTTGGTTAGTTTATGTTGTCCTGCTGGAAAGTAAAGTAGCACATTTTTGGGGTCCTGACCACACAGAAAATCCTTTAATAAATAATCTGTACTTTGCTGAGCATTCCTAAACCCTGGTCCATCTTTCTGTTGCCATCGGAGAAAGAAAACTTACAAACGTTATGATTCTGTCATCACTGTGCTCTCATATGTAGAATTTCTTTATGTGGCTGATGAGTGACGGGTTGCGCAATGCCCCAGGTTTCTACACATATGCTACCAACATACAGTGTTGTGTTCATCTGCCTTGAACTTTACCATAAACCACAGAGTATATCATTAGGACTTTATGTGCTAGACTAACATGGAGCAGTGTATAACTGTTTAATGGAAGAAACATAATACACACTTTTAATGCTTTTTCACAAATAAAAACCTTCAGAAGTCACCAAGTTAGAAGGTAGAGTCCAGCTGAGTGTTATTTAATATCAGTATAAATACATCTGTTCTGTATTTATGGTGAGATTAAGGCTCCATAGCTCATAACTTTGCCTCAGAGATTTGTTAGAGAACATTAAGGAAAGAACAGCATACAGCATTATGATGACCAAAGAACACACCAGACAAGTCAGGAATTATGTGGAAAAATCTGAAGCAGGCTTAAATGACTAAACAATATTTCACTTTTTTTTTTCTTTTTTTTTTTTATAATCACCAAAAACCTTGGAACAACTGCAAACCTACCCATGCTGTTAAGTTCAAACCTTTAATGTTACTCAGGGGGAAATGTGATTTAAGGCAGTAGCTAAATATATATATATATATATATATATATATATATATATATATATATATATATATATATATATATCCATCCATTTTCTGTTTGGGAGGGTTGCTGGTGCCCATCTCCAGCTACGATCCGGGTGAGAGGCGGGGTCACCCTGGACAGGTCGGACAAACAACAGACAGGACAAACAACCATTCACACACACACTCACACCTAGGGAGAATTTAGAGAGACCAATTAACCTGACAGTCATGTTTTTGGACTGTGGGAGGAAGCCGGAGAACCCGGAGAGAACCCACGCATGCACAGGGAGAACATGCAAACTCCATGCAGAAAGACCCCGGGCCGGGAATTAAACCCAGGACCTTCTTGCTGCAAGGCAACAACTCTACCAACTGCGGTGATGTGCATAGTCACTCTTCGTACTGATCTTGAGCTATTTAGCAAAGAAGAATAAGCAAAAAGTTGTCTCTAAATCCCAAAATATTTGGAACTGTAATTGTTATGGAGGGGACCCGAATACAAACACGAGCCATACTTTTGAGATTTCCATGTATGACAAGAACTTAAAAGCTGTTATTTTTCTTTCACATTGAAAAAAAACTGTGCATCTTCTTTATATTGTTGCATGGCTCAGCTCAGCAGAACAATCAAAAATTGTTGTGAAAGTTGATTTTACTGTCAGCCAAAAAGGGTTCTTTTATAAGTTGTACCAAGATTTAATGCAACACTTTGATATGTTTTAATTTGATGAATGTTGCTTTTAAATGTTGCTCCTCGCGTCCTTAAGAAGCCCAAATAATCTACACTTCAATGGAAACTGAAATATTTTACAACAGACTCAATAAAACAAATTTTTATAACCCAAGGCGTAAGGCCATGAAAAGTACCCAGTCGAATACATGAAAGAATAATGCTGGTTTAAAACAAACAGTATTGTGAAATATGGTTTTTATAACGGCAGTAATAAAAATGGTTGGATATAATGATCTGAGGGTTTTGAGCACATTAAAAGAGGCTACAAAAACAAACTTGTTTTAGGCTGAAAGTCCTGCTGCTGGCAGTGTGAATATCTCCGACAGCTTGGCAAGGCCTCCGACTGCCGTTTCAGCCGCTATCTTAATTTTCTCCTCAAACATGTGTAGGAAATTTACTGCTTCATTTCATCTTGTCACAAAGGAGCACTCCGCACCTGGCTTCCACTTTCCTCTGGCTGTAGCTTTCTCAGTTGGTCCTCCTCCCTCATTGTGAAAATTGCAAAGCTAATGAGTTATTTCAGCTGAGACAGAACCTCTTATCAAGCCTGTCACTGGCCTTAAAAGCGTATATAAAGCTGTACAGGGCAATGCATCGCAGTGTTCTCAACATTCCTCGCAGGCTTGCACAGAGGGTTGCAGTGGTTTAAATCTCAGACATCAGGCACCATGGGACTTACCTTCACAGTGTTTGCCATCACCTTTGTAGCCAGACTTGCAAATGCATTTATAAGACTTTGGGGTGTTCTGACAGATGGCATCAATGCTGCAGTTGTCTAGAGCCTCTGCACATTCGTCCACATCTAGGAAAGAGCAGGGACAAAGGGCAGTAAGTAAGCTGTTACAGATAACCATGAATGTGTGTTAGGTCCAGTAGACTTTTTTTTTTTCTTAAGAGCTTGAAGAAAAAGCACATCCTGGAAGGTGGAGAATCAACAAAAACAACATTCAATAGACATAAATTAGTTGCGTGCGCTTTATCTCTGAATTGAATTCCCCCGATTTTTAGTTAAACAAACTCCTACTTCTGAAATGTACATCTTAGAATCTAAGGTTCTTGCCACTTGCGGTTGTCTTGGACAGTCTAAAAAAAAAAAAGTAAAAATGAAAGTATAAACCAGTATAAACCAGCCAGTTACTTAGATTGGAATTGCAGTGAAGATTAGGCACCTGTCCAAAGATCGTCTACCTCTCTGAAAAGGCACCATGTCAGTGAATGTTTCCAGCATGTCATCATGGTGTCAAAAACTAGATTAACCTTGTCTAATCAGTGTGACGGCAGCTCAAATAAGCAGAGGGGGAGGATTTTGCACAGCGATGTAGTTTCTTGTCTCAAATTGAAACTCCTTTTTCAATTCGATGGTTTTTGGTTTTGGAGTAAAGGACGCCATATGCAGAACTGAAAACCTCTTTTGTTAAAAATCTGTGAGAATATCATGGAAGCTGAATAGTTATGTGCAAATGAAAACTGAGAAAAAGTCAACTCTTTAGATCCTCATATTGTAGTTACGCGCTGTTAGAGATTCCCGTGGTTTTGTAACCTTGAATAAAAATACTACAGCATCATTGTTTACTCAAAATATTAAAACAAATTTATATTGAATTGTTGCTTCTTTTTTTTTTCAAAAGAAACTCAGAAATTATTGCTACTGTAGAAAAAAAATCCCATTTTGTTGGACTGATATCTATAGAGTAAGACAAATATAAGAAGCTGATATTAGCTGGTTGGTCTGTTCTGGAAGTGAGCTTGGATTCATCTGCCTAACAAATATCACTTTCATAGCTTTTCAGCTGCAGCTTTAAAACTCATGCCTGCTCTTTATTTCTCAGTCAGAGTCAACGATGTATCATCTCAGTTTGAAAACACTCTTATAACACAAAAAGATTTGGACACCCCAAATAAGACATAACTAATAACTAAAACATCAAAGTACAATGGAAAACAGCTGTTTTGTAGTATTTTATAAAAAAAATATTTATGCATCTGAAAAGATTTATATAGCACCTCTAAAAATAAATCAATTGTTTCTACTCACTTAATTTTTTTCAGGAATTTCATAGAGCCAACACTAACCTACTGATCGGCTCATGCATTCCTGTTGACTAATGGATAAAAATGAAAGTCATTTTTAAAACCATAATTGGCCAACAGTCTGAGGTACATTTCCTTCATTACAATCTTTCATCGAAGACGAATGTTCAGTCCATAACTACCCGGAAAAAAAGCATGAATAGATTACTTTGCCAAAATCTCAAAGTTGCTCTGAAGAAAAAAAAATTTTTATCAAAACCCTGGACTACTTTGAAATTACAAAAGAAGCGAATATAAACAGACAAGAATGGAAATGGGTTTAACCAGAAGCAAGATCGGGTTTGCCTTCACAGAGCTCCTAATCCCCCAGAATCTCAGTTAACTAGCCCAGGTGTTTGGGATTAACCCCCTGCACACAGGGAAAGAATGGCCTAATAGGGTTTACATAGCTCTCAAAATTCACTCTTATCACAAACCCTTTGCAGGAGTTTCCTGAGCCCAATGGGAAATGGCCTACAACCTAAACCTGTGGGTTTAGCATGTCAGCTACATAGGCCTGCACATAAAGTCTGCAGGCATCGAGGGGAAATGACAAAAACGAAGCAGAATATCAAGACTTTTTGGAGCTCATGTCAGTCTGTTGATATATTATCACTGACTGCCAATGTCAAAGATTTATACATACAATTTAATATTGAACTCTGACCAACAGCACAACATCTAACTCAAAGAAAATTTTGTACGCATCAGCCAATAAATGCAATATGGTTTATCAAATGTATTTTAAATTCTTTACCATAACTTTTTGACCACATTCATTTAAACGACAGCACACCAAACAAGACTGCTTTGGAGAGCTACCAGAGGTGACTAAACATGGCATTTTTATGAGTACAGGATGTTCCTGCTAAAGGGTGTAACTGTACATGCATTCATAGCCAAGGTTTTCACTTTGGACCTTTCGGTTCGGCATGAATGTGCACCAAAATGACGCTGAGCTTTTTTTAAATCTACAAACGCTTCAAATTTGTAAACTCTATGTTCAGACACGCAACTAGAAAAGGAAGAGGCGCCATCACAAAGGAGCAAAAAAAAAAAAAAAAAAAAAAAAACGCAGACAGACCAGAGTCTGAGGAGCCCACAAAATTGTGATCTCATCCAATCGAACGTTTGCAAGAAGTAACGAGTCTTTTTGAACAACTCTTGTTGATTGTTTTCATTCAGCCACATTGGAGGGATCTAGAACATGAACATCCTCTTTAGGGTCATGCCACAACTCCTCAATTAGATTTAAGTCTTTACTAGGCCTTTCGAAAGCCTTTTGTTTCTCGAAGTAGCGGTGGCTTTGATTAAATATTTGGTATAAATGATTTGTTCTATATTAAATGGCAACAGCTATGGTGTAAAGCAGTGGTGCCTAAACCTGGATCTCCGGGGCCCAATAAGCTTAGCTAGAGGCTTTGGCTTCATTTTCCAAAGTAATCCAGAGAGAGGTATCAACTTCTTTTTCGACTTGTTTTTCACTTGTTAACCTTAGAACATTTCATTTAACAATCACAAGAGGAAAATCCCTATTTTCCGAACTGTGGAAACTACATTTTATTTAAAAAAAATAAAATAAAAGCAAGCACTAAAAAAAATAAATAAATAAAAATACTTTTCAGCTGTATGTGCAAATAAACAAATTAACAGACTTCATGGCTTTAGCATAAATGGCCCTTTCTGTCGTTTCATCAGAAGCTTTATAGATCTAGTTTTTACAACATTAATCTAGGGAAAGTTTTTTTATGGCCATGTTAAAAGTTTTCATTGCAATACAGTGAGGGAGCCACAGGGAGGAATTAGGGAGAAAACCATGTGCAGTTTCCTAATAAGATCTTAGACTGAACTGAGATGCAGAAGTTGGTGTTACTCAATAACCCTAAATCAAACTAAACTACAACAGATGCAGAATTAAATCTAATATTTTATAAATAAATAGAGTATAATCATATCTAAAAGCTTTTCTTTTTCAACCCATTTGGTTGAGTCATGTATAACTCTGTCAGAGTGCATCTTTCAGCATTTCTGAGAACACAGTACTCTCTGCATATCTCTGTCTGAGTCAACCTCAAAACAAAAAACATTTTATTATTCTAACCTTGGAAAAGGGAATGTACTCACAGAACATACAGAAATTAAACATTTGCTGTCTTTTGTCTCTACAATGAAATCTAACCTGACACCGTACACTGGTGGATCTAAAGCGTTTTCCAATAATGATTTGTCAACCTTCGTGAGTTTATGGCGTATTTTAGTATGTAGCACCATTTCTGAGTAGGTGGCACATATTTTACAATTTTCCACAGTTTGTTGCAGGACCTTTGTCAAGCACACATTGATTATTATGGAAGAGGGATATTAGCCCTTTAGCTTGGCTCTTCTGCCCTGTCTCATGTCTTCTACACTATGAGCAGAGGCACAAGGGGTGAAGAAGTATGTTTTTTAATAGAAAAGGTATTAATCACAGCAACATATCTGTCTTACTGTCAGGGTTTTTGGTGCCAAATCTCTGTGGTGAAATTCATTGTTGCAGAAACTGAAAGAATGCATCTTTTCATTGTGTTATAAATGTTCCCCTCTGGAGAACTTGTTCAATTTATCTTTCTGGTCTGCAAGGACCGCTCACATGTTCAAATGCATTCAAAATCTGAATTTGGCATAAACATTTCGCAGAAGATGGATGAAGGATTCACCTGGAGAGCAGTCTCATTTTTCAAAATGAATACTGCAATGATCACATAAATTTCACAAACTGACAAATACACACTGTTGTGTATTCAGAACATCCTTCTCTTTCTCTGTTTAAAATTCTAATCGTGTTTGATGTTTTTATTGCCTGTTGGCTGCAAAATAACAGCTCTGCGTTTTAGCTTATAAGAGTTTGGGATGTTATATAACTTCTATGTTGATGTTTGGCTTCACAGAAATCGGAGATAGCAGACTGCCGTCTGTAGCCCATGTAGGGCATTAAATAATACAGCTTCTGTGTTTGCCAACACCACCTGAGCTTGTGAAATCATGCAGCTAACCTTTAATTTATGATTCCTCAGTTCCTTAGAGTTGAAGTGTCTATTTCTAGCACTCAAGAAATAAAACATGGAGTCAACACTAAAACTTATTCGTTCATAACACAAACAATGCAGCCGGATGCAAAACAGGCATCCACGCACACTAACCACTAAGATGAATTCACAGTAATAAATTAAGCAAGCATGCATTTTGTTTCAGACTGTGGAAGAAAACAGAACTGAAAACACATTTCCACTGAGAAGGAAGGAAAACTCAGCATAGAGATAGGAACTTTAGACAGTTTAGTTATGCGGTTACATTGCTAACCGCTATTTCACAGAGCAACCATGCTGTAAATCCCCGTTACTAAAACTGCAGGAGCTTAAAACTAAATATACGGTGCTGTAAAAAGATATTTGCCAGCTCGCAGGTTTTTTTCTGCTTTTGCTTTTTTTCCCCCTTCCACTTGCATGTTTTAGATCATCAAACTACTTTTAATATCAGACTACATCAACTTTATTCATGAAGCTCTTCAAAAGAGCCCCTGCCAAAACTAAGTGCTGCACATAACTGCATACTAAAAACATACATTAAAAAGGAAAACATATATGACAAATATAGTATGACTGACAAAAATGAAGTGCAATAAAACAAAACAAAACACGAAAGAACAAATAAGGCCAAACTGTTACTGATGTTGGAAGCTGAGTAGTGAAATAGGCATTTAGACAAGTTTTAAACGCAGGCTGAGAAGGAACCTCTCTAACATGCAG
The DNA here is from genome assembly GCF_019740435.1 of Gambusia affinis. Taxonomy (NCBI): domain Eukaryota; kingdom Metazoa; phylum Chordata; class Actinopteri; order Cyprinodontiformes; family Poeciliidae; genus Gambusia; species Gambusia affinis. The sequence continues at coordinate 34,409,870 of NC_057868.1, read as the reverse complement.
AGACAGGTTACTACACAGCTGAGGGGCAACAACAGAGAAAGCGCTGACCCCTCTGAGATTTCACCTGGACCTCAATACCTGCAAGAGCTTCTGGTTGGTACAGCCAGACAAAATCATTAAAACATTTAAAAACAAAAGTAAGAAGAAAGGTCTTTTTTCTCTGAATATCAGAGGAAATAACCAGGGAATATAAACAAAGCAGGTTTCAAGTGATAATTAAATATCTATCCAAAACAAGCTGGTCAAATGTGAATTTTTTTTTTTCCCAAGACCTAAACTGGTTGGGCCACAACAAAGTACACAAGCATGATTGACAGCGCTAAAACTGTCCTCCGAGGACACTTGGCTATTTTGTCCAACATAAAATTTATGCATTAACTGCAGTTAATATAGACCAGAAACACTGGAAACTAACAAGGACAAATAAAAATTTTGAGATTTTTTCAAGATATGAAAAACAACATAGATGGACAAAGGACTTCTAATACTTTTGACAACTAAGATCTTTGATAAATCTTCAATATGAAGCTCCACATCTGAAGTACTCCATCTATCTCTTTAGTACCACTGATGCCAAATGTAATGTTACATCTTCTGCCTCGTGTTTATCTTTAAATGAAGTACACATGTTGGGTGGTTTGCTAGGATAATTCAGTCTTTTGCATCAACATCTACAGCATCCACATGGAGCAATAAGGCTGTTTTCCTAGGTTTGCTAATGTTTAAGTTTTTCTTCACCAGTCGGTTAGCAACTATCAGAGTTGAACATTTTACCAAGTTATTTGACACTCTTTAAGGATAAGTACAGAGTTTAACATTTGATTTTTCAACTATGGGGTTATTTTTTGTATCTTAGTTAGACACAAGAATAAGCAACTGACTGGCCAAGCCAATTGAAATTGTTCGAAGTTCCCAGATTAGTGATAAAACACCTTTGTTAAGTGTTAATTGGCTCTCACTCTCTCCTGCTGTCTTTGATTTCAGCCAAGGAAAATCAAATAAATACAAATGAGGAAATGCTGGCCCCATAAACTTGAATAATCCACGTCTGTCAGAGCACTGTTTAAAAATCAAGCCATGAAGGCGACTGGGAGCCTTCCAGCAGACACATGGACAACAAAAGCTACATGTGTTGGTATTGCTGGAAAGCCAAAGAGACTTTGCCATGGAAATAAACATGTCAGAACCAATACAGCTTTTGCTCCAGTCCAGGAGACGATCCTCTGAGTACAATGTGTTCAGTAATGCTGTTTGGTAATTGACTCATGCTCTGAGATGAAAAGATTGTGTTTTTCATTGAGAGTTTAATTCTTTTGTGTTGAGGAATCACAGTTGTTGGAAACAAGTTGAAGCAGCTGAGAATGAAGTCGGCGCTTTGAGACAAGGATGGATAAACAACGTCAAAACAACTAAAGTAGAAAGACATGTTGGGCAATGGCTCAGATGTTTAAACAGTTTCCTCCAGGGATAGTGTCATTTTGAATATTGCTGCTCTTGGAATATTCCTCTGGTTCAGGCACTTAAGCATATTAAAGCCACAAATGGTGCGAGTCTTTGTTTAAACCCACTGACATCCTTGGAATATTGAATTTAATGATTTGGTTGGATGAGAGGAAGTCGTAGGATAATGAAAAACATTTTGCCTGGAAGTGATTCACACATGATGTACTTCTTGCTCAATAAAATTTTAAAATTTGCTGTTAGACTTGCACTAAATCCCTGTACATCTTTTTCCTCAGTAAAGAAGACTGATGACAGTAGGTTAGGGCATTTTTACACAGTCATGGCAAATTAGGACATTTGGGTGGATTTTTTGTCATATTTTTGGACATGATATTTAATATCCTTTTTAACAATGCTGATCAATAATACTCATTCAAGAAATACCATTAAATAATAAAACCTAAAAGGACCTTTTATTTTTTTAAATGCAACAAAAAAAAGAAACTATATCTGGTGAAAAATAATTTAGGTCACTGCTACATCTGTTCCTACTTTCAATGGATGACATCAGGTGCGTAAGATGAGAAGTTTGTTTCATATTCAGTGGTGCGTTCACACCAATTTCGTGTGTCAGGTGCGTCCGGTTAACATTCAAAGTCTATTTGGGGTCCATCGTGACGTGTTTCGTGCATCCAATGCGGCGCGATTTTAAGCGTTTGGAATGTTTTGAGCGTTTGACGCGTCCGACAAATCGCCCGGCAAAAAACATACTAAAGCAAACAAACTAAAGCAAGCAAACTAAAGCAAGCAAACTAAAGCAAGCAAACTAAAGCAATTTTGATGCGTCTGACACGCCCGCAATGACACATGAAATGCTAGGAGTGGAGCAATATATCAAGCATCTGCATTCAAAGTGCAAACTTGAAAAATCAATACAAGCATAAAAGCATGTATTACTAGAAAGTAATACACAAGTGAGGACATTAAGAACAACCACTAATATGCTCAGCTCTGATCATCCAAGCAAATTCACACAAAACTGTTGATGTGAAAGTTAACTCCTCCGCAATCATAAATCAATGGAGAACATTTAATATTTACCCAGAGGAAATCTTTGCTCTCTAACAACAGCAAGTTTGCTAGTAAAAATGAAGACAAAGACCAGAACTTCTAGAATAATCGTTTTTGGACAGAGGAGTATAAGATGGGATGTTTTGTTTCGTATAATGTTTCATTATGTTGAATGCTTCAGTGTAAACCTATTCTTTTTCTTTCAAAAGCAGGCCTCACATTAGAGTCAGAGGTGCCTAAGAGGGCTGCTGGCTGTGGAGGTGAGACCTTGTCAGAGGTGTGTTTCCTCCCTGATTTATGGGAAGGCCCCAGGATAAGCAGCGCATTTAACTGGGCCGGCTGAAGAGTGTGTGACCAGAAACGAGACTGGAGAAGCTGGAGCACAAGTGTGAGTGTGTGGGAGAATTGCAGGCCCAAAGGTGTGCAGTTCATATGCAGGGTAATGTTTACTTGGAGTTTTGAGACCCTCACTGTTTGCTTTGCCCCAAACCTGCTCCCCTTTCGACCCATCAACTGTGCTCCAGAGACAGAAATAGACTGATTGGAGACCCGAATATTGTAGCTGGACATACGCTGCCTGCAAGCAGTTTCTAAATATTAGTCTATAGCACCAGAATGACTGATACTCTTTACGGGAGCAATAAAAATTGTTAGAATAACACACATATGTGTAGGAAAAGCAAAGTAAAACTCCCTTTTTTTCCACAAGGTCCATTTCAGATTCCTTTTCATCAGCTCTTTGTGGTAGAAGAGGAAGGCTACTGAGTTCAATACCTTAAAAGACTGTTCCTGCGATCACAGTGTTTGTCAAACTGAGTATAATTACAGAGAAAAGTATTGTAATTATCTATCTTTAAACCACACTTACACTACAGTTCAGATTGCGGTTGAGCAAGACAGAGTTAAGGTCTAAATAATACTTTAGGAACTGAGCAGAAACACTGGATGGAAACAAAGAGTGGCGGTCTTCAGCAACAATCGGATTTCAATGTAATACTCCAACATTCAACTCTGAATATCATATCTGGAAATAAGCATTTTCTAAAATGGCCACCGTCAGAAAAATCTTTGCATGTGAAAATATTGGCCAGTGAATCTTAAAATGTTCTGAAAACTTTAATTTTCAATGTTTGAGACAAATATTCAGGTAACATGTTTATATTTGAACAACTAAACTATTTGCAATTTAAGCCAATAATTCAGCAAACAAATTATTTGTTTAATAACTGAGCTTGGAAATATATTTTTAAGAGTGCTTGTAGGGAGTTTTCACCTCATCACCTTCATTTCTGATACAAAGCCATCTGAATCTTTTTGTCAAAACGTGGATCTGAGAGGACCCTTTAAAGCACACCAGGGCATTTTTAGGTCAATCAGGGCAGCACACTGGCCACCCTCCAAACCACAAAGGAAAAAAAAAAACATTTAGATGAAATGCAGACGTCAACATGAGACAAGATTTAGCATCTCACCAGAGCTACTGCCCATTTTTCCCTCTGAGCTAATGAAGGGACACACTGTTGGCTGTCCAGCAAGCCTCTGAAAGGTTTTGAATAAAAATATCCACCGCTTCCATTTGGGATATTTACACTCATCCTTCACACACTCTAAAACGTTTAGGAGTCATAACCACTGACTGATCCTAGGCTTTCAAATACTGTGATCACGACTTCAGAGGCCCATGTCCCTCCCTGCTTGGGCCACTGAGCCTCAGAATAATCCAATGAAAACAGAGGCGTAGATAGGAACATGCAAGATGAGATTCAGACAAGTTAGCGAGTTAAGATACATTATGAATGCATTCATTTCTGCCATTATATGCAAGGCATTTAAGTATAAGAAGGAAGCAGGCTTTTAGGGGCTTATTTCTTGCTTGGATCCACTCATTAGTGCTAATGTCTGCAACAAAATAACTGTTTGGTTAAGGTGCACACAACACATTCTGCATGCATACCATGCAGCAAAAAAGTTTCACAGTCAAGCAAAGACCTGAATAGTGCCAACTGAGGTTGCACAAAATACAGATAGGAAATTTTGTTTCATAGCAAAAAAACCCAAACACACAAATTAACATAAAAGGTCACAGTTTGACATTTTTAGAAGCGACACAAAATTTTAGGAATTAATATTATAAAATTAAGTCTTCATTCAAATATCTAGTAATTTGAGAAAATAGTGTCAAATTCCAACTTATGTAAATTATTGTTTTATTTGTCCATTTTATTAATGTAATATGTAGAAAATATAAAGTCTTTATTTCTCCAAAAGAGAGTAAGAGTGACAAGGAGGGAAAAAAAAAGTGACGTTTTAGTTTTATTTTCTATCATAAAATAAAATTAAATTATCTGGAATAAATCTGATATTAGATTTGAAAAATAAAATCAAAAAGTTGAGAAAAAGATAAAATGTTGGGAAAGTCTTTTAAATGCAATGTCATACTGTTAGCAGCAGGTTTGATATGAGGGGAGAGTGGGTCAATAGTTTGTTCATATGCGAAAAGTATTATTTTGTTATTAAATCCTATTCTAAAATAGGATTAAAAGTCAAAAGTTAATCAAAAGATATCCTCAACTGATTCCACTGACTCAGATTTTTTTCCCGTCATGCATAAGAAATGATAAAGAAGCCAGTCTAACAAGCTATTGTTGAAAATGGAAAAGACAAGAGAAATTGTGTGGCATTCATTAGAAGTCAGGAAATGGCTAAAATGATCCACATGTGAACCAGTTTAAAAAGTTTAAGTGTGAATAGTTTGCTAGACACCACTAAAACTAACCGGAACCACTTGGTCTTGTCAGATGAGTCTAACATTCAGCTTTTAGTCTTGGCCAGCTTCTTTTCCAACTTTTTTGATAAAGTTCAGGATACTTGAACTCTGAATAACCAGGACAGTTTAAATGAAAATCTGCTGAACTCAGCCGGCAAACTAAAATTAGGCCTTCGTACTCCTGTAGAGGGTGCTGTATATGCTAGATCTGTACTATTGTGTCAATTATGGGAGGCAGTTCACACCAGCAAACACTGAATCTTTGTGCCAGCTTCTTCAATCTGTCAGCACTTCCATAAACATTTCATAGTCCTCTCAGTGAAACAGAAAGAACCAAAGCCTGGAAACATCAGAATAAAAGGTGTGTCATTTACTGAGGGTTTCTCTAGGTACCTCAAGCTCTGACTGAACAGTGGCCATTCTGTGATTTTGATGGTCCAGGCATCTGGTTCCTTTCCTTTACCATGTGTGGCTTTAATAGACTATGAGTCACAAACCTCCAGACCACCTCCTGAAGGAAAACACTTATTACAGTAATTAAGTGAATCGTAGAGTAATAATAAGAGTCAATGCACAGAAGCTAACATGATGGTGTAGTTCTCAGAACTCATGTCTTCTAGATGAACATTACTACTAAAGATCTTTTACGAGGAGCTGCAGTGACAAAAAATTATTTGTTACTTGCAAGACATTTTTCTTTCCTCTTTGCATTTCTCCTCAACTGTTAGTGATTTCTTGCTGCCTCATGAAGCATATTTTATGCGCAGGAAGGGTGGCACTTAGTCCAGCTGTGTAACATATATAAATCCAAGCAGAGCTAACTGACATGACACTTTCCACTTTGCACACAGCAATTACATTCATTGGTGGCTGCTTTGGCCAGATACAGTACCAACTATAAAGACAGCAAAGTAGCAATTACAGCACGGGTGTGATATTTTTAGTTGTTTCCTGTCAAACGGACGTATAAAGCGAATGCTTGTCTGTCTAAGCTGTAAAGCAGCTATTAACTACTGCTACTTGCAAAAGGTGGAGCTCAGTGACCTGGATGTGCAGTTCATTACCGAGCCAGCTCACTAACCTCCCGCTTGTAAAACGCTTCATTTCCTTTGGGTTCACTTTACTAACAGATTTGAAATCAGATACAACTTTTTGCTCAGTTTTGTTTCAACAGGGCAAAATAAAAGTTAGAAATGCTAACCTTTAGCATATAAAAAAAGCGTGTCCTTTACCAAGCAATGTTTCTGAGAAGCTCAAACGTAACAAGGTGTGATACATTGTCACTTTTTTACTTTAAAAGAAGCTACTTTTAACAAAACCCAACAGAAATCTTTCTTTTTTTTTTACCCAATTTGAGTTTTGTAAGTAAGTAAAACTATTTGTATAGTTTGTGGTCTCAATTAGCTTGTTTACTGTTGTTGACATAAAGTAATCCATACATAAATAAGTACATCACATAAAAGCATCAGAAAACTCCAAAAACTTTACTAGGAAAGACCCTGAAATCATGATAGACAAAAACTAAATAAAATTATTATTTCTTGTGTGAAGGTCAAAACCTGGATAAATGATATTAAAAACTTCTCAAAGTTAGTGTAGACCAGCCTATGATCATTTAAAATGAAATAGAAATTGAATTTCAATTCATATGATTTATCACAGGAAACATTCTGGTAATTGCTAACAAGCGAAAACTTCTATTCCTCTTCACATTTTGTAAGCCTGCCAATGGTTTCAATGTGCATGCATCCCACATCTGACACAAAGCAGCAGAAATGTGTTAAAAAAACAAAAACAAAGTGAAACCTTTTTGACTACACCGTCTGTTGACTTTGTTTACTAATGTCTGCCTCAGATTTTTCTGGCAGAGGTAGAGGAGATGTATAATTGGAGGACTCAAACAGGCAGAGCCAACAGATGACAAACTAAGTTTTAATGAATAACCAAACAAACTAAAGGTGCTTCAAAGGCACATAATCCTCAAAAAGATCCTTCAAAATAATTCAGACAGACAGAACCTAGGAATTCAAAGAGCTTGTTATGAAAAAGTATGAGGAAATACAAGATTCTTTAAAAAAAGGAACCACTCAGAACCACCACTATGTATTTAAACTAAAAAACTGATGACCAAGTCAGACTGAAGGCAGGTGAATGCAGAAAAATAGAAAATAATCTAGATTAAAAAGTCAATATGTTAAAAGAACTTGTAATTAAAAACTAAGGCTGTAGGAAAACCTACAACAAATCATAATGGCTATGTCTATAATTATTGGGATTGGGGATGTAGATTAATTGAAAGCAGAATTTCAATGCAATTTCTCCTGAAGTGTTCTAGTCTGTATAACACTGCACCCAAGCTGTCGTTTGGTATTGGAACATTGCATATATTGACTATGTAATGGGAGAAGCAATTCAATATATAGTGCAGGTCTTTCTGTGGATCCACTGGAGCCATGGGTCCCTGCAGCTCCTCCACAGTTACTGTAGAGCGTTTTTTCTGAGGGAGTGTGAATGATCTACCTTTCTGAAGTTTTAAATTAGTTTATCTTCAATATATATATATATATAGCATTTGAGAGTTACAGACTGCTTAGTAAGACCATTTCTACACTTATGAATAATTTATTAAACTCATTTTAAAACCAAAGAGGTGATTTACAGATTCAAATTAATATGTAAACCTAAATGCCTGCATTATGGACAACAAATATGAAACCAGGAATTCACCTTTCTATTATTACAAAAACAACTTGAAATGAACTTAAATGTGAAGCTCAGTGGGGTTCACTAAATACAGCAGGGAATTGTATAGTTTTTCCCGTGCCCTTGTCCATTTAGGAAGTGTCAGATTCATCAGTGAAGTCATTCCTCTTTCTGCCCACAATGCACAGGCCAGAGCCCACCAAATAAATAACTTGGCTTTTTTCATCTGGATTCCTGGATGTATTGGGGCTGGATTTTTCCATTACTAAGCAGAATAAGAGCATTTCCTTTCACTTCCAGCAGTCTCTAAAACTGGCGCTTACCATTAGGAATGTAAACATGCACAGTCTGTAAACAAGGCTCTTTCTCCGGCCCCCAGTCCCCCATTCCAACGAGGCTGACCAACATGGACTGGCCTAATAATGACGCCCCTCCCTGACCCCACAGAACTCTTAAAGACAGACGCAGCCCCATTATTCAGCCCCGAGGTCACAGAGAATAAGTGGGAGGGCAAAAGAAGGAAGGACGGATGGAGAAACATCTGAGATCTTCTCAACAGTTCCCCAATCTGTAAGTCACAAAACATGACAACAAATGCAAAGTCTGTGATGCGACCGCTGAATGGATTAATAATCTAAGCTGACATACAGGGGTATCAAAATATGAGTTTAAGGCTGAATGGTTATTTGAAAGCAGAATTTTAATACAATTTCACCCGACATGTTTTAGTCTATGTAACATTGCATCCAGGCACTCTGACCATGAATGGTGGTCAGAGTTCCATCAGTACCAACTCATCCACAGGGATGTCATCAATAAACTACCACATCTTTACAGGAAGGCCATGGACAGCGTGACAGAGGACAGTTTTCTACATTTAACCACAATGCCACATTAAGAGAACCATCATTTGGACCGACCACATTGTTTAGATTAAAGTGCATTCTGTATTTTTCTGTACTGTAAAGCCTTGATGATTTTCCAAACCGCTGGGTTCAAAGTTGTTGCGGACGTACCAAAGTAACAAATTGCGGTCGCTAAGGTCTCACCAGCTGCTGATAAAGGGTTTTTCAGTAAAAGGAAAAGTACCTTGAAAGAAGCTGATAGGTTCCTTACACAGGGTATCTGCTATGTCAACACATTACGGTTTTGTTTAGCAGTGGCTCAATGTGTGCAGATAAAAAGAAGTAGCATTATTGATTATTTTGGGGATCATTGGACACCATTTGGCAGTAAGGTTGAGACTCGGATCCAGGAGTAATTTCTCAAATCAACTGGTTTGGCAACTATTAGAAATTGAAATAGGTGGATTATGACAATGTACATCATAAAAGAACAAGAAACAAGTTTTAAACATTTAAGCAAAGGAAATATAGAGTTGTGTGAAGATAACTACCAGGCATGCATGAATATTTTCATGCATGCTATTTGAAGAATTGAAGATGTTAAATTATATAGCAAGCTGTTTTTGGTGTAAAAAATGTATCCGTCTTATATTTTTATCTATTTTCTCCAACTCTACTTAAAAATATAAACAACAAATCCATTTAGCTTTCTGATTTTGAATGTTTAACGATGACATTGGATTTTATGTAGGTACTATTTCACATTATATCATTGATATTCCATCATTCTGATATTTTAAGTAAAAAAATTGTAAGTAGAAAGATACAAATCTTCTTCAGCAGAGGTCACTTCCACCGTCTCAGAAGTTCAGCTGACATTAAACTTTATTCCAGCTCTTCTGCAAGTTGTTTGATAAAATTATTAGACCTTGCTATGCATCTTGTTTACATACAAATTCAAGCCATTCTTTTTGTATTTTTCTTTTTTCTCATTACTGATTTGATAAGCAAAGTATGTCAGTACTTTCAGAAAGATCTCATGGTGTTGTAAGGCATATTCCAGAAAAAGAAAATGCTTCTTCGAGCTTAGGTTAATCAGGGCGTGGGAGCATGAATGGGGTGAAATTGCGTTTGAGAGGTTGGGGGGAGTGACCATGGCTGTGTCAGGATACTGGGGACACCCACTTTGATTTGCTGGTTTCTGGGGTCCTGAAGGCTGACGACCGTCCCGCTCTTGTTGCAAGCAAGCACGGGATTTACTAGTTAGTTAGATGTTTGGGTTTAACTCTGCCTGCCCAGAGTCTAGCAATCTCCTGAAAACATCAGACCAGAACACAGCATACCAAACAACACCGGTCCGTGCCATAGTGCTTGGAGAAAACAGGTTTTTAGGGAGCTGGAGGATTTGTGCCGGCACCTTGGTGCCCATCTCTGCATCCGTAAGACATGCAGCACAACACGGCAGTACGCCCTTTCAGGACAAACTGGTTCCCGTTTTATTGCTTTCGTTATGCCAGACGTAGTTTGATTTTATAACGTAAGTCACACAATTAAAATACCAATTTTTTGGTGTTTTTTTAAAGACTTTATTGACTCTAGTGTCTAGCGTTCAGACAGGAAAGTGGGCAATGAGAGAGGGGAAACACATGCGGCAAAGGGCATCAGGCCAGAAAACGATCCTGTAAAATTATGTTTTACATTGAATTCTTTCTATCACAAACTCTGTGGCGTTGCCTCTTCTCTGAATATGTAAACCATCTCTTAGTTGATGAACCCAACAGAGATACAAATAAATTAAAGTCTGCAAATTTCAACTTTATTTGCCTTTCCGTTGTTAGATTATATATCAGGAAGGTTGAGATGTGATTTCCCTTCTGTGTTCAAACTGTCTCTGCAAAGCTTTACTAAACTGCATGCTGACATCAGCCCCTACATTTTATTCACATAGCAAGGCTGAGCGAACAAGAGGAAAACCTTGGATTGTGTATGGAATAAACAAGGTCTTTGTTCTGCCTGGTTTCAGGTAGTTGCACAAGGTATTAGGAATGACATCAGTTCTAATTATCAAAGAAAAGCAAAGGACTGAATCTCAAAAAGCTAAGTTCAACATAGCATTGCAATCCTCTGTGATTATTTTGATTTGCAGCAGGGTTAAAAACAACAACAACTGCAAGACACTTACTGGTTAATTATGGGCCAGGCAAACTACATGAACGAATTAAGACAAAAATTAAAAAACAAGCATAAAAGCATTTTGGTTGCTTTTCAGCTTTTTCGCATTTCTAAAGATCTATCAGGTGACATACTGAAAAGAAATCTACTTATGCTAAATATGACAACGAAGACACAGGAGTGTTAATTGCTTTGCGATTGTTCAATCCCTTTTTAATAAAGCTTGTGTCTTATCAAATGTAAATGTGTGAGAAAGCTAATACATGACATTATGTGTAATTAATCTTTGATTAACCCAAGCAACCTTTAAATAAGCATTGTGGAGATTTAGGCTTATGGTTTTAATACAAGAAGAAAAGAAATCACTTCTAACTAGGTTAAAACACCTAGAAATGTAGTTACTATAGAAAATACCAAGTCAAATACAGTCCCCTGCAAAAGTATTTATTGTCAAAAAACAAATGCACTCTTGAAATCTTATATCTGAACTTTTTGTAATAGACAAATTCATCCAATCCACCTAATTTATTTAATGAGAAAATAGTAAAGCTACGTGTGTGTAATCTAATCTCAGTATAAATCCAGCTGTTCTGTGAAGCCCTAAAAAAATATCAGTGATCAAATATCACGAAGGCCGAGGAACGCAGCAGACAGCTCAGGCAGGCAAAGTAAAGTTGAGGAGAGGTTTAAAGCCGGGTCAGGTTAAAAAACATATATCAATCTTTGAACAGCTCACAGACCAAATAAAGAGAATCTATTTGGTCTACAAAGACATTAAAAGAGACATTAAAACCTAAAAAAAAGCTCTGGAGGAGCTGAAGTGATCAACACCTCAGGTGAAAAAATCTATAGACAGAACTACTATTAGAGATGAGTGAAAAGAAGAAAGTCCATGTTTAAATGAAGCCAATAATAAGTCGACTTTGCATGTTGCTACAAGTCGTGTAGGAAAACGACTAAAACTTTTTCTGTGGAAAAATGTCTTCAAGTCAAATGAGATCAAAATGTTAAGCTCTTGACCTTCATGCAAAATAACATGTCCTGAGGAACAAACACTGAACAACCAAACCCTACAGTAAAACCTGTTGGTGGTAGTATTATGCTGTGGGGTGGGGGTGAGGGGAGTTGGCTCGAGTTAATGGAAAGATGGATGAAGCTGCACAGGCCAATTTATGCCAATCTTGGAAGAAAATCTTTAAGAGCCTGAAGAGACTGGGACACAACTTCACTTTCAAGCAGAACTATAATTTTGAGCGTACAGTCAGAACTACAATGGCACAGTTCCAAGAAAAGCTTCAAGTGTCTAAATCTAATTGAGAATTGGCAAGAGATGAAAATTCCTGTTTGCTGCTGTTCTGCATCCAATCAGAGCTTTGGCTATTTTACAAAAGAAGAGTGGGCAAAAGTTTAAAACCAAACGTGCAAATTTAGTGTAGATACGTCCCTCACTGGGGAATAATACAAATGCACAACACACGTTTTAGATGGGTGTGTGTTTGTGTGTATATAAACATTCACTTAAGGAGCATAAATAATGTCACTTTCATTGCAGAATTATCACAAATGATTAACAAGCTTTGAGGAGATTCCTCGAAACTTGATATTGTAACATAGTAATATGGAGAAAACTCCAAGATGCATTAATATGTTAGCAAGTATATTGACTTGATGCAATTGTTAACATTCAGTGGAAGAAGTTTCCTGAACCCAGAGTTCTTGACATTTTTACAGAAATAATCAGTCATACATTTAATGTTTTAGACAGGATTAGAATTTATTTTTCACCACTCTGCTAATGCGAGGTTAATACTGATAACGTCTCTCTTCACAACAACATCCACAGCTTCCAAGGAGCACCAGTTTCAAACAATTCAATAAAAACTCTATTTGTCCCAGAGGGGTGATTTAAAGGAACAGATGAGATGCTAACATTTAATTTCTGCTTAAAGAGAAACTGGACTGGTAACCTCCACCCACTCATCAGAGAGTGACCGGGGGTCACGTCAAGGCTGAACTTACCTCGAGCGCTCTGATCATAATGAGAACGTGAAAAGCTCTAAAGTATGCTGATTGCCAAAATACATGTACTCTATGCTTTCTTGGAAGCATTTTCTTCAAAGAAAGCCTGAATAAAGAACATCTTTTGTTTCTCATTTTTGCATGACATCTAAGTGGACGAGTAGGTGCTTTTAAGTCTGCTTGTTTAAAAGGTAAAGTCATTCTCAGAGGAAGGTTTGACCGTTGCATATCCCACTTGTACAGTGAGAGGACAGAGCAGCAACCATGCAGTCAGTGAAATGAAAAGTGAACATGACGAGAGACATTAAAATGGTGTCAAAATGTCGAGGCATTACGACTCGGCATAACAGAAGGCAGTCTCTGGCCGCCAGTCTTTTTCCCTCCCTTTCTGATAAACGGGACAATCTACTGAGTTCAAGGCGAAGCGATTGGCATGAGTGAAGCTCTGTCTGAATGATCCTTTCAACCTTCAACTCTTTCAACCAAAGAGCGTAAATATAAAGTCAAAAACTTTATTTCAAAATGCCTTGAAATAGTATTGGTACTCCTTGAACTTTTTCACATGACAAGCATAAACCTACATATTTCTTGTAAGGATACAAGTAGTGCCTAACTGTGAAAAGGAAGGTAATGCATGCATGGTTTTTATTTCAAAAGTGTAGTATGCATTTGTTTTTAGGCCGCTAAGTCATTACTGTGCAGACTGCTGCAGTTTTGCTGTAAGTGTGTAAGGCTAGCTCACCATTATACATCTACAGATTGACATTTTTACTAAAATAGTTCAAGCTCAGTTAGATTCTACAGGGGCCACCTGATAACATCAATTTTAGCCATTCTTAATTAGATTAAGGTCTTGGTTTTGACTAGGCCATCCTAACACATGAACATGACTTTCTATAAAACGACACCTTTGTAGTGCTGGTTGTATGTATTCTACCAGGATAATCTGTATTTGGCTCTCTTGAACTATCCATCAACGTCGACTTGCCCCTTTGTTGCTGATAAAGTAAAGTGTCCCCACATCGTTACAAAGCCTTCCTTGCCAGGCCAGTCAGTTTAGATGTAAAAGCACTGCAAACTATTTTCCTTAGTCATATGTGAATTCGTCATTACTGCTGGACGATTTTGACTCATGATGATAACAGGAGACTTAAGCTACTCTATACATTTATTTATTTTTTTTACCTGTTTTTGTGTCCTTTAATCTTGAAAGTTTTCTTGCTAATATTAAATGGAGGCTAAATATACAGATTGATGTCTACTAACTAGATGTGTTAGGTTCCATGTTTTTCTGTGTATTTATTTCTAGTTTCCTGTGTCCCTGAGTCTCTGTGTTGTCCTGTCTATCCCCTTGATTAGTTCCCAGGTGTGTCTCGTCCCCTGATTACCTCATGTGTATTTAGAGTCACCTGTGTCTGTCTGTGTTGTCGGGTCCTCGTGGATTGTTGCGTCCCTGAGTCTGCCTGTTTTGTTTGCCACTGCTAATTCTGTTGCTACCGGTGTGAGCCCTGGCTTCCGCTCAGCCGTGCCGCCAGAATTTTGTAGATTTATTTTGAAGCTGAAATTATTTATTAAAATTGCCTTTCCTCCACTCACCTGGGTCTACGGCGTCTACCTCACCTCACACCACACATTTCATGACAAGATGACATCTGAAGGCAGTTGGTTGCAATAGTTTCTGTTTACGGTTATTAGTGTCAGAAATGTTAAATATATCTAGACATTCCACTTTTCTGACTTTTATTAGGAAAATAATTAAAAATACATTCCTGTGCCATTCTTTTGTTTTTGTTTTTTTGTTTTTTACATAAACTCTTGACGTTTAGAGTGTCAGTGTGACAAAATGTGAAAAAGTCAAGATTTCAATATTTTTTGTAAAGGTATGCAGTTTTTTAAAAGATATATTGCTTTCTAAAAAAAATATTTAAAAATTAAACAAGGTCACACAAGGATGGCATCACAGGGAGAAGATTCTCATCCACCAAGTCATACAGCGAGACGCTTTGTTCGCATAAAAATAAAATCTATTCAGACTTACATAAAGTTACCAATTAAGCTAAAGCAGGTTAACCAACCCTAGATAGAAAGTGAAAGGCCTACTGAAAACCCATACAAGGAGATCGCAACAAAGTTCATGCTTAAGAACAGAAGGTTCTTGCAATCCCTCCAACATTACAAGTCATAAAAATGTCAAAGTTTTATGAATGGAAGGAGTCTCCCATCCTTATTCCGACACTCAGCAGCCAAATTAGAAGGAGATAATGAGAAAACCTTCCAATATACACGCATGGGCCAGTTGAAGATGTCAAGGTTTGTCACAGTTTGGGTTTCAAAACACCAAAAGTTTTATCATACTGTTCCTGTGAGTCAGTCCTTAATGATGATGAGATGATAAAAAGAGAGAGCTTCATACCAAACTGTTTCAAGGGAGGTCTTAGTCGCATACCGTGCAAAATGCATGAGAATTTAAAATGTTAAAATTCATAAAAGCTATATTTTTGGTTACACCTCAAGCTGTTGAAAATATCTGAGAAGTACAAAAACATTACTTCTTGCATTTTTATTAGATAAAATCTGGCCATAGTGTGAAAAGTTTTTTGTTTTTTTTTGTTTTTTTTAATTAAATTCTCATTGTGCTTAATAATTATTGACATTCAAAGGTTGTAAAAGGCTCTTTTTATTAGAATAGCTTGTTGCTGCACACTGTCAATCAGTTGGCTGAAACAAACTTCCCATATTTTTCTCTTACTTAGAAGGCGTGGTTGTGTGTGTGTTTCAAGTGATGTTTGAAAGGAATAGTAATACTGCAAACTGCTTGAAAGTAATAAAACAAAATCCCTAAAAGTTATTTCTCTTACTAACTTAGCATCTAACGAATATAAATGCTTTGGTAATCTGAATTAGACAAAAAAAATCTTTTGTATGATTTAATGTAAAAAAAACCCAAACCTGCCTCTAAAATTGTACATCTTTCTATGGAGTGTATTTAAATATAATGCAGGGTTTCCCCACTGTGTTATAAGCCTGGTGGGCTACCAGGCTTTACTTGTGCCCCCACCGGGCTTAGCATTGCCTATTTATGGTGTTTTTTACATGTTTGCATTTTTAAGACTTTATAGTTTATGTTCAGATATGCATCTTCCAATAACACGTAATTATCAAGTGATATTTTCAAATTTCCTGTCAAGTTTAAACATTTTTTTAAACTCAAATACACGGTGAGCCGCTGGATGAATTCCTACAGAGCGCTCCAACTACTGGGCTTAGCAAGTTTTCTGGGCAAAACCTTTTAATGTATTTCCAAACCACTGTATTTGTCTTTGTTGTATGTGAGTGAAAAGTACTGTTGCCTTCTTTCAGCAAGATAACAGTGCTAGCAACAGGCATTTCTGGTTCACAGTAGTTCCAGAAACTGATTTGTGACTTAGCCCAAATGTTGGAAGAGTCACTGTATAAAAGAAACTCCAGTCTTACACAGACCTGCTGAACATCTGGTCATGTCAGAAGATAAAGAAGAATGGATAAAAGTCGATGAAATGGAAATCTGCTAATCGTTATCTGAAATGATTGCGATGGCTGACAGAGGGGTGTAATGCAGTCACTGGATGCATTTGACTAAGAAAAAGCATGGCTCCTTCATTAAGTGCAAAGGAGAGGAAGCGGGGACAAAGCAAACAAAGCAAGAGGAGAGGGGTGAGTGAGCGTTGGGGGATTTCTTCTTCCCTTCCATCGCACCCAGCCAGAGCAGACTCAGTTAGCATCTCAAGGTAAGCCTCCCCGTCACTTGGGCCTCATATTACTAAGGCCGCTCGGTTCCCACAGTGTGTCAGGGCCTGCATGTGGCCTTCCACCCCACTCCGGCAGCTCTGCGTCTTTAGACCCTCAGGGCCCCGGAGCAGAGGTTACACCAACACAGCCAGCCACAGCAGCATGTCAGCCCCACACCAACCGTTGCCTTGGTGCCACCGCAAGAGATCCTGACTCCTTTCGAGGGGAAAGTGATTTGCCATGACGTGTACAGCTCCCTTTTTTTTTTTTCTTTGCTCACTTGTAGCTCTTCTCTCCTTGCATTTAATCTCCCCTGCTCTCATTTTTCCCCTTCTTTGTCATTCTCTCCACCACATCCTCAAATCTTCCCTGTCTCTTTCTCTCTCTCCTCTCCCACTCCTTTTTTTTCTTTGAGTAATGGCTGATGCCAGAAACTGTGCCATGATTAGAATAACTTTGATGAAAGACAACATCTGCACTGAATAAATACTCAACCGACAAATTGTGTTTTTTGGGTTTTTTTTGTTGTTGTTTTTTGTTTTAATCCAGCTATTGTTCCTCCCTCTTTCTGGTTTTCTTCTTTAAACCACTTCCATTTTTGAAGACTTTTCAGCATCTTGGAGTTGTCATCAACATTAAATCACAATATTTATTTGCAGCTAGGCCCACAACATGCTCACAAATAGCTTCAGAGCCACAGCAAAGGAGCATGCTTTGCACTGATAAACAGGAACAGGAGGAGAAGTCGATCAAGTGGGTCGTCCGGAGCATTTCACTCGGTGACCAACAAACAGGTGCATGCCATTACAGCCCCACTTGCTCCCAAGGAGCATTCCATGCTACAAGGAAGTGTGTAATCGATGTTGTGGAGAATAAAGTGAGAAAAAAGTAGTTCTAATTGCAAAATGTAAATATTGAGTTTTCCCACAAGTGGGGGCAGACCACCCAGGATGCAAAATAGTCACCCACCCCCTTTCTCTCTCTCTCTCTTTTTGCCTTGTCGACCGCCCGAGAGATGTCTTTTTGTGAGTGCAAAACATCACTGACCACAATCAGCCACTCACACACAAACCGTGATGTGTCTTTGCATGCAAATACTCGGGTAGCTTTGCTCGGCGTTTGTATTGTGGGAAAATTAAGTGATGAAAACCTGTGAGAGGGGGTGGAATGAGAAAAAAAGAGAGGATCAGAGAGCCGAAGGTTTTACACCGTGTCTCTTTTTTGTTCCTGTAAGGTGGTCGGGTCAGTCTAGTCTGAATGAATTCTCACAAGAAGAGAGAGAAGGACAGCACTGTAGCTGCAGTGTCTGACAGGCAGAGACTCCACCGTTTGTGTGTGTGCGCGTGGGTCTTGCAGGCTGGTGTCAAATACTTGTCTAGACTGTGACAAATACCTCCCCGTATTCTTGCTACGATTACCTGCAGGATTACCTATGAAACGCAACCGTTCACACAACCGATGCCGTCTCAAGATCAAAGCAAGCAGCTTCATTCCAACAACTGCAAACTCACAGAAAACAAATAATAATTTCGGTCTCACTGTGGTTTTTTGTTTGCTTGTTTGTTTTTGTCTTAGCAAGTCTTCATAAATATAAGCAACTGTGCAGATTGACAGCACGAACGACAAGAAGAAGCAATTAAATGATTGCAAAATGAAAATAAACAGGAAGCATCTGCTTCAAAAAAACTGGAATTGAAAAACTAGAGATCTGCATTTCAAAGTAATCATGGTTTGCCTGATTCAGATCTGTGGTGCCAACACTGTCCGCCCTTATGATTAACATGAAACTTCACTTCCAAAATTATATTTTTTTGCACAGTTTATACCGGTTTCTGGTGTTTCCTCATTTAAGAATGCATTTTCTCAATTATACATTTTACATGACATTTTTTACATTAACAATAACAATGCACTCCGTTACTTTTAATCTGTAAATAATGTTTTATGAATAATGTCTGGCAAATAAATTTTCTGCCCAACCAAATCTCATTTGTAGCTTTTCAAATTCTATATTTTATTAATAAGATAGGAAAGTAAGTTTTTTTTGTGTCCACTGCAGTGCACAACTACTAAGTAATAATTAAAGATGCACTGACCACCCTTTTCCTGCCCAATGCCGATTTCTAGTTTTCTTTTAGGTCTGTCCTGCTGGTACTTTTTTTATTTATTTTTTTTTTTATTGTATTTTTTGTTTTATTTTGTCAAAAAAAGAAAGGTTTCCCACATTTTTACATTAGAGCTACTTGGACTTTTGCCTGATATTTATTCAACTCAATAAGTAGGTGTTTATGGTCCTGTTTCTAGGTCTAAAATGGTTTACTTATTTTTTACCCATTTTACAAAACGGATAAAGGAAAAAATGGCTAATTGATTGGTGCTTTTCCAGTAATAATAAATCCAGCCTTGCTCCTTAACCCTCTTTCTATCCCATGACAACAAAACTTAGTTTTGGCTTTTGGTTGTTAAGTGCCACCCCCAAGATTATGTGCCCCCCACCCCCTCAAAAAAAAAAAAAACAAAGAAAAGAAAAAAAAATCTGGTCACCCGTTTTGAAAACTTTTTGTGGGCGCCCCTGATATTGATTCTAAGTGGTTTGGACACGTGTTTGCTTTCAGTCTGATTAATTTAGGCACATGATCGACTGCAATTAGTAAAATGAAAGGCACTTGGAGGCGACAACTTACCTTGAGTGGTTTTACTTCCTGAAGCTGACTGTTGGACAAAGGCGACCAAAAGGAAACCCACAAATCCAAGGCTTGCGCGTATCAAAGCGTGCAGATACATGTTAACTTTTCCTTTAGTTCAACACGACAGGAACACTTTCTGGGATCTGCGATGCGCAGGAGCACACAGAACATAGAAGGGTGTGTGTGGCAGAAATATAGTGTCTTGCTACTCCTCCTGAGCACCCGCTGACAGGATACGGTGCGATCCTCTTTTTTTTCTTCTCCCCCCTCTCTCTCTCCTCTAAACGTCTTCTTATTTCAGTTTAAAGAGATCAGGGCTGAGGAGAGCCCTACAACGCGGAGCGCAATAAGCCTGTTCTGTTATCATGGTTCGAGCTCAGAGACTGTGCCAATTTAAGAAAGAGAGAGAGAGGGGGGAAAGGAGCGAGAGATGGAGTGCTCGACGGGGTCCAAAGGGGGAGGAGAGAGGAAGGAGCGTCCGATCAGTGCTCTTGACTCCTCCGACGCTCCAGCTTCTACCTCAGCCTCTCTCTCTTTTCCTCTTTCTCTTTTTTTGTTCTGCAGGAACTTATACGCAGGTGCTGGCTGGGCTCAAGGTGAGCAGGGGGTTACCACGTGCGCAGAGGTGCGGGTCCAGCTCGTGCACCTGCGCAAAAACATAAATTGCCGTCACGGCAGTGTGGTAAAAAGCAATTGTTGTAAGAAGGTGGGGAGCTGAAAGGGGTTGGGGGGCGGGGGAGGGCAACAGGGTTGATGGGTTTATAAACGCCTCAGATGAAAAAAAGTAATAGCTTGGAGATTGCATTCTGTAGTTACCCAGTAAAGCGTGGAGATCATCACCATCTGGGCCAACTAAGCAGTCAGGGCGCATTTATACCAGGTAATTTAAAGCAGAGGCGAGCCATGGTTTTATGAAACCCAGAGCAGAACTTTTGTTGGGCCCCCTTTTGTTACGATACATGTTCAGGGAATTTTTTCTCTCTTTTTTTTTTTCACTTTCCATTCAATAAAGCTTGTTTTTCAGTTACTTAGCAATCCAACAATTAACTTCAGGTGCTTGGCACGTCTTTGAAAATGTAATTTATTCCATTAATGCCATTCTGAAAGTGATTCCTTGTCAGGAAGTGTGATTTTGAGAATGGACCAAAATGCAGACAAGAGCTAGGAACATGGATCACATTGAAAGACTTAATGGAGAAATGTGTGGGAGCACAGGGAGCCAGAGCTAAACAAAAACAAGAATCCAGAACAAAACTAATACAGGAAAATCCAGGGAAGTAAAAAGGTTTAACAGGAGGAACCAGACAGGAGTGTGAGCAAGAGAAGGGTTTAAATACTGGGAGGGTGAATGCTTTAACAAAAGACCTGGGCTGATAAGGTACCAGGTTGCAGGTTTGAGGGGACAGAGAGAGAAACAATGGCACAAGGGATGAGAGAGAGAGAGAATATATGTGACTAGAAAATAACACAAAAGAATAGCTCTAAGAAACATAATTAAACTACAGTAGCAAAAATAGAGAAAAGAAATAAACTAGAATCACAAAGAGTGCGTGAACTAAAACAAAATAGACACAACACTGATCAAAGAAAGAAACCGAGGAAACCAAAAAATAATAAATAAACCTCAAAACATCTCAGGATTCTAACAGATAGAGGTTCATTACAGACACAGTGACACACCAGTTTCAACAAGTATACATTTCTACAAGCACAGCTGACATAAAATTCTCACTCCACACGCATAAAGAAATGAAGCCATAATCATGCCAATAATCATATTGTCATGTGTGTTTCTGTGTTGCTTTGTTCTATTTTTCAGACTAAAATTATGCTTCTGTAAAAAAAATTGTTATAAGGCTCTCTACCTGTATTTACCAGTGGTTTACATTAAAAATTCATTATTTATGTTCAGTTAAGATGTAGAATGGGCTACAGCGGTTGTTTAAAATGCAACCCAGAATCAATTGCATCCTCAGGTATAATAACTCATAATCAGTCATTGTTTACAGGAGCTTTGGTGAAAGCTTTATGTGAATCATCTGGTTACCAAAAAACCTGCATGCACATACTGTTGGCTGTCATCTTGATCCAAAACCATAACCAGCACCATATTATCTGCCTGTTAGTACAGGGTCTTTCCCAGTGGGAATTTTCCTTTCTCTTTATCAAATAAGTCATGTCTCGTGTCACTAATATTGGGAGTCTTTCTAAAGAAAGAACGTTTCTTTGAAAATAGGACAACAGCAGGACATGAAAACGTCCTGAGTGAAAATCTTTGCACTAAAGATGCTCTATATCCGACATTATTGCAAATGCCTGATTTTGAGCGGAAAATTAACCCCCAAATCAAAGAACGATCCCTGACGAGTTTGATTCTCAACAATTTTTTTTCTGGAAGCATCAACGCATTCAGACCATCTGCATCCTCACACCTGCCGCCTCTTTCACACCTGAATTAATCAGCTGTGTTAATGCATTTATGTTTGCATTTTATGGTACGCGCAGATTTCTGCACTATAATTATCATCCCTTTTCTCATGTGTAATTTCTTTCACTCAATCAAATATAATTAGGGTTTCACAATGACACTGATTGGAGATAAGAGCTCTGCCTCGCAGAGAATTAAAGACACACACACACACACACACACACACACACACAAACTTAAATGGCTCGAGGCAGATTTTCATTATCTCTCATCCTATCTGAATGTTGTCATTACCTGTGCTTTAGAGATGACTTGTGATAATGTAATTAAGTTAAATTAAAACCTTTGATACAAGATGTGATTTAATATGGTCTCACAAGCCTCTCTGTTCTGTTTTGCCAGAATTAAACTTGGTTACAGGTAAACTTTCAGAGACGCCTCTGAAGAAGAAGAAAGAAACCATGTCTATCTGCAGCACAAAGTCGAGCAGTTTGGTGTAATTAAAATAACATCCGACAGGAATATAGAAATATCCCGTGTCCCCATGGCCAAATCTCTGGGTAATTGTGAGCACTTGTGTAACCAAATGAGCTCACAGCCACTCTGGGAGTTTGAGAAAGTCAGTGCACACGGTTACAGCCGAGACCGAGCACGAGTTGCTGCGGAGGATCAGCCCACTTTTCTTGGCAACACGTCATTAAAGACAGAGTGCTGTGCACGGGCAACACACCGCGCACCGAGACGAGCTATTTTTTACACCGACTGACACACAAGGGAAACATAGGTGATGTTTAATTTATGATTCTCCTCATGAAGAGGACTTTGGCTGCATGTTAGGTAAAGAGCAAAGGGAGAATGAAGAAGGTGTCAGGAGAGCAACAAAGGTCTTCCATGGTTAGTAAGTGAAATTGGACTGAAATTTATGAGGACAGAGATAGCTTTGTGTAACACCTTCCAGAGATGTGATATGCACAAAGGCAACAGCAAGGTTGCAACCTCAAGCTACGATGCATTTCTTTTGGGGTTTTAATAGACTCATGCAAAGTAGTGAATAATTAAAGCAAAAAATCAAAAATAAAATTGTTGAAAACATAATAAAAATACATATATTTTGAAATGTGATGTGGATTTGTATGCAGTACCTTGTTTTCTAATACTCCTACATAAAACACAGTGCAATCAGCTTCATTCAAAACATCCAAAACAACCCATTTGTGTATAAAATTTGTCTTAAAGTCGGAATGAAATGATACTCTGGATTGAGGACAACCTTGTAGTGGTCCAATGCTAAGTCTTTAGCAGATCTTTTGGCAGGACAACAGTTAGCTTCACGCTAAACCTGGCTGTAATGAAATCCTTTCTTCAGAGAAAGCCATTGCAAATGCTGTTTGCCACAAGCTAAGCTGGGGACACCTCAAATGTGTAAGAAGCTGCACTCCGGTCATGTGAAAGATTTATATATGAAACCACTTGGTATCACAGCACAGAACTTTCCCCTTCTCCTCTTCTTCTTTTTTTTTTTTTTTTTTAAACACTCTTTATATGCGAGGTTACCAACACCACCGCAGGCCCAGCAGGATGTCTTGGTACTCACCAGGCCAGCACCACAGGGGAACAGAGTGGCTTGCTGAGTTCAACACTTTAGTGCAGTCATCACACAAGCGCTGCGGGCTTGCCCCTGGAATGCCTCGCGACCACAGCCTCGGTCACTGGCACTAACAGAGAGCAAAGAGTTCAAGAGGAAATCTAGTTATCAAGAGAGAAGAAGCAGAGTTTTGAGTCAAATGCCGGCTATCTAAGCATGGACTGGCATGAGATTCTCAAAGCAGTACGACAGCGAGTTAAAAACATCACAGGTTCACTGGATTTGCACAAAAATGTTAAATAAAAATGAAAATTGAAAATGGCTTTTTTTTAGACCACGAGAGTAATTATTATTTCAGGGTTTGGTTTATTTTTGCTAAAATAATGTACCTCACTGGTAATTACAGTTCTGATGATGTCATCTAGCTTCTTTGTACATTTTGGATTTTGCTCATAATTTTTTTTTTCACCGCAGTAAAAATATACGCATCCCAGAACAAATAAAATCAACACAGCTGAAATTTTAATGAATTTGGAGAAAGATGTGTCATGTACGGTTCCTGTAAGAAGTATTCAAACACTTGGATGTCTTATGCTTTTTATTGCTTTTACAAATCAGTCATGAGCAACAATATCTAGATTTTTTATTTTTATTTTATTGCAAAATAAAAGGACAGCTGTGTCTGGAAGGTCCATTACAGCATGAAGACAAAACAATACTCCAATCAAATCAGAGAAAAGTTATTGAAAAGTGTAAGTGAGGAGATTAATAAAAAAAATAAAAAAAGTCTCCAAAGCACAGAGCTGTAACTGGAGTTCAGTTACAGCTACCGTCATGAAATGGAAGGGATATGTTATGTGTAAATCTATGTAAATAAAATCCTCCTGACAAACCATGGCCATGTAAGGAGATACATGGTCATGGAAAGAGAAAGAGAGTTGAAATCTGAAGGAGTTACAGTCTTTTCTTCATACAACAGCAGCTGTCCAGGTTCTTCACCAGCCACACTTCATGGGAAAGTGGCAGTAAGAAAGCAGTTGCTAAAGAAAACTCACATCAAAGCTCAACTAGTTTGGTGACTTCATGGTCAAGTGAAAGAAAGTTCTTTGTTCTCGTGAGACCAAAATGGAGTTTTTGGATGTCAGATAAGTTGCTATGTTTGTCTAATGCCGAACACTGCACACTGCACTCAAACACAACGTCATCACTGTGAAGTGTTGAGATGCAGCATCATGCTGTAGGGAAAGCCATTGCAAATGCTGTTGCCACAAGGATGTTTCTTAGAGGGCTTGTAAAGGTACAAGGTAAAAAAAAATGCAGCAAAAATATAGAGAAATCCTGAAGGACAATTAGTTTACGTCTGCAAGAGAATATTTATTTTCCAACAAGACAGCGACCTGAAGGATCCAGCTTAAGCTACACAGAGATGGTTTGAATACAACAAGGTGGATGTTCTGAAGTGGCTCAGTCAAAGGACTGTTCATAATCAATCCCCAGGCAAGCTGATGGAGCCTGAGCAGTTTTCCAATGAAGAAATGGAGTAAAGTTGCAGTGAGCAGAAGTGAAAGGCTGACTGAGATCTATCCACGAAGACTGTGTGCTGGGATTGCATCCAAAATTTTATCTTCTACTAACTTGAAGTAAAACTCTCTTTTTCTGGTCTGCCTTCAAAAATACTGTAACTCACAGATTTTGCAGGTTTTAGGTATTGCAAGTAGGTTCCCAGAGAGAGTCAGTGGCAGAAGAAAACTGCATTACTGCATAGGGCCCCAGCTCATTACAAGGGGGGCCTCAAAGAGTCATTGAATTCTCACACTACAAACTATAGTTTCAGCATAGATGAACATCTTCAGTGGTTGCTTATCGATGCGCCTAATTAAACTCAGCTCTACTGTGTCTCTGTTGACATACCTCATCATAGAACTAACTGCACAATACTGTTGTTATCTTGTAAAATGCTACCGGAACCCTAAATCCAATTCTACACAAGGCCCAAAAGAATCTTGGGTAGGTTTTCTTTTACCATGTCAGGTTTTTTTTTTCTTCCAAAAAGCAAAGCAGTACTGTGAAGGAAGCAGCACTTCTGCAGAGGGCTGTGTTGGAAGGTTTCTAACGAGTCTTTCCACTTCTCTAGATTATGCCTACTTATTTCCCACAGCTGTGAATTTTACCATTACAGCAGGAGATATGTAGATAACACTCAGCATGCAGAAGCAGCTGTGTGTTGAGCTGAGTGTGAGTGTGCATGAGCGCCTACAATCAAGTGGACTAGTCAAGATCAAATGAGATAAAGCGGTGGATATTTTCCCAAATGTAATCCTCACTGTGGTTTTATCATTCAAAGAAGCATAATCGTTCACCTCAAGTGTACTGTGCTTAAAGTATATCTGCTGGCAGGCGATTTCAAACACAGCAGAGATGATAGACATTTATTCTCAGCTAACTGTTTTAATGACGCAGAACTTGGCTAGGCATGCTCAAACCTGAGCATGCTCAGTGGTGGCTCTGTTTCACTTTGTCCCAACTAATCCTCCATGATCAACTCATGTGTGGAGGAAAGGTCACGGGGGGGAGGGTGGCTTGCTTCAGACAGACAATATGTAAGAAGGTAAGTACAGAACAAGGCCAAGATGGTGGGGAAGTCCCATGAGCTCATCGTCTAGCTAGATATTCCAGCACCTATGAAAGCCTCTTCTGGCTCCTGTCACAAGGGGAATGTTTCCAAGGAGTCTAGAAGAGTTTCAGCTTATCTGAAAAACAGAAAACTACACTTAACTTTTATCAAACCGCAAAAATTCATTAACCCACTGATGGACCTCCAAGCTGAGGGCTCATGGGGATTGAAGTTCAACTGTGACACTTCAGTGAGTAAATCCTTCCCGCAAATCGCCCACATTTAGTCCTTAGGTCATTCTCTGTTTGGATTCCCAAATCTGAATCATTTCCTCTTCACAGAACAGGACAAAGAAATTCTGTTTTCAAAAGGTAAAAAAAAAAAAAAAACTTCTGTTAAAGACATAAGGGTTCATGTCTAGGTTGAGCTTTTAACCAGAACAGAAGCTAGAAGGAACAAAATGTATTCCCAGACTATGTGCTGCTGTGAATTTTTCAACTCTTGATCTTCAAAAAGATTTGAATATGTAGCTTGAAACAAGCAAATGAATGCCAAATTCCTTTTTTGGGTTTAATAAATTAAACAACTAAATTATGATATAAATAAGACAACCAACAAATGTCAAATACTCTTTACTTTGTAAGAATCCTTCAAAAAACAATAATCATAAAAACAAACCAAAAACATTAAACAAAAAGTGCATCGTAAGTGGAATTAGAGAACACAATTCAGTGCTTTCTGGTTTCAAATTCCAGTTAGTAGTAGAATTACATATTATTTCCATAATTTTTCTTTTAAATGTTCTTTTATAGCCTACCTGCCTGTAATTTCAGCACTTCAGAGAAAAGGAAACAATCATGGAATCATGGATTATCCTCTCTTTAAAGCAACAGAAAGTAAAAGGGCTTCTTTTCACAAATATCCAAGGTGAAGAGCAGAAGAAGAGTACTTACTATATACTAATATGATCTTCGTAAAACTTGAAAGGTTTATATACATGTAAAATATTTGTGTATTCAACATGTGATTCGGACAGCTTGAAATTTTGGTTGATGAATCCAGACTGCCCTCTAGTGGAAGATTAAGTCACAGCTCAAACACTGATCCCTTCTAAAACAGCTTTTATTATTCCACAGATATGAAATGAGTGAGGATCATATTTAATTTAGTTACAGACAGTTCTTTAATGTTCCACTGTTAGGCTGTAGTACTAATTTCACACTTCAGACTGTGCAGAGTCTAAAGGTCTCAGGTGTTTCTACTGTGGTCTGCCATATTTTAAAGCTGGGGTCACATGATGAACACAACTGTCCTTTCACTTTCAACTGCAGATTTGATGCTCTTAAACTCATCCTAACACTATTTAATTATTTTATTTATTTTTTTTAGTTTTAAATCAATAAGCCTGTCTGTCAACCATGTTTGACATAATGGAAAGCTAACCCTGCCAACTACTTAATTATTTAATTTTCATTTTGTCTCTAGTGATGTGTCACCTTTGCAAACTGTTCATTGTAGGAATGCTGCATATTGTGGTTGCAGGCTATGGTGGTATATAATTCAGAGCACCTGATAGACGAGGCTCATGAAGGTAACAGGTAAAGTGACGAGAGCTGTCACACACTCCTCCTCAGTAAGGTCAGCTGTCAGAAGAGAGAGTCGACTCACACAGCAACATGTCACAGAGCAGCACAAAGCCTCTGGTGTTTGTTTGCCAACCCTGAGTTGCTTTCTCTTCCAGTTTCTTTATTGTACAGAATCTTTAAAAAATGTAAACTGCAAATTTATGTCTTTTTTTTGTACATTAGACTGCAATGCCTACAATAAAACCAAGTATACCTGTGTTTTATTTGCTAATATTCAACATTTAAATCCCCTTTTTAGTTGGCTGGTGTTTGCTCCCCCTGACAGTTCACCTTTTGTGCAAGATGTATAAAAATACACACATCAACATATGAAAATATTCTGTCAACAAGTGTTGCAAATGAGGGGCTGGATACAAAGTTAGGCTCAGAAAATATCTCAGATGTGATCAGAACAACAACAGTAAAAAAAATAAAAATAAATAGTAGATTGTGTAGGGCTCATCGATGCACCACACCCTTAATGGTATGCCAAGTTATGCAGTTAAGTGAGATGCACTGTTCTCACAGTGAACAAACTGGGTTGTTAATTAATTTATGTCCTCACATGTGTAGAAAGTGCTGAATTAAATCAAGAAAAGAAAGACTGAATATATGATTCAGCCCCATGCAAACATTCGTATCCCTGGAACCTCGTCACATTTTGCCTCCTTACAATCAACAGCATCAATCTATATTAATGGGATTGTGTGAGATAGAATAGAGAAACACAACATATTGAAATAGAAGGTAAAAGATGCATATTTTTCAATGTACGTGCAAATCAAATTTTGGAAAGTGTTGTGCACATTTGTGTTCTGTACTTTTGACTCCAATACTTCTAAATAAGATCTTTAAAAGATACTGAATTGGTGGATAGAGTTCAGCTTTGTTTAAAATAATCAATTACAGTGATTCCAATAAATGTTTATTAGTTTGTTAAAGAAAATGAATGAACAGAGGTATTATGAAGTACAAGGAACACGCTGGATAGGTTAGGGAGAAGTTTAACGCAGAGTAATGCATGGTATGCATTTCACATTTTTAGTTCCATTTTCAATGCAAGCAGTGAACTGAAAAGAGATTAAAAGAGTAAAACTAATTGTACTTAAAAGCTTACAGCTGATCTCAAGTTCCTCAGTCAAATGATTGTAGCAAATACGTTCTATCAGGGCTGAAAAACAGGTCACACTTGTTTTTCAACCAACACACAAAAGTGGAGAAACCAAACTTGAATCTGTGCGTCAGTGTCTGCTTTGATGTGACACATGGGGGCTGACATCATTGTGAATAATAATTATGACACACTTTAAATGCAGGTTTTATTATCTTCAGATAAATGTGTTGATACCTGCAGCTCCCAGACTGACTCCACATTGCAGTAGCTGAAGTGTAGTTTTGTTTTTAATATACGAGTCAAACAAGGCAGATGTTTCAGATTTGTCTGTATTTGCTTTTAAAGACACAGAAATAGAGGCTTCACCACAAGTAGAAAGTGCTTTATACAGTTATATTTTTAATAAAAATAGTTGTTTGAGAAAGCCAACAGGATATGGTTAATAATAAATAGAGAAAAAGTCTTTGAAAAACAGAACAGACTCTGCGTCAGTTTGCCCATTTTTATCCCAATTTCAGGCCCATGAGACAATTCATTTCTTCCATATATACAAATATTCCTAAACAACATTTTATAAAATACTCAAACCTCAGGTAATGTGATTCTACGTTATTTTGCCAGCAACTTCCTACTGAACCGATTCTGCTTTCTGTTTGGGCCAAATGACGTATGAGATTATGACCTCTTACTAGCTCAAAACTCTCATTATCACCTTTAAACGCAGTCGACTAGATAAAAACTTATTCTGAAGCATTGAAAATCAGTGGTAAATAAACATCCTCTAGGTGGGAACAAATTCACAAATGGTCTGTGAGAAAAAACTGGTGGGAGAAGACTCCTATTAGCACCCAAAAAAAAAACGTTAGGCATAAAATGACCAAAACTGCAAAAGTATGAAATGGTGAAGGGTTGAAACAGTCAGCAGCACCCAGTGGGATTAAGTCAAACAAATCAGCAGACAAAAAAAACATATGTTGTTAGAGACTCTAAAAGGTAAATAATATCCAAGACATTATAGCTACCATGAGTCTGATGTAAGAGAAGTGAAACACAAACTCCGTTTCCATTATAAATGTGTGTAAAACTTTATTGACATTCCGAATGTCAAAAAAACAATTACACAATTCCGGTGTTTCCGTTAAATAAGAAAAGCAATTAAAATCACGTGTGAATAATTTTTTTTTTTCACGAATCATTTTTAAAAAATACAGCGCCATTATCCTCCTACAACTTCCTGTCTTCATCTTTTCTACAAGTAGCAACATTCAATTGTTGATCACAAAAAGTGTTTTCATTACAGTTCTGTGAAACACACTAATTTTGACATTTCGATGGTCAAAGGAAACACAGATACTTGGTGTACAGTCCACCACATGGTATTCAGTGGAAAACAGAAGCACAGATACTTGGTGTACAGTCAACCACATGGTATTCAGTGGAAAACAGAAGCATAAGAATGTGGTTAAGGCACTCCTTCAGCATTTTAAACCCAGATATAGTCTGCATCAGTCTTTTTTTACAATATATAAAGGTACATTTGGATGTTAGTCTCTGAGCAGTCCCAGCTTCTTCAGGGCCTGGCGCCGGTCCTCTTCATTCTCTGCGCGAGGGCAGATCACCACGCTGATGCCTTGAGGTCGAGGCAGCTTAGAAGACTGTCTGTGGTGGAATGCCTGTGTAGGTTGGGGCTTCTGGGATTCTGATGTTCCACTGGCCAACAAACCCTCACCTTTAGTGTGAGGAAAGTCTTTCCCAGTCCCCAGAGAGGCAGGTCTTGGTCGAATGTTGCGCAGGTGCTTTGGGTCTTGCTTGCCATCAGCCATCTCCAATAAGCTCTGATTTGACATCTGGCTGCTCAGACCCAAACCAGATCGCGCCAAGGTTGCCGATTTCATACTGATCACCTTCGGTAGCGATGCGTTAGGAAGGGTATTGAAACGGGCCTCTGTGACAGCAGGAAGTTCATCACCTGAAGGGCCAAATCCATCGCTGAAAGCTGCAGGTGCTGGGAGGATATCAGTGTCCTCAATGGGAGGAGATGCTGAAGAAGCTGATGGTGACACAATAGGAGCCAAAACAGACTGTTGGGGTACAATGGCTTGTAGGGGACTAATGACTGGGGTGAGAGATGGTGTTACAGGGGGTGTGTGAGGAGCAGCAGGACTGACTGGAGGAGAGGGGCTCGCCGGTGACCATTTGTATGCACCAGATTTCAGAGGAAGCTTAGGGCTTACAGCACAACTTGATTCTTCCTTGTTGTCTTTAAGCAGTCCAAGCTTTTTGAGGGCCTCCATTCGAACCTTCTGAGGGTCCAACAACATCTGATCACTGTGGGAGGGTACCGAATGCCCTGGGTTTCCATGAGAGACAAGTGTCTTTAAAATAATGTTTGAAGGTAGCTTCTTAGGTTTTGGGGCCACAGCAGGTGGGCTTCTGATCTCTGAAGGCTCAGTAGGGGGATTCATTTGAGGTAAAAGTGAAGCAACTTCTGAGGCTCTGCTAGAAGAATCCTCAGGAGCAGAAGAGTCTACAACAGATCTCTTCACAGAGGCTCTCATGCGCATCTGCTCTACATCAATATTTCGTTTTTGCTTTGTGGAGCCGTTTGATGGTGGGGGTACCATGGCTGTGGCCTCCAGTGGCAGGACCACGTTCGTGGCCTCCCTGGTCATGGCTGCTGGTGGCGGGACCACGGTCATGGTCTCCGGTGGCGGGACCACAGTCATGGCCTCCCCGGTGATGGATGCTGGTGGCGGGACCACGGTCATGGTCTCCGGTGGCGGGACCACGGTCATGGTCTCCGGTGGCGGGACCACGGTCATGGTCTCCGGTGGCGGGACCACGGTCATGGTCTCCGGTGGCGGGACCACGGTCATGGTCTCCGGTGGCGGGACCACGGTCATGGTCTCCGGTGGCGGGACCACGGTCATGGTCTCCGGTGGCGGGACCACGGTCATGGCCTCTACAGTCATGGCTGCTGGTGGCGGGACCGCGGTTATGGCTTCCAGTGACAATTCTGGTTCTGGTTCATCTCTGAAGTCTGTTGGTGGAGGGATTATATCCAGATCATTCTCTGAGGCATCTCCAGAATTTGTGACATTCTCAAGCTCAAGATCTCCATCTAACTTTGAAACGTCAATTCTTTTATCTGATGATGAGGTTGTGTAACCAGAATTAGACACCAAAGGATCAGTTCCAACTCCCATATCTTCTGTTTTAACATCTTTCATGCCGACTGCAGACGTGGAAGTCGATTGTGGGTTGGGGTTTTGATTTGCAGCGTGATGCTCAGTTTCACACTCTGTGGTTAATCCAGCAGATGGAGGATCTGCTGTTGCGTGGGGACTTAGAGTGGATATCCTGAGACTTCCTGATTTGACCATTTCAGTGGGAACATCTAAGAAAAAACAAAAGTATTGTTAACATTTCATTCACTGTCATTCATACAGACAGTGCATGTCAAGTACTCAAAAAGTATTTGGCAGAGCATACCATTACTTCTTATCTGATCTTGTGGCTCCGTCTTTGACCACATGTCTGGCTCGTCATTTGATAAGCCACTGTCTTCCTGCACTTCCAGTGCTTCGATTGTTTCCTCCAGAAACATCAGACATGCCTTCTCTTCAGCAGATAGGTACTCCATACTATCCTCGCTCTGCAAAACAATAAAAACGCCTTAGTGAAGTCATTTCAAAGTTCAAAGTCAAAAATACATAAAATGCCAATATTCTTTCAACTGATTTTACACATTTCTAACAAAAATTGCTTTTCGAGTAAGATCTAAAACAGCAAGACCAGACAATAATAATGACGTGCCCTCCACCTTGAAGTCTGTCATGCTCTTTGGCAATACACAGAAAACAAGACAGGAATGTATTGTTTTAATGGATGTGTGGCTACAGCAGTTTTTGATGGAAAAAATATCTATGCAAGAAATGAGGGTGAGCTCCACAGAAAGTAGAGAGGGCAGATTTCTCCTCATCTTCCAGCAATAGGCCTTCTGTTGAGAATAACTTAAGAAACAACTGGAATTTTGGATCTAAGGGAACCAAAAAGCCAAAGCTGAAGAGTGGAAGAGCACAATGTATGCTATGACTGGAATGCAGATAGATCTAAGATGGAGTTGACAGCAAGATCACAGAGGTTAGCGCTTGTGTTGAGCAAAACATTGTTCAGGTAAAAATATGTTCCTTTACTGGTAACTTGCTTTGGTGGCATTTTTTTCCTGGGTCTTACCCAAAGAGGAAACTGAAATACAAATGTCAGTTTTCCTACTTCTGCTAAATCCACAACATGTGTAACGTGGGCTTGTAGTGACTTTTTTGGGTCTAAGGGCATGTTGCTGCGAGAATGCTACAGACGGACTAATGGCATTTGAATAGTGTGACGGATGACATGTGATCATGCTTTGGTATATTTTGGTTGTGTTCTTGGCTGTCTTGTGCTTGTTTTTTTTTCCTTTCAATGTTTTTTAATAATAAGAACTATTATAAGCTAAATTTCTAAACTCAATTAAATTGGAAAACCTGTAAAACTAATGACTTGTGCCCTTTGGTGTTTACACCTGGTTCATTTTAATGGGCACACTTTGTACAATTACTTATACTAAGACTTTTTCATTAGGTCTGTCAATTTGCTGAAATACGTAATTAAAACCAATCACAAATCTTTGTTCTTTTCTTTATTTTTCCCAACAGACCTTAAAGAATTGGATAATCTCACAAAAATCATATGGAAGACATAAGGAGACTTACAGCGTCACTCACCCAGGCAGAGTTTGTGCTGATTACACTGTCACAGCTCCCTGCACTGTCCATGTTACTCAGTGACTCCATGGCAACGTTGCCTGGCCATGTGCCACTCTTCAACATTGCACGAAGACGTGTGTTAGTGTTGGACCTATGTGTCACTATCCAGTCTTGCTTGTGTAAATCTCACTCGAAGCGTCTGTGGGAGAGAATCTGTAAAGTCAAGAAGAGAAGGTATGAAGAAGACAACAAATAAGTGTTTAAGAAACATCCAGGTCACCACAAGTTTCTCTGATTGCTGAACATTTAGTTCTGCTTCTTTGTGTTGCATCCAGAAAAAACTGAAGAAAATTGTGCACTCCATCTTAGATTAAAATATTCAGACGCAACTATAAACACACTGATTAACTTTAGTGTAAAACGTCCTTTTCAACCCAATAACAAAAGCACAAGACCCTATGAACACACTTGCTGGCAAGAGATTGTTACTGATTGTTGAGTCCTACACCGGCTTGGGGTAAAATGCCAGTCAGACAGGAAAAATGCATTGAAGCTTGTAATCTAAACTGTGAAATGAGGCAATAGTAGCAGCATCTTCTATTGGTGTTTTGCTGCAGGAGAGACTGGGTGAAGAAAATAAATGGAAGCATGGGGAATAAACCTTAAGTGAACATGCTAAGGAAGGATCTCAAGACATCGACCAGGAAGTTAAAGGCAGAGTGTAAATCTGTCTTTCAAACTGGCTTAAGCACAACAAGGACAATCATTTGGAGTGGCAATAACAAAGCCTTGACATTGGTCCCAAGGGAAATGTGTGGACAGAGATGAAAAAGCTATGACGCGAGTCCTATTAGGAGAAATGTGTCAAAATTTCAGCAAACCTTTGGACTCACTATTTGTACTCGTTCACATTTTTAGCAAAAAAAAAGTACTTTTTGTAACACTTACTGTGCTAACGCAGGAAATTTAGTTGACATAAGATGGCAATAAACAGTGGTTAAGAGTATTTTTATACAGTTTAAATGAATATTTGGTTTAAGCTGCATGTCTTAAATAATAAACATGGGGCAGGAGGCTAGATATAACCAGCAGATTAATACATTTAAAGGCACGTTTTCATCAAAGTGATAAATGCCACAACAATACTACTGACGGCTCAACAATCTTCATAA
This sequence comes from Gambusia affinis, assembly GCF_019740435.1. Lineage (NCBI taxonomy): Eukaryota > Metazoa > Chordata > Actinopteri > Cyprinodontiformes > Poeciliidae > Gambusia > Gambusia affinis. Next base: position 34,375,109 of record NC_057868.1, on the reverse strand, counting down.
TGTAACAACTGTCTTGAAATGTATCTCCGTATGCTAATGAGATCATTAAATAAAAATAGCTGAAGTAGAAAACATTTGCATGGAAAGCAGTGTTTGCATTTAAATAAAACATTAGCAAGATAGTTAGTTACCATGAAATGCAAACACTTCAAGTAATGAGTAAATAATTCTCTTCAATTGATTTTATCATAACAGCAATTTTTGGTAAAACTTTAAACTTCTACGGTCTGTTAGACATAAAACATCTAATTTACAAGTCAAAATAACGAAATGTTTTCTGTGAAGAATGGAGAACCTTGCAAAAGTCTTCATACACGAACCTCAATGCAGCTTACTGACATTTGATTTAATAAAGAAAACAACATTCTAAATATTTTCTAGGTAGATCAAATTGTCATTATGACATCAGAAGGCAAGAAATGGATTTTATTTACAGGTATTAGAGTAAATGGGGCTGAATACAAAAGTGCATCAAACTTCATTAAATATGTATTTCTAAAAAAAGAAAAGATATTTAAATCATACAGGTGAATATATATGAAACCATGAATAAAGTGGGTTTATACCATAAAATGTTCACATTCATAAGTGACAATTTAAGCGAACGACATTTAAATTTTTCATGTTGTATATACTTATTATGCAATTTTCACATGTGAAATTTATTTTTTTGTAAAGTAAATGAATATAATTGTGCATTTAGATCACAAACTTGGCCTCGAGTGTAATTTTTAAACCCTACTCTTGAACCTTTTTTCCACTCTTTTCAAGAAAACTTGAAATTCTGTCTTAAAATTGAACACAATCAATCATAATTCAAATATTGTTTGACTTATTACTACCAGAGAAGAGACTAAGAATAATGAAAAGCTCTATGACGAGACATGGACTAGCGGACTGTGCATCATGTATAATTTATGCAAAGACAACTGATGTGCTGTGTAGTGCTGCAGAATGTTTCTCTGCTTCCTTGAAGTCATTTCAAGTAACTAATTGGTGTTGACAGACCAGTCACGAGGAAGGCATGCATGACAAAGACAGTACACCCATTCGTGATTTGCTAAAATGCTACCAGGATGTAAAAAACAAAACAAAACAAAAAAACAAAAACAAAACTTTGACCTGAAAAAGAAGCTAAAATTTATGTACTTACAGATCTATTTGAGTTTTCACTTTGACTGCATCAGTAAAATAAATAGAATATAATGTACTGTAAATGACATTGCTGCACCTGCACACAGGTTTCAGGCGCCGCTTGCCAAAGTACAGCAAGCAGCTGTACTTTTATTGTTCTCTTATCTCAGAATATTTGAACAACTGCATCAAACCAGCAGAAATGAAGATTAGGCACACATGCTTTGTTTTCCACAAGTTTGCATGGCATGGACTCAAGATAAGATCATTTATTAGTCTCTCATAGGAGGAATTTGTCTTGGAAACAGGGACAAGACTGAAGTACAATAACAGTACAACAGCCATAAATACATAAAAGTAAAAATACATGAAACACAATTGTCAGATCCCCAGTAGATCCCCATAACCATTTCATTTCCATTCACATGCATTCACATGCACATGTATCCTTTACATGCTTTTCTTGATCACTGTCTGGACCTATTATAACTTCAAGATGCTATAGTACAGCTATATCAGATGGCTCAAAATGTTGTTTTGAGTAAAGTAAAATCTTTATTAAACAAAAAAAAAAAAAAAAAAACTGTTCAGCTGAAAAAATGCAGTCAATGGGCTTCACAACTCAATTCTGTAGAAACAATCATGCGCCAACAGTTATTGTATTTACTTATTTAGGACCAGCTTTAATTTCAGTCTATTTCTTTACTTTTATGAGATTGTATTCATTCCTTTGAAATATGAAATTTAAAAATCCTGTTTTCTAAAACACAAATGTAGAAAACATGCATCTTTGACTGCTGAAGTCATTCATATCAACAGAAAGTTGGGTGGAGTAGTAGATGCACCAAGATAAAGACAAGACAAGTCTGCATAACAGCAGACTTGTGAGAATTCTAGTAAAAATCTGCTAATAGTTTTTAGAAGAGATTCACAAGGTGGATCAAGTCCTTCTAGACCAGGGGTCTCAAACTCCAGTCCTCGAGGGCAGCAGTCCTGCAGTTTTTAGATGCGCCACAGGTACAAAACACTGGAATGAAATGACTTAATTACCTCCACCTTGTGTAGACCAGTTCTCCAAAACCTTAATTGGTGCAGCAGAGGCACATCTAAAAGTTGCAGGACTGCGGCCCTCGAGGACTGGAGTTTGAGACCCCAGTTCTAGACCCACCAAGGACGTATAAAGTGCATGGGAAGCACCTGTCATTGAGATAAGGTATTTCTGAACCAAAGATAACAACAGAGGCATCTGAAGGCTGCTCCATCCTCTACACCTCAGCAGTCCCACAGGCTAATTCCTTCCATGCCATACTGCATTGCTGCAATAATTCATGCAAAAGGAGGTCCACCCAAATACTAAGTGCACAGAAGTGGAGATACTTTTTAGAAGTCTGACATTTTTGTTTAAAATAGTATTTTTTATTTATCTTTTATAAATTTTTCAAGACCCTGAATTGAGATTTTATAATCTGTAATCCATAATCATCCAAATTTACAAGGAATACAAGCTAGAAAAACAAAGTTCACTCTATGTGGACAAATTCTAACAAGGATCATATTGTTTACTGAGTGGATAGGAAGTGTTTGATCCACAGGGAAGTACCTTATTTTATGAGATACTAGAAACCAATTTGCAAATCATGTCATTTTACTTGCAAATTCAACTAAAACATTGCAGGACAACAGAATGGCTTCTCATATTCTAGAAGTGCTGGCATAAACAACCAGCTAATAGGCATCTGGGAAAAAACCTGATCTTCAAAAGACGCCCACATTAAGAAATGCTTTCTGAAAACATGAGGGAGTTGACTAAACACATATCGGTCTCCGTGTGAAAGCTTCAATAGCTCCTAATTACTGTCCCTCCCATTAGGACATTCAGATGAGAAACTGCAGGACATAACCAACTGGGACAACACCTTCCAGGACAGAACAGGACAAGAAACCTGCAGTGCAACAGTGGCACCCACAGCTGAGTCAGACCTAATGG